>NC_047530.1:12881021-13184051 GCF_012275295.1 Melopsittacus undulatus
CTTTCTCTGTGAAACTCTTTATCTGCAAAACTCTTTTTCTGTGCATAGCTAATAGTTTTGCCATATGTTTTCTAGCTTTGTGGAAAAGGTTGCATGATGCAGGTAATTGCTGTAACAGGGTGTGAAGCCCAAACAGACAGGAGTCTTCCAGATTTCTGATTCTGTCTTCAGCATTCCTTACCAGACTATCTTTGTCTTGAATGGACCTAAGGATTTGAACTAACTGCTGAAGTGTATCTTTCTGAAATACTGTAATTGTTGAAGAAAAAAGCCTCAGGAAGGACAGGCGCATGGCAGGCAATGAGAGGTTTCTATGTAATCAGTGTTTGGGAGACAGATTTGCAATTGTTGCAAAGCCTTACTTTGGATAGAAAGGTGATTTTTCATCTCTCCTTACAGACACAGAAGGAAACAATCAGCTGTAAGGGTTGCATTTGTATTCTTTCTCTTTTTACCACAGGCCTCTGCCATTTAAATAAAAAATAAATTCTTGCCTGGCTGATAAAGAACAATCCAAATAATTATACATAAACCAATTCCAGTAGATCATACTTTTCTGACATCTTATACACCTAACCAAATATTTGTTGTGCAGTTATTATTATCATTGAGGCAGTAAGTCTGCCACATTACAGAAGCCATGTGAATGCTCTTTCTGTCTTGCAGAGTGGACTACGAACGTATCCAAGCTGTTGGCCCTGACAGGGCAGCCTCGGAGTGGCTGTTGCGATGCGGTGCGCTGGTGCGCTATCAAGGCTATCAGAAATGGCAGCAGGACTACAGTGGTCTCCCAACAGGGCCCTTGGGGAAATACAAAATAGAAGCAATTGATGCCACTGAATCTTGCATCATGTACAGAGGATTTGACTATTTGGGTAATGTAGACACAGCTGTGCAAAGATTATACTGAACAGTTCTTTCAGTTGCATGAAAATATGAATAACTGTGTCATTTTCTCCTTCCCTAGCAAATACAAAGAAATATTTTCCTTCCCCCCCCCCCTTGAAATGGCTCTACAAATATTCAGCCATTCCTAAAATTTTGTTGGAGGTGTGGTGTAAAGCAGAAAGATTGGGAACTTTATCAGCCCTACTTGAAGCAATAGTAAAACTGAAGAAATGGAACAAACTTTTGCTGTTTCATTGAATTCGTAGTTAAGTAGCTGATAGCAAAAAGCCCTATGTTAAATATTTCTTCTCAACCAAGTGATGTTCTTGGTGCCTGTGAAGTCTCATTACTTGTTCTCCAGGCATTTATGATGTCTTTAAAGATGAAAAAAAAAAAGGTCTCAGTTTCTCATAAAAGAAGAGATTAAAGAAGTTTCAGCTCTCCTTTAAGTAATAAAAACCGAAATGTGGAGCAGACCATTTTTATTTTTTCATTGGCAGGGGACCTTGAATTTCCTGCAATAGTACGTTCATAAATCAGTCTTTATTCTCAACCCAGACTTGTAGAGGTTTTTTTTGTTACGTGCCCATGCCAAAGCTCTTAGACTCTTACCGAAAGGTTACAAACCCTGGTGTTTCCATGTACTGGAAGTACTGCAAAGGGACATCAGAGATTCATGCTGCCTTATGGCCACCTGTATAAGGGAGCATGTCACTGTGGGGGTTTGGAGGCAGTTGCTGAACTCAGAACTTACCAACCAGTACAGGTTGTTCCTGGTATTATACAGCCAACACTCATTTTTGTCTTCCCAGATGGTCTCAAACATGTTACAGAAATCAAACTGCAGAAGTGTATTTATATACAGGATGAGTGTCTGCAGAGGATCAGTGAGACAAAGAATCTGCAGAAGAGCCTCCTCCAGCTGAAGATAATTTCCTGTGGGAATGTCACAGATAAAGGCATCATTGCACTTCACAAGCTGATGTATGTGAGCTGCTGAGCTCTTCTATAGCACCTTGCTTCCCTGGGTGTTACACTCCACAGCTTTGGGATTGGGTTGACTGCAAGGGCTGGACTCTTCATGTTTCTGTGCTGGTTTCACCTGGTTTTGATGATCACTTTGGTTTCTGGGCTGACCACACTGCTGCAGCTGCTGTTCGGGGCAGGCTTTGATGGTGTCCTGTACACCTCGCATGGCTTCTGTCACTTGGTTATCTCATGCTCACTGCAGCCTCAAGGTGTCGGGGTGGACCTGAGTACTTAGGCCTGGGGAAGCAGTTGGGTGCTGTGTACCTGTGCACAACATCCATTGGTGCTGTATTGAACTGTGGCCTTAAAGTGACTCAGAACTGTTTAGTGTCACACCGACCTGTGAACATCAACAAATGGGTGGTGGATTTCATCCTACAGAAAGGTTTTACTAAGGACTTTTTATATTACTCTATTATTTACATTAAAATAACTTTTTCTAGAATCTTAGAATATCAGGTTAAAGGGACCTCAAGGATCTTCTGGTCCAACCTATCAAGGCTTGCACTTTTTAAGCTAAATTGCTACTGAAATTAAGTATTGTTCAACATAAAGCAAGCTCCATGATGCAGGGAGTCCAGGATCTCTTTTTTAAGCTGTGTAGAAGGACTGAACTTATGGTGAGCTAAAAAAAAACCCACTTCAGAAAATAAAACAACTTTTAAGATACTCAAAACAGCTCTAGTAGAATAATCCTTTGTCTAATTTCTGTGTCAACAGTTAAATAGTAGTCACTGACTTTTGTTTTTAAATATTTATAGGAACCTTGAATATTTGTATCTGAGTGACCTTCCTGGAATAAGACAGAAAGAAACTACTGCTCACGTCCTTCGGCAGGCACTGCCAAACCTCAAGCTGGAGATGGATTTAGAATAAACACAATTGCTCATAATGGAGATGTATATGATTTCATAGTATTTATTGTATGTTGCATAAACCAAGTTGTAGACACTATTGTATTTCCAGGTATGGAAATAAGCCCAGATCACCCATGCAGCCTCAAAAGCTATATACAATCTTTTGACAAATTATGCAATTAAGTTTTATTAAGGTTAAACCATATAAACTTAAGCTATATAAACTATATAAGCTTAAACTATTCACCGATCAACAACAGAACAGGCAGACTTGTGTGTGTAGTTATTTTATTCCTGTTTTTATAGGAAGCTGTTAATACCTCAGTAGTTCTCAAGTATTTTACTGCACATAAGTTCTTGTGCAAAACAACAGTGTGCAGAAGGTCAGTGTAGTGAAGCAGCAGTGCTGGGTGCTTCCATTCCGTGGTGTTGGTGTTGTGGAATGGGAGCTCTTTACTCTGAGAATTAAACCTGGTTTTAATAAAATAGCTTAAGGGCCTTTTGTTAGTGTTCCTCAGGCTTTGACTCACATGTCTTTGTTCAAGTGAAGTGATCTACAAAGAGACAGTGTAGTCTCCTTGTAAATACTGAGCTGACAAACAGAACATTGAGGTGTTTATGGAGAAGCAGGGTCTCTCAGATAATGTGTGTTTATGGAGAAATGGGGTCTCTTGCATATGCCGTTGCACACATTTTTTCTGTATGTGGAGCTGGACTAAATGAGCCTTGCGTACCTCTTTAGTTGCATCCATATCACTCATGCTAAATAAGAGAGTGATTCATCCTCAGGAAGAATACAGTGGTTTTAGTCAATTCCTAGCTTTATTATAAGGGAGAAGGGCAGTAGACAGCAACTCTGGGAAAGCAGATATCCCAGCAATGCCTCAGACATGACAATCTCTGCATAACTGAGCACCTCTTGTCCCTTGTTGCCAGCTTGGCTGCAGAAGGAAATTATTCCAGGCCCTGGAAGGGACATTATGCACTACCTGCATTGTGGGGCTGATTCTTTGTGGCATCTCCCAGCACAGAACAGGAAAGAATGGTGCTCCTGTAGCCTGGGCTGTGCCAGGCTGGTTCCAGGAGCCCACTGCCAGGCTATCAGCTGCTAATAACAACCTGTGGGTGCTGCAGTGCCTTGCACATACACAGGATTAGATGGCTGAACATCCATACAGAAAATCCTGCAGTGCCACAGCTTTCTGAATGTAACCAAAACTACAGAGGCACAAAATGTACAAGATTAAAATATATTAAATTATAACACAAAAGAAAAGGTAGACAGGCACACTCTGTAAGATATGGCATCTGTCCCAATGAAATTGCTTTACCAGTTGTTGAACACAGAATAGTATTGAGGAAAGAAAACATTTTTTGCTCTATGTTTAAGTAAAAAGAGGATGTTTTGCCCAGTAGTAAAACTTTATACGGTAAAACACATCCAGTAAATTGGCAAAACAAACTACATTTGTTCAAAATCAACACAATAGTATGCCTTAAGATTACACAAAACCTACTAATCATTCTAATACATGTTGCTTAGGTAGAATTCCTTCCTGCGTCTGGCCAATGTTATAAATGATATTAATGAATTAGTTTTGACAAAAATTATTTCTGTAACACTACAGGCAAATGCTTTTGCTGCTGATGGAAACAGCAAATAAAAATGAGCTTCTAATGCAAGGAAGAAACACAGGAGAAGCTCTGAAAAGACTAAATAAACAACAAGTTGTATTGTTTCTATGTTCTCCTGGTAACAGTGCCCACTGAGGCTTCCACTAGGTCTGAGTCATTACCAGTACCTTCAATACTGCGTGATCTTTAAATGTGGTAGGAAAGACAGACATCTCCTTAGACCCCTGCTGCTTCAGCAGGTTTTGAACTTACTGAACCGGTCAGGCAGCCTCCCACCAGGCTTGGCCCCCCACACCACCCATCCCCTCCTCTACTCCCACCAGCAAGGCATTTACAGTTCCTCATGGGATCAGTGACTCCAAAGCAGCATTACTGCTTTGACACAGCTGGACTCTGCTTTGGAAGGCTGGAGCTCTGCTGACAGGTCTGAAATACGGGGACGAACAGGCAAAAGGTTTTAAGCTCACACTGCAAGCACGGGGATTGCAGTAATCCTGAACTGGCACAAAACCACAGACCGGTACACAACCATAAATTAAAGCAAATTAAATGTATTTTCCTTGGTACAGAAAGCACTAACAGGAGCTTGGAGTTCTCTCTGTGCATCTCTTCTGTTACTGACCCAGAGTATGTCACAGACCACTTTTGTGTATGTCCTAAGAAGCAGTAATTTTGTTTTCCACCATTATTCCTTTTATAGATTATGAAATAACTTGAACTTTGATCAATGAATAGTTTTTAATTTGCCATCCGATTAAATGTTAGGGAAATGATAGTTTGATTTTCTTGTTTTACAGCAATACTTCTTGGTGTCCAACGCTGGTAGTATGTTATTACTGGTTAACTGAGGCAGGTACTGTAACTGAAAGAAAAGTTACATAGTGTGTATTTGTTTGAAAGGAGACTAAAGCATGCATTTCATTTTTTCAAATGGAATATAAGCTATAACTGTTCATCCTGTAATACTGTGCTTTTCAAATGAGTTGTGGAGCTGGGCTTCTACAACTGGACCAGAACCAGAACAGCTCATTAAAGTTCTTTCTTCCAATCATCCAGGGCAGGAAAAATATTACTGCTATATCCCATGCCATAGAAGTAGAAGAGGCAGGTCAGTTTGATCCAGGAATTTATACGCTGTAACAGTTCTCCATCCCACACCTCCAAACTCCCTGCTGTCGTGGGGAATGTGGCTCACAGGAAGAAAAAACTGAATGCCTCTCCCCCAGAGGCTGAACTGGAGATTTGGGCTGGTGTCTGGAGAGACTGAACTGGGAAACATGTGCTTGGCAGAAACACCCAGTGCATTGTGTAACGTCTGGAACTGCATAAGGGATCACATCTCATCAGCAGTTACAAACAGAACTGGGCATTTTTGCCATCTTTGTAACTCGGAATTCAAAAGCACCAAAAAGATACCAGAGAACTCCAAATTAAACCATCCACACCAGCCTGTCCAGTCTGTCCAGCTATCCTGCTATTCATTGTCAGGAACGCACATTCCTGGATAAACCTGATCTTTCACATGATGTGCTGCTTACCCCAGCGACTCAGTGGAGCTGCACACTGAATTCAGTTTGTACTGAGTTACTCTTTAGCCAAGAAGTTAATTTTCTCCTTGGGCTGAAATTAAGATGGATCCAAGGCAGGAGCTCACTCTCACCATTAACTGTCCCCATGAGCCCACCTCCTGCAAGCCCAACAAAGAGAACCAGGCCCCTCCCCAGGTACAGAATATGAAATACTACTACAAAAATATTACCCCTGGCACATGCTTTTGAGTCAGCCGGGCTGGTTTGCGAGCCATTTTTCCATGTTCTTTGCCCAGATCTGCTGCTTTCCTAATGCTGTCAAAGTAGGGGAGCTGCAGCAGCTGCTCGCAGGTCTGCCTCTCTGTAGGGTCCATACGAAGGCAACTCTTAGAAAAAAGATGAAGGAATGGATCACATGAAACACCCGTCAAACAGGTCTGCACAATTCCAGCTACTCACCAAGCCAACGACTATTCACATGGACACAGTTGTTAATACTTTTCTTAATGGATTCTAAGAGTGGCTTTCCAGAATCAGCACACGTCATGCAAAGCAGCGAATAACTGCCACAGGGCAGTAGTAGAAATTGCAGCTAGAGGGACAGTTGCAATTGGATGGTGTAGCAAACTTCAACAAACAGTTCAGCCCATAACCTTCATTTGAACTGAACAACTTTCTTAAGCACGGGACTCCACTATGGCACTAGCCCTGCTGTGCCAGTGTGCAGCGTAGCCAGGACTGTCCACAGCTACAGTTCCTTGTTAATGTCTCTGTCCTCACAGTTTCCATTCATTGCATCTTACTAAGGGAATAATACGTTTTCCACCTCCATGGTAAAAAGGAGTGGATTAAAAGTCCTCTCCAAATCCCCTGCAGCTCTGCTTTAAAATGAATTTCTGATAATTCAGTAGCTGACTCTCAAACCATTTACCAGCTGATAAGCAAAACCAGGCTGCATTTATTAAGTCTTGGTGCACAGCTCCTCCATGAGTGGTAGTTTTCTTACCTTCATGAGAGCTAGAGCAGAGTATGAAATACGAGGGAATTTCATTTCTAACGGCTCCTGGAGAGAAAACAACAGTGAGTGTACTCAGGTTAGTGAGCTTTGAATTCATCAGGGTACAGAGAACCAGCTTTCCACAGCAATGTGACCTGTACCTCACAAAACATGTCTCTCACTTCATGCACTTAGAGGAATGCTGCTAGCATTACTGAGGATGGGTAGGTTGGCTGCTGTGTCACCAGAACCAGGGCAAGGAGCAGAGATTAATCATTTCTGACTGCTTTTACACAGGATATTGGTTAAAATATCATGAAAGGGGTTCAGCCACCTCCAAATACTCTGGTGTACATTGGCAAAGTAGAGGGCAAAACTCCTGGATAGGGAAAAAATGCTGTGCAGCAAAGGACTGGTCACACTGAGCAAACAATGCTTTTCCAGCTCTGATTCCAAAGCAGAGAGCATGTGTACTCTGGGTAGAAAGAAGCAGGAACACTTCTCTGTCTGAACACTTCAATCTCTTTAGCACTGCATACAGATTGCTTAGGCTCAAGGGAAGTGCATCTGGAGAGAGCTCTTACCATGCTTTCTGGGTCTGGAATTCTTATCCCACTGAAGAACTGGTTGGTGCTGAACACTTGCTGGTGCCTGGGAATAAGATCCCCTTTGACCAAGAATGAAAGTAAAAAAGCAAAGTTGGATTAATTTGCTAGTTTTACAGAGCCTGCATTGAACAAGCTGACAAGGCTGACACCATCCAATAGAACATCTGAAGAGATGGAATAACATCAAGTGAGCTGATGAAACGTTCTTTTGCAAAAACTAATGTCCACCTCTAACACTGGTGATCCCACAGCTGTGTGACTGTGCTGAAGGAAAGCCAGGGCCACACAGCTCCAGCTGCCCATTGTCACAGCTGCCTAGGACCTTGTGCTGTGAACAACTCAAAAAAATTCAGCTGGTGGGAGGAGGTTTTGCAGCAGCAGTACCCAGCTACCATGCACTGGTGAGAAACTCAACATGATCTGGCAGTGTGTGCTTGCAGACCAGAAAGCCAACTGTGCCCTGGGCTGCATCACGAGCAGTGTGGCCAGCAAGTTGAGGGAGGGGATTCTCCCCCTCTGCTCCATGCTTGTGAGACCCCACCTGCAGTCCTACATCCAGCTGTGGGTCCCCACGGTAAGAAGTATGTGGACCTGCTGGAGTGAGTCCAGAGGAGGTCATGAAGGTGTTCAGAGGGCTGGAGCACCTCAGCTCTGGAGACAGGCTGAGAGCCGGGGCTGTTCAGCCTGGAGAAGAGAGGGTTCTCTCCGGGGAGACCTTAGAGCAGCTTCCAGTACCTGAAGGGGCCGACAAAAAGCTGAAGAGGTACTTCTGACATGGGCCTGTAGGGACAGGACAAGGGGGAATGGCTTTAAACTGACAGAGAGCAGATTTAGATTATATATTAGGAAGAAATTCTTCACTGTGAGGGTGGTGAGGCACTGGCACAGGTTGCCCAGAGAAGCTGTGGCTGCCCCATGCCTGGAAGGTTGGACAGGGCTTTGAACAACCTGGTCTATTGGAAGGTGTCCCTGCCCATGACAGGGGGTTGTAACTAGATGAGCTTTAAGGTCCCTTCCAACCCAAACCATTCTAGGATTCTATGATCTTCCAGGCTCTGTGTTGTGTGGCAGAGTGGCTTTTATGAACTGCGGCCACTATACCTGGGGGCCTAAAATAATACATATTTCTATGTATCTCCCCATGCCAAACACCTGATCTGATCCTATAACTGCATTATCTGGGTAACTGCAAATTTGGATTTGCACTAGCAAAAGACAGATTTGCACTAGACCCTTTGGTAGAACACCGGGGAATGAGATGGGCAAGACACTAAGTTGCATAAACACATCTGCTCTGTGCCAGCTTCTGGATCTCCACTCTGTGCTGACTGAACTCTAGACGTGTGTATCAATGAATAGGAGAACATGTTTCAGCATCATAGCTAGAGGGTGCTGTGCAAACACCTACGAGGATTTGAAACTCCAGCTATGGCACATCACCCAGCTTCAGCCAGGGATCCTTCTCAAAGTATTAAGCAGGATCAAACCAGCAGCTACCTCCCCTGTTCACATCAGACATGATGGACCAACCCTGGGCTCTGATGAGCAACTGGCAGGAGCCACTGTTTGTTTTGGAGGTGGCCGTGTGGCAGCGTGAGCAGCATTGTTGATGTGCTCTCTTGGAGGGAGGGTGAAGCAAGCTCTGCTGGCCTGCTCTCCATGCCAATGCTGTGTTTCAGCATTTTCAAAGGCAAACGGTTCCCAAGAGGCAGCCTGTCTGCATAAACAGTTGTGGCTTCTCTTACTGCTGGAAGTGGAAAGGCTAACCACAACTGTTCTAGCTTCATTAAAATTTAACTCATACTGGGTGAAATTATTTCTCTACACTCCTGAGGATGTTGTATAGGAAAAAGATTAAATGTAGCACCAACAGGAACAAGCTGTAGCTTTTTCCCAACACAGCTTCATGTCTCTTTCTTGAAGCTTAGAGCAGCTCAGAGCAAGCTAAATGTTAAAATCAAACCTGTAACAAAAGAGCAGTACACCAGCCAAACTACCATAATTACACAGCTTTGGCCAAGGAGCTTTTCTCTGTAAAATGCTGTCTCAGTCCATCACCTGGATCAAAAGGGAATTTCTTCTGGCTGAAACCCTATCATTAAAAATAAATGATAACTTAATACTGGCACAAATGTATTCTGGAGGATGAAGCAATCAACGTTGAACTGCTTTTCCAGCTAAGGAGCTTTTCCGTTTAAAGCCATTAGTCACCTTTATAGTTTAATAAACGGCTCAGCAAAATCTACCATTTTCTGTTCATTTCAACAAATTTCAACTAAAAGTGAGGAGTTGTTTCTTTCCACCTGAGAAATCAGACGTTACACACCAAGATCAAACTGAATCAATGAGACAAGATTAATGTGTTATACAGATAATGGCTCTTTTATTTAACCCCTGTTCCAAATATGGAGCAGCTCCTAAATTTCCTTGGTGAATAAAGGCAAACAAGGTGAACAGACAAATTTCAGTGTTCACACTCTCTTTCCCAAGCACACAGCTACCCACAGGCACTGGCAATGTTTATGAGACCTCCAAAGCTGTGATAAACTGAATCCAACTATTTGTTATCTAGAGGCAGGGACTGCTTTGCTTGGTACCAAACCTTGAAAAATACCTGGATCTTTCTAACCTTCATGCAAAACATCCCTGGTCCTTTCTGATACAGACATCCCATTTTTCTATCTGTGTGGGACAGCTGAAGATGGGCAGGACAGCAGCAGAGATGGTTGTTCCTATGCTTCCTGTGCAGGGCTGGCCTTGTGCTCCTCACACCCTGCACCACCCCAAAAGAGCAAGAGAGACATCTCATGGTCACCCAACACATCTTACATCTTTCTTAAACCACCAGGCTCCAGAGCCAGCTTCTCAGAGACCACCACTGCTATAGAGTAGAAGGATGGTCTTGGGCAGTTTGCAGGCAATGATCCTGCTTACACAGCCCTGTCCATTTCAGTCACAATCTGGCACTGCTGGCTCACACAAGGTGAAGCCACAGATCTGTTTCTGAAGAGCAGTCAACACCCACATAGATGCCAACTTTGTTTCCCCTGGACCTGCAGCAGCATCTCTCACTCCAACTACACAATCTCCTAACAAGATGTACACATGTAAGTCATGCCAGTAAAACCCAGCTCCTATAAAATGGGAGAGATCCACAGGGTAAATTCATCTCCTGGTTAATCCTGATTTCCACCACAGAGGACAGTCCTCCAGGCAAGCTCTAGTCCTGCCAGAGGCATCAGGAAGGCCGGGGCTCTGACCAGGACACTTACCCAGGGTTCTGCGGATGAGGTACAGCTGGTCAATGTCAGACTTGCCAGGCCACAGGGGGACCCCAGACAACAACTCTGCGAAGACGCAACCTATTGCCCACACGTCCACAGGAGGCCCGTACTGGTTGTCTCCCACAAGTAACTCCGGAGAGCGGTACCACCTGGTAGCCACATAATCTGTGTAATAATCACTTGGACCAGCTAGGTTGGGGTCAGGAAGGAGAGAAACAAACAGGAATATAGGATCAGAACAATGACAATGAGCAGCCCTAAGTTGTTACACATGTTGGGGCACCTCCTGAGCAGGCAATAGCTACAGGGACAGAATGAGTCACTGGCCACTAGCAAAACCCAACTTTGGAAACACTTCAGATATGGCAAAAATCAAGACTGTATTTTTCTCCAAATGAAAATATGCAGAGCTCCACAGCAGGGCCCTGCATCAGCCAGTGGTCAGTTCTCAAAGCCCACGTGATTTGTCTGAACAAGAGCTAAAAAAAACCCAGATTAGGGGGTTTATTTACCATGGAAAATGTGAGACCATTGTTTGCAGAGTCAGTGCCTTCTGCCAGAGGGGCTCTTCCTGCCAGGGAACTCCAGCTGTGTCTCCAGTATTGCATAAGCAGGGGCTGGGCAGCTCCAAGATGCCCAAGGCCAACTTCCACCTACCAGTGCCAGCATCACCAGCAGTTCAGCTGCACCAGCAGGGAGCTCAGGCCAAGTTTGTTTACAGAGGCACTTGGCAGCTCAGTGCCGGGGTTAGCTCCCTTTAAACTGGTTTGTGGATCTCTACCCAGCTTTTAGCAGAGCTTCTCTGTGAAAACATGCCAGCCTTTATACATGATGATTTACACATGCATCAGACAAAGACAAGCGAGTCTTTACTGATGTTTGGAAGCCTGATCCTACACTTCCTTTGAGCTTTCAAGCTTTAACAACCTGTATAAGTAGCATGTGGCACTCACTCAGTATGCGAGCAAATCCAAAGTCACAAAGTTTGACGACTGAGTGCTTTGTTATCAAGATGTTTTCTGGCTTTACATCTCGGTGGATGCACTGGAAATGGAAAAAACCCCAAGGTTAGAAGCAAGTCTTTAACCCGGCCATCAGATAAAGAACCTCTTAATTCAGCCACATAGCCCTTGCACATTGTGCCAGGCAATCATTCCTGCTGAAAGAGAAGACGGAAGGATTTCTTAACAGCAGCTAAAGCTACATCCTGCTGAGCAGGACAATTACCCTGCATATACCCCAACTTTGGGATGAGACACTGCAGGCTCCCAGCTCCAACTGCATAGCTCTGTATTACTTGGACAACACCAAGTCAGCTCCCCAGAACCAGCTGGGAATCTGCTAGCAGGAGGAGCGAGGTTTGCATAACAAGCATTGTTGTTAACCTGGCTCTCTACAAATGCAACTCACTTGAAACAGCTATGTGAAACACACTCTTAAAGAAGAGACCTGGGTTTACAAATATGTAAGGAGATCCTAATGAGAGGTGTTTAGGTCCTTTAGGATCTTGGGCAAAGTCCATGAACTGTATTTACTGATAATCTAGTAGACAAACAAGTGATTTTCCTGGCAAAACTTACAGATGGGATGAAGGCTATGCTTTATACATGGGACTTTATCTATCCTTGCAGATGCCAGAGCATGCCTGGTACTCCTTCTACTCAACACAGGTGAGACACATCCAGAGTTCTGTGTCCAGCTTTGGGATCCTCAGTAGGAGGAAAATGTGGGCATACTGGAGTCACTCCAGTGAAGGGCCACTAAAATGATTCAGGGATTGAGGTATCTGATATTTAAGGAAAGGTTGAGGGAGATGGGACCGTCATTCATTCAACATGGAGATGACAAGGCTCAGGGGGGATCTTATTGATGTGCATAAATACCTGATGGGAAGAAATAAAGAAAACCAGGTTGTCCAAAGTCTGTGGAGTCTCCATCCTTGGAGGTACTTGAACCCTGACTAGAAAAATCTCTGAGCAGCCTGCTCTGGCTGCCCAGCTTGAGAAGGGGGTGTGGATGAGATGATCTCCAGAAGTCCCTTCCAACATCAGCAATTCTGTGATTCCCGGGAGGTGACCTTGCTTGCTGAAGGTTCACAACAACTGAATTTGGACTTGGCAAAGAGTTTCTACTGATCAAATTAGCAGCAACCTTAATTTCTTCTGCCAATTTACAAAAGGTGTTCTCTACTGAAATCATCAGGGTCTAGCTTGCATTGTCCCTCCCCTACCATCGCCTCAGCTCAAACACATCAAATTTTTCCTAGCTAAGTTGGTAGATTACTGTGTCTCCTCCTGAGGACTGAAATGCTGCTTGTTAAACTGGTGTCATGGAGTTCCAAAAAGGGCAGCTGCATAAACCTTCATTACCTGCAATCTACAGCTGGTCAGACTGCAGCATCTCATTGTTCCCTCTGCTTTAAAATTCCACTAAATCTTTCAGACTGAGTGGGAGAATAGAAAAACCAACAAATCTTGGAAGCAAGACAGACCTGTGGCCAAGTTCCTGTGGCTCAACTGGACATAATTCTCCCAGCAAAGACAAAACACCCATTCCAGAATGATCTCCTGCTCAACTCTTAAATCTCACACATTGGAAAATAAACAAAACCAAAGACAATTACAACTAAGTTTGCCTACAGAACTTCTACAAAAGTCTCCTTTCTTTCCCTGCTTCTTAAAGCATCCCTACTGCTTTCTATGAAGTATCTGTCACTCATAGAACACTCACCTCCCTCCAGAAAGCAGAAGAGGGGTTGTAAAACTGGTGTATTGAATCTAATATTTGTAACTTTTTTAGCTGGTGTCATGATTCAATACCTATGACTATCAACAGAATGGCTTTGTGTGAAATCAGCAGGACTTCACTCAGGTCTCAGTTGATGAGATGTTAAGCCAGATTTCTAAATGTCAGTGGCACAGGGAAGACAAAAGGATACATGCCTGCTTAGCCTGGAAGCTTACCCAAGGTCATTAGTGCAAATCATTCCTTGACAGTAAACCCAAGAGACCTGCGTGATAGGGAATGCAGCTGTTGTGGGTATACACCAGTATTTCAGATATATGTTTCTTGTTGAAAACAGGAAATTTCCTCTGACTTCATCCCATGAAAACCCTGTCATCAGGAAAATAGCAACAGAATCTCCATTCCTCCAAGGCCACATTACAGCAATCAGCAGTGCTGTTTAGGGGACTTACATTGTGTTTATGGCAGAAGTTCACAGCTTGGAGGGTCTGCCAGATTATGCTCTTCACTAGATGTTCCGGCACCCTGTTTTCAAAAAAGCACATTTTTATTTTGGCCATTAAAAATAACTTCACTATTGCAGGAAAAAGGAAGAAGAGGCCTTTTGAGTGCTAACACTGCACAGGATTCTGTGAGTGAAACCATCAGGATCAGGTCAGAAAACTTAGAGAAAAAACACCAGGCACATTTTCTTGCTACAAGTAAGTCACAACAAACAGTTTGTTGATCTTCCAGTGCAGGGAGCCTGTCATGCTGGGCTGCTAGTGGTGAAGCCTGTTTGTACCTCTTACCAGGTTTCAGAGCTGAGGCTGAGGTGCATCCCTGCACAAAGCAATGCTCTCCTGTGAGACTACCCTTCAAGCATCACAGGAGCATCAAAAGGAATGTCAATAGCACTTCCAAATCCAGTCAATGCAACAGGATACAAAGATTTATGTCAAGTAAGAGCATACCAGCATGTCTGGTACCACTCAATCACAGCCAGCATGAAGCTGGCCAGCTGATGACCACACATCAACACATGAAAGTCCATGTCAAATCCTGCCTTGTGGCTTTGCTTAGCAGCCACGCTTCCTGGCAATCCCAAAACACTAGCAAGCATTTCTGCCTCTGCAGCTGCTCGGAGTTGGAAGTGGTGGAGTATCTGGGGTATAAACGCATGACTTGCAATGCTGTCATGTCACTGATTGTCCAGAGTGGAGAGATGACCAAAATGGGATGGGGAGGGATGCTTCTATAAGAGTATAAAGCTCTACTTCTGTTTGCATCTCCTCTCCTTCCCTCCAGCAGCTGGCAAAAACTTCAGAGAAAGAAAACTCTGTGAAAGATCCAGCCTCCTCTCCTCTCTTTCAATTACTGTGCAACAGTTCTTAAACTTCCTTGTCTGCCTGTAAGTGTCTTTAACAACCTCAGGAAAAGAAGAAGTGACAATCTTGGCACTTCCAAACTCAAATACCATTTTATTTCATATGTTTAATGCTGAAAAGCTTCCAATTCATCACAAATTAAAACCAAAATAAAACAAGAAATCCAAAAGAATATGCAGGAATTCTGGCTTTTTCTTTAAGGCACCTTCTGCTGACAGCACTGAAGGTCTTGCTCTGACAGTGGTGTTGCAATGCTGGGGTTCCCTTGCAGAAACATCCTAGAGCACCCTGAGAGTACTGTGCTGACAGCCTGAAAAGGGGATGAAGTTGGTCAAATGACCTGGGAACATGATGCAAAGAGGTCTGTGCCCACCTATCTTAATCCAGACCACAAAACACTTGACCATCTGCCATAGCAAAGATCAAAAGCAAAGTATGCAGCCAGGTGTTACATGTTCATTCACACTGGAGTTGTTCTGATGAATAGAAAGTAAATGTGAAGTATTTTCTTCAAAGAGGATTATCCACCCTCTCTTCAGATTCCACGTGAACGAATTCAAACTGGGATGAAAATTGCTCACCAGATCACAAAGACATTTGCTATCAGCATGCTCCATTCTCCTTCTAGAGCTCCCCATAAGGAAGAAAGAGAATAACAGGCTCTGTTTACTTAACCTCCAGTTAGTCTACTGCAGGCAATTTATTTAGCTCCAGGCCTGTAAAATGATTTATGAACTTCTGCTTAGCATTTCCACAGCACCAAGTCACTATGAATAATTAGGGACAATGTATTAAGTGGGAGTGTCATTTATAATGTGTGAAAATAACAAACCCTGTCCTGGAGAACGTTCCTTCTGCCCATGTTGCTCACACTGTGTGCAAGCACCTGTTAAAGAAGAGCGTATTTGACCAGGCAGTACACTGAGGCTGTGCAGAGAGCTGCAAGCACAGCTTCTGGTAACTCCTGCTACCAGCACATACTCCTTACCACTGCAGCATCACTAGAAGTCACTGGTCTGTCATACAGATCATCAGTGACATTGCTACAGACTTGTATATTTGGGTGCTCAGTGATACTGCCCCTGTGCCCACACCCCACAGCCCACAGGGATGTGCAACAGACTAGGGGGAATGCCCACGTTCCACAGCAGCCCTAACCTCTTTGCAGTGAGACACAGGATGCTCCCAAGCCATTTGGGTTTGCTGCTGCCAAGCCAGCCAAAGAGCACCCAAATGATCAGGCTCAGTGCTCCAGTCTCCTTGGTGAGCAGCATACAGAGGCTCCTACACAATCCTGTTGCCTTCGAGAGGCGTGACAACCTGGTTCAGGAACAGCGCGACGGCCCCCCCTTGGGCCGCTCGGTCCAAATGCTCACAGACACCAATGTGGTGGACGGCAAATGGCGTTTATTGAGAGAGAACATGGTGTTATATAGCCTAGGTTTACGATGTCATTTCTGTCTGCTTGCATCGTAAAACTGGTATCATCACCTAAATGCTATTGGCTACCCGGAGAGGGGTCTTATCTTTCCGTACAGCACGATATCTTCCGGCCGCCAGGCCCTATCTGCCTACATTTCCCCCCTCCCTATGCTTAATTAAATTGGCTAAAATGTAACAATCTTAAAGAATATATATATCGTAAAAATATACTAAATGCATTCTACTCCTATTCTCTGCTCTACAACAGACTTAGGATATATATCAGAAACTTGGATAGAAAACACAAGGCACAGTAAGCAAGAGGTAACAGGAGGATAACTGGGAATAACGGGGTATAACTGGGGATAAGTAAAGGAAATTTTGAACAAGAACATTCTTAAAGCAGTTGTTGGCTGCGTTTTTAAAGCAGTTGCCGGCGTTCTACTAACATGATGTTAACTCTCTCTAACTGGCTCTTTACAAACGACATGAGCTTATTCAGTATACAAAGGCACTGCGTTGACTGTCGTTTGGATCTAATCGGTGCAGAACTCTCAGGTGCAGGCTGGATGCTTGTCGGCTTATCGTCCTCTCTTGTCACCGGGGTATACAGGTAACAGAAACGTCCGATAATCCAGTCCTGTGGACATAAACTCATGGCAGAGTTCAGCCCTTTATCTGCAATTGCCTTAACAATCACTTGTACGTCCTTGGGGCTTATTGGTGAATAGTACCTCTGTCCCCCAGGTGCCACACGGACCGGGAACGTTAATGTGGCTGGTGAGCTCCGGTCGGCGCACGCAATTTGTATTTTCTTCCGATCTGTCAGAGGGATTTCTTCCCCTCGTGGTCCCTCTGTAATTTGGGTGGGAATACTTTGGCTCCTGATTTTGTTTATCTCTGTTTCCTCCTCCTCTAAACTTGAACCGGTTGCGGACCGCTCGTCCCACCCGTGTCTGGTTCAGAGCCGGAACTCGACTGGCTGCCTACTGCCGGTTTTCGATGCCTGTTCGTTGGGCTCCGGCCCCGCCCGCTTTAGCGGGTTGGCCGTTCCCTCCCTCTGGATTCGCCCCTCCCTCTGCTCGGGTTCCAACCCCGCCCGCTTCTCCGGTGGGCGGGGCCGTTCCTCCCCTTTGCGCTCGCCCCTCCCTCTGCTCGGGGGGTGTGTGCCCAGCATGGGCACTGTTCCCGATACCCGCTCGGATCCGTGTGTCCGTCCTGCGCCCGCACCCTCTTCCCCTTCTTGTGCTCCCTCTCTCTTCCCGCCAGGAGCATCCTCGCCCCCCCCCTTCGCCTTTCTGCTCGGCGTCATCTTGGGGCGCATAGGGCAGCGGTCTGGCCCTGACCTCCGCGGGCTCTGCTCTCTCCGCGACCCCCCTGGCTTCCTCGGCCAGCGCTCCCCAGAGGGATCCAGCCTGGTTCTGTCCCTCCGCAAGTGTGTCAGCGCCCGAGGATTGAGGGGTCACATCGCCCTCTTGCCGATCTTCCGGGCTAATGGAGTCGGCATAGTCTGGGGGGGAGGCAAAGTCTGTGTGGCTGCCCCAAATCCTAACTTCGGGGTGGCCATCAAAACACTCCCTTGCCGCCTTCCAGGTTTCCTGCTCTTGCAGGGCCTTCCGCAGAGCCTGGAGGTCTCTCCCCCATGACTTAAGATGTTTCCCACTACCCGAGGACATTGTCTCCTCAGCTAATGCATTAGTACATTTATCCCATGATTATGGGTGGAGAATATCCACCAGTTGGGCAATAACCCCAGTTTTCACAAGTCTCTCAATAACGAGAGTAAAATCTTTAGGTTTACAATCAATATCCCACTGCTTATGTAATTCTGATACGACCTTCACAAGAGCTTCCATCCTCCTTGCGGGTCTGGGAGCATCCTCCCTCTGCCGGGCTGGTCCAGCCGCTCCGGCCACTGTTCACCCGTCCAGGCGATTCCCGACCCCTGGGTTCCTGACTATCGGGCTTCCCGGGTTCACTTGGGTTCCCTGCTGTCGGGCCTCCCAAGTGTCCATCGGGTACCTGCCTTCCAGCTTCCCGGGTTTCGGCACCACTTGTTGCCTTCGAGAGGCGTGACGACCTGGTTCAGGAACAGCGCGACGGCCCCCCCTTGGGCCGCTCGGTCCAAATGCTCACAGACACCAATGTGGTGGACGGCAAATGGCGTTTATTGAGGGAGAACACGGCGTTATATAGCCTAGGTTTACGATGTCATTTCTGTCTGCTTGCATCGTAAAACTGGTATCATCACCTAAACGCTATTGGCTACCTGGAGAGGGGTCTTATCTTTCCGTACAGCATGATATCTTCCGGCCGCCAGGCCCTATCTGCCTACACAATTCTTTTGGACATCATTACTGTATCACAGGAAAAAAACAAGTCCTGGGCACTGGGCTGGGAAACCTCTCCTGTACTTAATGAAATTCCTCTGAAAACTCTCCAGAGCAGCAACACCATAGACACTCCTTAATCCTTTGTTCAAAGATCCCAGTGAGAAACAGGCCACTCACCCGTGGGGGTG
Organism: Melopsittacus undulatus; assembly: GCF_012275295.1. Classification (NCBI taxonomy): domain Eukaryota; kingdom Metazoa; phylum Chordata; class Aves; order Psittaciformes; family Psittaculidae; genus Melopsittacus; species Melopsittacus undulatus. The sequence goes on from NC_047530.1 coordinate 12,899,904, forward strand.
CTTGTCCAGCTCATGGAGAACAGTGTGGTCACAGTATTCGAAGACCAGATGCAGCCTGCGTTTCCTCCTGAACACTTCCAGTAGGTTCACCAGATTGGGGTGTTTCAGTTGCTGTAACACACAGTGGATGGAGTGGTTAGTTATTGCACAGGGAAGTGGGGTAAAGATGTGGACAGTGCTTTTGCCCCCAAGGGTCTCAATTTCTTAAGTGGAAACCTTTTATACAAGCACAAGTCAATAGGGAGAAGCAGCTCAACTATAGCTCAGCCTGTGGTGTGGTTATTTTAGGAACTGACTGTGGGTAACAAGTCAGCTTGGCTTCAGTGTCTCCTAGAAAAGATGCTCATAGATACAGAATTCATCATGGTGTCCACAGCTATTCCAGCAGCGCCTTTCATTGTACATATCCAGCCTTCAACTGCACCACAATGAAGACCAGCTCTCCCTGGAGAACAGCTTGGGAAATCACACATATAAGAGCCTGTTGCAGGCTAACATAAGTTTAGGAGAAACCAAGAGCTCCTCTAGTAAGTGTAAGTAAAGCAGGTGGGCTCAGCTTCACCTGCTTATTGTCAGAATATGAGCAGGTTAATTAGGAGAATTCTTATTGCTGCTCCCTCCTCTCCCTTTTAATCAGCTTCATGTGCTCATTCATACCAAGGCTTTCTCTCCTGGGAGCTGAGACAGCTTCTTCCTTCACACAAAGCCTGAGCACGGCATGGTTGCTCAAACACACCTTGCAAGAGGTGAGGATGGACATTACTGAAGCTTCTCATTTCCTGTTCTTTTACCCACATTTTGAGGGAGTGCTGGGAGAGGGCTTGAATCAAGGGGCACAACACAGTGCTTGGAAAAGAAAACAAAGAAAAGCCAGACCCAGCTGAGAAATGCTGTTTCTTTGCTGATGACTCATGGAACCATTCCCTCTGCTTGCAGGGACCTGTATCCATCAGTGCTTTGCCTGACCAAGGCTTAGAACAAATATGTTTCTAAGCAAGAAGGCTGGAAAGGGCATTGCCTAGGAGTTCCACTAATGCCACCTTCTAATGTGCCTGTGAGCCATCTGGGAAAGCCTGTGAAATGGAAGGAAAAGGAGAGTCAAGACTAGAGAAAACTGTAAGGGGTCCCAACTGAGGAATGCAGCTGTTTGGAGAAGCACCCAGTTAACCCCAAGGAGCTCTGAAATCCACAACTTGAATCCTGAGGTTAACCAGTGAGCTCGAGTAAAAGAGCAGGTCAGTAGAAAACCCCACCATACCTCACTGCCAGTCTGTCATGACAGGAGGGACATTGCAGGGACCATTTCAGTGCTCCAATGGGCGCTGTGGGACCCCTTGCAAAATGTAATTTTATCCAAGCATGTCACTATAAAAGCCTCTTGAAAAGAGAGACCTTTCAGGGAACTCACTGCCTCTGGGGGACATCATACTGAACCCAAACTACACTGAGCCCATATGCCAACAACACACAGCATCCCTGGTAGCGTGCAGGTGCCTATTCCAGTCCTGCAAACCAACAGCAAGGAGCTGGTCTGCTAAACAGCATCTCTTACTACATCTGTTGCTTGTTCCTTCAATTCTGCCCACACTGTGTAAACCATCTGCCAAGGTCAAAGACCTTCACACCCATCTGGATCAAACCTAGATTACAACCAAGACCTTCTGAGCACTTCTTCAGTCCTCCATGGTATTTTTACACTGAGTGCCTTCCTTCTCTAGCACAAGGTACCCAACAGTGTCAGCAGAGGCTAACCTTCAGTGTAACCTTCTCTGTCCTGACCATGTTTCCTGACCTCACATAATGGATGGACTTCTCTGCACACCCTCAGTTACTATGGCAGGGTTGCTAAGCCACAAGAGAGGAGGCTTGTAACACTTCTCAAACTTCCTATCTACCTAGCAGTATCTCCATTCTCACCTCTTCCTTATTTACTTCGAAAAAGATGAACAAATACAGAGAACAGCTTGCAAGCCTGCTGAAAATTCTAGCAATGATAGCAGTTCTCCCAGGAATTGTGTGCATGCCATGCTACCTATCCTGTTAAGCATATTCACATAGAACAAAGTACCTACTTGCCATGTGCACATTAGAGAAAGCCCAGACTATCAGTTCAGACTCCTCCACAGAAGTCAGAATGCTGCTGTGGCTCTGAATGCCCAGACAAGCAGCTCCTGATACACTGCATAATGCAGAGCCTTCCTTTTCCTTGCATTCGGCGTGTTGGCATATTATGTTCTCAGATCAGTGATAACTGATCAGAGATATCTGAGAGCAAGCTGGGCCTCCATCAACTATGCTGAGTAACAGGCACCTGATTCCTCTGTTACCCTCAGCAGATCTGCCTGCCAGCATGGACAAACTGCTGGGCACAGCAAAGCCTGCCAGCAGGAGGGAGACAGAGGAGATAACCTCTGCAGTGCTCACATTCCACTTTCAGAGAGAGGTGAGGATAAAGTAATTCCCAACTGACTGTACAGCAAGAAGAAAGTTAAATCAACAGTAATAGATTGAGATCTCTGGAAAACCTCTGGCAGTTACAGACTGGTTGTATGGATCAGGCTTCAGAACATGCTGTGCCTGGCAGCATGTCTGTGCTGGCTATCAGGACGTGTGCGTGGAGCGGGGTTTCTGAAGAGAGTAAGACTGGACTTGGAAGCACACGGGCTCTCCAGGCACTTGGGTTGACTGGGCTAGGCTAGCATCTCTTCTGCAGGCAGGCATGCACACAAAGCCACTGTTACCCTAACAATGTCCTTGTCAGGTAGAGTGGTGTTTCAGAGAGCAGTTTCTAAGGATACCAAAGCTGCCAGTGGCTGGTTGATGGCAGCACTAGGATGAGCATCCCCTCCCTGTCCTCCACTTGGATGAGAAGACCACAGGTCACCTTCCACAAAAAGGTCAGATGTCTGACATGGGCTTTCCCCCAAAAGTTATAAATTCTCCCATGCTAGGATAATAGGGATTATTTTCTATTTTCTATATGCACACAGCTTGGCATTGCCTTTTTCTCTCATCTTCTTTGCAATGTCAAAGCTAAAAACTGTCAGCCTTCATGTGAAGGCTGTGGAGACAACACCCTTCTAGAAACAGCAGCAGTGATGGAGTAACACACAGACTTGCTGTTTTCACATGTTTCTGGGCTTTCCTATGGAATCAGGATCACGCCCGGTGCTTCAAGATTCCTCATAACCACCACGCTCTCCCACCCCATCTCCCATGGCTCCTGGCCATCAAAAGCCCTTTATCTATAAGGTGTTTACCATGTAGAATAATAATTTATAAGGCCTTACAATTTTGCTGATGAAACACAGTCTCTCTATATCTTGACAAACACTTGTTGCCTAAGCCAGGAAATGCCTCAGCAAACAAAAAACAAACAAACTGTTACTATTTACAGAGGAAAAGTTGAAAAGCTACTCAAGCAGGTCTGCACTTGTTAAAATCAACAGTGCCCCAACACTGATCCTGCCATGGCAGCAGTGTCAGCTTTGGACCCTGAAGGAGGATGCACTTACCATCTGCACTAAAAGTGATTTCTGTGATTATTTTCCTGTTTTGATCTTTAATATAATTTACATCTTAATGCATCTCCAGCCTTGTTTAATAAAAATACTTGTCATCTGTTTGCTTCAGATGGCAGAAAAACACAGACTGCTTCTTCCCAAAATCCAACTGAAAAATAAATATGCTTTTTTTTCCTGGATGATGGCTCTTCTAGGATGCCACCCAGGCTTATTTTGCCTCTTTTTGCAGTGAGTAAAGAATTAGGCTTTCATATTCCTTTAGCAATAACATTTATACCACTTATTTATACAAAAATGCTCTATAAAAGTCAAGCACAAAGAGATTTTGGGAAAAGAAATACAAGAAATATTGTAACCTGTTGAAATCTTGTGTTTAATTGCAAATCTGAAAGCTAATTGGTTCCCAGGAAGCCAGTGAAGCTAACTCGCTGGAACACTGAGTGCAATGAATATCAACTGATGCTATGCAAATACCAACAGGCAGTGAAGTCTGGGAACGTTGTGCAGAAATCAGAGATCAAGGAACTATGAATTTTGGGGAAGTAATTATAAATAAAATGGAACATATTTCCCTGTGGATTTCTGTCAGGTTTGGTTAACTCCAAAATCCTAAATCATTGACTGTCTACAAGCATGCATTGTGTCTAATCTGAATGCCACTTTTCTTGTAAAAAGGCGTCCTACTGGAAGCCATTATTTTAGAACGTATAATAAACCAACATGCTGTCAATGTGGTTCTTTAATCAGTGTTTTAAAGCTATGGCTCTTCTACATGGAAAAGAGAAAGCTGAAGATGGAGAGATGATAGAGGGGTAGAGTACCCTGGAGAAAAGGGAACAACTCTCCATTTCTTGGAATACACAACTGGGCCATCAGCAAGTTTATAACAAATATAAAAATAATTTTTCACAAGACATTCCTAAAGTTGTGGCACTCACTGCCTCAGGAACCATGGAGACCAAATTAATACACCAGTTCAAAAAGAGATGGAACAAACTCCAGTCTATGAACATCTGATAAGCATGAAGCAATGGGTACAGCCTCTGGATCTAGAAACTTCACCTGAAAAATAGGTCTATGAAAGGAAATCTTACCCCATCCTCTCCCTCTTTCTCCCAGGTTTCTCCTCATTTCTGCATGCTTGATGGACTTTGGCTCTAACTTACTGCAAATGTTCTCATGCTTTTATTTTACCAGAAAAATAAACACAGAGGCTGAATAAGTAACCCATTTCTATGTGAGGATAAGTCCTCAGAGAAAAGTCAGGAAATGATTAGCCAAGACAAGGTGCTGCCATGGTTCACAGGTGCAGGTTCTACAGTTGCTTTCATGTGAGGTGAAAAACTCTGAGCCTACACAGCCCCTGACATTCAGTACATGGCTGGATACTGCCTGCATGTCAGGGTCTGACATTGTGGATCCCCCACAGCCAGGAAGCTGAGGAAGGGTGTTGTTAAGGAGGAGCTGGGGCAGATTTATAAAGAACTAGGAGAGCTGCACCCCACGGCTGTCCCCCACCTCATGCTATCCGGGATCACTTTTTGTTCACATACTTTACCAGAGCTCCAACAGTCCCCCTCTCTGGGGGAAACCTCCCAGAAACAGAGCACTGCTGCTGGCCCGTGTGTTACACATGGTGCCGACAGCGCCCTGAGGGCAGAGCTGTGCCTGTACCGGTCAGGACATCGCTGCCAGCATGGGGGACAGAGCCTGGGTCAAGAGGGCACAGTGATGACTTTGCTGGTGCTCCTGCACCCGCGCAGAGGTCGGCCGGCAACTCGCCCTCTGCAGTGTCCCAGCTTCCACCTGCACCCATTCTCTTCGATGTGTGACAGCCTGGGCTGTGGAGGATCACCTCCGTCCCGAGGCATGTCCGTCCCTGTCCAGAACGGTCAGACTCTCACCGGCACTGGCTTTCTGCCAGAGAAACGGACAGACTTGGGCACTTCACATACTGCTCCCTCACATCTCGCCTCCTCGCTTCACCCCTCACGACGCCCTGTCTCTTCATGGCTGCCCTCATGGCCCTTCTCACGGTGCCCCGAGCTTCCTTCCTCACACCCTCTCCCATGCAGCTCCCTCAGGGCTCCTCAGGGCCGCCCAGGCCCCCCGGCTGCGATGGAGGGGAACAGTCCACCGCCGCCATACCGGGAGCGGTGGCCTTCGCGGCGGAGCCCACCCTCCCCAGCCGTCCCCGGGGCGACGGATGACGAGAGGGGCTCGGAGAGCCAGCGGGGCCGGGCGCCCGCCTACCGCCCACCTTCAGAATGCCGATCTCCCGCAGGGCGATCTTCCTGATCACTGGGTCCTCCTCAGACTCCAGGAACTTCTTGATGGCCACGATCTGGCCGGTGTCCTTGTTGCGGCACTTGAAGACGACGCCGTAGGAGCCCTCCCCGACCTTGCTCAGCTTCTCGTACCGCTCCATGGTGCAGAGCCGACGCGGCGCCTCAGCTCCCTCACCTCAGCGGGCCCGGTAACGGGCCCGGTAACGGGCCCCGCGCCAGCCGCTACCCCCGCCCGCCCTCCGCCAGCGCTGTGGCTGGGGCGGGCCCTGAGGGAGCGGGGGGGGGGGGGGCCCGCGGGGACGCTCTGTGGGAGGTGTCTGTCCCCGGGACGCGGAAGGGAGCGGGGGAGGAACCTCCCCGGGGACCACAAAACCAGGAAGGGGGGGCCATGGCCGCTGTCGGGGACACAGGAGTCTCCCGCCTCCCTCAGGCCTCGTGTCCCACAGCTCCATTCTGCCTTCGCCCCCCCCCCCCCCCCCCCCCCCAGTGCTCGCAGTTTCACAATGGCCGCTGTTTTTTACTGATCTCCCTGGAGGTTTTGGGGGAGAACACCTCCCCAGGGTGGGCAGCACCGCACGCTCCTGTACCTGCCTCAAAGGGTCAGCACCTGCTCCCCAGCAAAGCCTGGCTGCCGCACAGGGTAAGGGGTGGCCTGTTTGGGAAGCACAGGCATTGTGTGGAACACTGGCACAGTGATATTCCAGCCCCACGGCTGGTGTGGGGCCTGGAAGACATTGCATTTCCCTGGAACACCTCTGCCCTATACAGCTCAAGAACCTCTACTGTCTGCCATCTCATGAGCTTCCCACCGGGAGCTAGACCCTTTCAATGAGCATTTCCATCTCTTGGCATTACTGATCTTTATGCACCTGTTCAGGGCCCTAGCTCTTTAGCCATTCCCTCGCACCCTGATGGAAATTTTCTAGTGGCCATTGCTTCCAGTAGTAGATTTTACAGACACAGACATCCCATACAAACACAGGTGGAGAAAATTGGGCTGTTCAGTCTGAAGAAGGTGCGAGGAGACCTCATAGCAGCCTTACAGTATCTGAAGGAAGCCTACAAGGAGACTGGAAAGGAACTCTTTGTCAGGGAGTGTAGTGGGGTAATGGGTTCAAACCTAAAAAGGGAAGATTTAAGTTAGATATCAGGAAGAAGCTCTTCCCTGTGAGGGTGTTGAGGCACTGGCACAGGTTTGCCCAGAGAAGCTGTGACTGCCTCATTCCTCTCAATGTTCAAGGCCAAACTGGACAGGGCTTGGAGCAACCTGGTCTAGGGGAAGGTGTCCCTGCCTATGGTAGCAGGGTGGAACTATATGATCTTAAGGTCTTAAATGCACAGGTGGCCGCTACACAAGAGCAAGGCTTGTACAAACTGTCATATATCCTGCTGAAGCCAAGCTGCATCCAGGGGCAGAATATCAAATGCTCACATTCATGTTTTCTTTTTCTAAGCAATCCTCCTTTATTGCCCATCAGCCACCTTGCCATCTGCCTGATGAACTGGGCACAAGGTTCTGCTTGTGCTGGCACAAGCCAGCCTCTGCTTTTCAAGCTGAGCAATTCAATAAGGGGTTCCATGGTGACTCCAGGCAACTAGCAGGCATGTGCTGGAGCACAGCGGTGGGTAGCACAAAGCTGGAAAAGGTTTGCCACTGCTAACCTGATTTCTCATTTCTGCACTATTCATAGATCCCCCTTTCCTCTGATCAACCTGCTGTATGTGGGTGACGCTGTGTGGCTCCCAAGCACCCAGGAGGATTGAGAAGTGCTCAGCCCCAGATCATGCCCTTCCCACTGCCATAAAACATGGGGCCCAGCTGAATTCTTTTGAGATATGTCTGATAAGGTATTATTTCCAGCAAGTCTACCACACTGTATTTAGGTATCAAATAAAGTAGAGTTTATTTGGCATAGACTGAAATGAACTGCAACAGGAATTTATGTAGAACAAAGCCTAGTTATACAAACTGGAATGAGTGCAGTTAAGAGTTTCAGTTACAATCTAATCGCTAAACAAGGTAAAAAGTACATTTCAGAAAGTCTCCCAGTCTTGTCCTTTTCATTCCGAGATAGAGTGGCTCACTGATGCATTGTACCTTTCATCTTTCAAAGAGATGTCATCACAATTACAGTCATATTTTTCAGTCACAATGAATTTGGTTAGGAAATAAGAAAAGACTAATTCACAGGCTGCTCTTCAAATACTGTCTGCACTTCAAAGAGCACTGTGATCCTGTTTTAAGGCTTTCAAGTTGAATACATGAACCTTGTGTATAAAAAAATTAATACTTTAATAGCTGTCGAAAGAGTGATGAGGGGTTGAGCTAGCTTTTGCTTTATAAACTCCAAATTCACACACTAGGCTTTTTCAACCCTGGTTGAAATGTTACAAAAACAAAGATACAGACAATACCAGACTAACTTAAAATGGTCTAACAAATACAAATTACACTAGTCAGAGTCACTGAGACTGGCCAGTTCAGCTATGGAACATGCAAATCTGTTGTGCTATACCCCTCTAACAGTAAAAATTGAGGTTTTACACTGGGAAACAGTATCTTGCAGATCATGCCAAAAATGCCACTGTCTCTAAAAATCAGACAAAGCATTTCAGAATATGCCATTACAAACACTCCAACAGCTAAAAAAGGAGGTTTGCTTAAACAAGAACTTTCCTAGATTTTTTATGATTCAGCAAATCACCATTCATGTCATTCAAAGAAAAATACTTTCAGTTCATTATTTTTGCATGACAATGTCATGACCTAATAGTTATTTACTCCAGTTATTCCCCATAAATATTCATATTTTATTTACAGTTTTTTATAGTCTTTTAGAGATCATCTTCACGTGTTTTCAAAAATGAAGCCAAAATTACCTTCTGCAGTGAATGAGGTAAATTAAGTGAAAGCGCTTGCCCTACATCTACACCTGGTGCTTCACTCTGTCTTCATTTTTTTTTAAGTCTTTGTAGAATAGAAGTTATACCATTTGAGGGTTAATCATCAATCACTGTTACTTATGGAGAAGTAACTTCAGTACTAAAGAACTCATGCTCTTTAAAACACAAAAATTGCATGGACAGCTTTTAATACTGCTGATCCAACTACACCTGACCACTTAAAACATCTTTAATACATTGTTTGTGGACTATTTTTTATCTCTACACTCACTATTTATTAAACTTTGCTTGCTGTTTCAAGAACTGAAAAGCTGGACTTGATTTCAATATCAAGTAAATAACAAAAATTAGTTTTGAATGACAATGCTAAGTGGATAAAATGCTAAATTGCGTGCAGGTATTTTTTTCCCTCCCAGACCCTCAGAACAACACAAAACTCCAGCTGTACCTAGTAACAAAAAGACATTACTAAGTCATCACATGTGCTGAGTTAATTCTGTCAATGTTAAATTATGAATCACATAGTCTGATGCCTCAGCAGACAACACAGCACCCCATTCCTCAGGTTGCGAGTTAAAGATCAAACCACTCTGGCTCTTGCTGTGTCAGCAGAGCCCCCAGACAGGCCAAGCGGCTGTAACACACTTACCTTTACTGCTTTATTACAACCATGGGTGAAACTTCTAACCTGTCTTTCCTAAGGCAGCAGTAGGCTGTCAGATTTAATTTATAAAACCCTCAGTTCAAATGTTTATGAACTGCTGCTGTATCTGCCTACGGACCATGTTTACCTACATCAAAGCTAGCACATTAATGTGAGGTAGTAAAACCAGATGCTATCCTGTAGTCAGTCTGTATTTCTATTTAATGGTACCTCAAGAATTGTAATTAATGAGGAAGACAAAAGGAACCAATGTGACTCTTGAATGAAGAAATGAAGAGAAAGAAAAATGCAGGTGACAAATAGGGAAAGGGAAAAAGTGATGAAAAGCTTGAATATAAAAACTGGTTCTTATCATATTTATTTATACTACACAGCTGGGGAAATAATAGTTTCCAAATGACCCTCTGACTGACAACATTTGGATGCTGTACAGAAAAAGAAGCTTGTAAGCTTAGTTATCCCTATAGGCTCCCCTCTGGAATAGCATAAATAAACTATACGTCATGGGCAGTTTGATACATGATACTTTCATTCATTAAGGATGATAACCAGGTACAGTTTCCCTTTCACGTCACAAGGCTTATCCCTAATTTATGAAAATAAAGCATATATATTTTGTACATTTTTTATATATATATAAATATATATATATAAAAAAAATACACACTGCCAGTCAACTTAACACACATGCACACACACACACATATGTATCCTGAACACACCCACCCAGTAGCAACATGTCTGATATCAATATTCTATTTTGTGTACACACACCCTACAGCTGGTAAATAAGAAAATCCCTTTTATGGCAATTCTGCAGGCAAAAAAGTCAATACAAAATATTCTGTTGTACAAAACTGCATTTTTACAAGATCAACTGACATTGTAACGTTCCCCTCAGTAATGCACTAGAAAAAAAAATCAAATCTTTATACAATTGTAAAAAAAAAATTGTAAGCTGCTCTGCAACCTTCCTTTGCTAAGAGTTAGATACATTACACCATTCTAGCAGCAGATTAATAAATAAGGATTAAATAATCTATTATACAAAGCCATACTGAATGGCAGATTTAAAACCAACAAGCTTTGCAGATACTTTCACTTCTTACACAAATCTGTTTTATTAAGAATAAGACTCAGTATAAAATAGGGAAACAGCCAGCTCTGTATCTGTATCTACAGAACGTAAGGAAAATCCAAGGGAAGTAAAATATTTAACAGTTTATGGCACCTTTACTGCATAACACTTTTTTAAAGGCTCTGTTTCCCTATAACTAATGAGTAAAGGGCTATCTATCTCATAGCTTTTCATTAAGCAAACTCAAAATAACCAACCACACAGTGGCAAAAAGACAGAACCAGCTGTTCCCAGCTGCAAAAATGTATTGATTTTCACCCTAAACCAACATCATTTAAGTGTTAAGAAAAGAAAGTCACAGTCCTGTTTGTATTGAGTTTCCTAATGCTTCTTCGTTCTGCATGTGGCAACTTCACTCTTTTATTTGCGTTAGGTTACCGTTGCTTAGTAACTATTTTCATGTCCAGCCAAGATGTAGAGATTGCTGTGTGCAGTCGGATTTTCTGTGGGCCTGCTTTCTAACACCACCACTCTGCAAGAAAACACAAACAGAATCCAAACCTGATATTAACAAAATACAAAGCACATGGTGTTACTACTGAGGAGAAATAAACTTGTTGCTCACAGGTTTCTACAGATCGGAAGAATATAGGTTCACCTAAATATTGTGGGTACTTTAGTTTTTAGATCAGTTACCTCATTTTCCAGCATCACTTCTGATAAAAACAGTAAAGTGGAATAAGAAAGGAACAGAGGATTAGAAAAAGCTTCTTGAACCAGAATCTGCCCCTCTCAACCACAGGTATACACAATGTGTTACAAACTTCTTCCAAACTGACATCCTCCACCTTTAGATAAGTTATGCCCTCTGTTGGGAAGTCCTCTCAGATCCAGTGTTGTAAGGAGACACAACCCTCCTATCATCTACAGCCTATAATATTCTACGCCTTGTGATAAGCATCAGCCACTACTGTAAACAGTTTTCCTTTCTTCTAAATATTTATCAGCCAATGGGTTCATAGGAAACACTCAACCCCAACTCAGCCTTTCTCCTGCTGGATCATGTTCCTGTAGGCTCCTCTAGAAAACCTGTCCTCAAAGATAATGCTCTCTCTTAACAGCTTATGTCCCTGGTCTTTACTTCTGCAACTGGGTAGTTCTAAAGTGATCCAAGCCAAAAAGGTGCCACCACATCTGGTTCACCTGAATAGCAGTGAAACTCCTGCTCCATATGTACAGAGATGGAAAAGTTATCAAACAAAGCGTTTGGCAGTTCAGTGCTATCAGAGTAGAAGAAAAGGGTTTGTCTGCAAAACTGCATACAGCACAAGGACCTCAACCTGGGGATCAAAAAAATGTCAAGTACACAAAATTATGGATTAGTTACAGAAAGCAAGTCAGAGCCAGGGGTCCCAAAGGCCAAATGAGGGAACAGGAGATCAGGGATTAAAACTGATTTCTTTACTCATTATCATCTACTTCTACATTTAGGACTCTGGCTGTCTGAGAAACCACAGGTAAAAAAAACCTTCAGGTGTCTGCACATCTTCCCAGCTTCTGTAGCTGAAAGGAATCATCTGGATGTTATAGGTAATGGAGCGCATTTAGGCCTGTGCATTAGTGCCTATACATGCTCTAGTTTGCTGTGCTATTTCCAGAACTCAAGGTCAGAGCAGTGAAGATTGTAAAGTAACTAACTGCCAAGATAATTCACCAATTCACCAGGAAAACCTAAGTCAGAAGCAGGCTTTTCCTGCTCACTACAAGCCGAAGCTGGCTCTCATCTCTTCCTGTCACTCACCTCCTCACAGTGTATCTCTATAAGCTTGTGTTTGTGTTCACACTTCAATCTCTGCAGTGGAAAGCGGAGGTCACAGAGTAATCATTTTGGATGCAGACACAATCACCAATTAAATTTTTGGCTACTGCAGGCAGAAACAGTGTTACTGCCTCCCCCAGTACTGCTTCCAAACAGGTCTGTGGTGAGCTAGCAGCCAGTTCCAGCTGGAATCTAGAAAGCTGCTTCAGATAAAACTTTTATGTTATTTCAAGGTGATTACCTGTCTGATCCCAGTAAGCGGAAAACCCTTGTTTCATCGGATATCTCTTGGGTAACCTGTAAAAAAATTGAGACATTTAGGTCCGTTTCAGTGGCAAAATGAAATTGATTGGCTTGATATTCGTGGAAGCAGGGCTGGCTAAAGCCTGTGTGTGTGCTTTACCAAACTCAATGTATGTAGGCAAAGTCAGAGGAAGCAACCAGCAACCTGAAGCAATGACAACATGGAGCACAAGCGTTATCACTAAGGAAGCAACTAGAGGGGCCAAAGCATCAAGTACTAAATCAGGAACAGAAAGAAATGAAACCTGGAGAGACTGGGAGATTACTTACTTCATCTGACTTAAAGCTTTTGCCCTGCATGCCATGTTTCCAGAAGGCCAGCACACTGTCTTGAAGGCACACTGCAAAGGAGAAACAAAAAATGAGACCCAAGCATGGCTTATCTGAACCAGAGAAACCTGGGTTTCTCACCAGCAGTGGTAATTAGAAGCACATGGAGAAAGTACATGGTGAAACTCAGACTCCTGGTAAAAGAACCAAACTCAAAAAATCACAGAATCATAGAATCACAGAATCATAGAATGGTTAGGGTTGGAAAAGACTTAAGATCATCTAATTCCAACCCCCCAGCCATGGGCAGGAACACCTCACACTAGACCATGTCACCCAAGATTCCGTCCAACCTGGCCTTGAACACTGCCAGGGATGGAGCATTTACCAGTTCTTTGGGCAACCTGTTCACTGTAGAAAAGCTGGACTGAAATGACTGTTTGGATCTGAGACACATTACTTTTTAAAGTGCAATTCAAAACATACTACTCAGACATTCCTTGTTCGCCAGGACAAGATGAGCATCTCTGGTTTTTCCTTCTCTCCTTTTCCCTTCTATTCTCTGGATCTTTGTTTTCCTGATGATTCTTGAGAATACAAGTATAAAAATTGGGAGAAGTCTTCCATTCAGGGCCAAAGAGAGAAAACAGGGAGCTACTAGCTCTGAATGATCTAATTACCAGACTGATGAAAATAATGGATGAAGAGCCTGATGTTCTTTAAGAGGCCTTACAGAAACATTTTACACTGTGCTTAATTTTACTAAATCCTACTTGTTCCCTTTTCTACTGATTTAATGACATTTTGTATCTGCTCAGTATTAGCCATGTCCTAAATACACAGAACAAAGCCATTCAGCAGAATTCTAAGAGCGACGTTTGTTACAACAGCTTTAAACTAATTTTCACCTGCTACTCCCGACTCCACCCTGCAATGAGAGCACAACAAGTTGTTTAATACCCTGAATTCCCAAGAGACCACTTGCTGTGTAAAGAACTGCTCAGGTTATTCAATGTCATCTGCTAAGTGCAAGACTTTGGGATAAATGTTTCTGTCTATGAATTCCTTCAGAGTTCAAGAAGATGGCATGGTTGAGTCATGTTATGCATGTGTCAGGAGATATTGTATGATACAAATACAGCAGTTAATTAGAACATATCAGAAGTTAGGGAAGACTCACAGGCTTGATTAAAAATATCTTTTTTTTAGTACAGATCTCACATATCTAAATAGAGATGCTGTATAAAGGAATGTGCACTGGTTTACCAGCTGCTGTTAAAATACAAAATACCTATATCAAGAATCTTCTTTTGAAGGGAAGATGCCCAAAGAACCCAGAAATGCAAGTTGTACAGAACTGCTAACAAAAGCAAGTTCTGTCTTTACTGATTTTGACTGCAGAAAGAAGTGCAGTTTCTGAGATAGGAATTATTAAGCTTATGTTAGATACTTCTGAGAGTTTGCTACAGCAGAAATACTTGCTTACCAATTAGAATTCAAGTTTCAGAAATAAGGCTGCTGTCTTTAAACTACTAGAGGACAGCAGGCTGTCCTTAAAAAATCAGATTCAAATACTATTATCCTGACTATTAAAAAATTGGATGTGCTATCACTTTAAATAAAATCTTAGCTTTTAGAAGACTAACACACATTTAGGTATTACTAAAACATTTTTCCTCCCCAAAGGTTTTTCTCAGTGCTACAGAAATGATCAGAAAGTAGTTAGTCTTTTTTTTTTTTTACAAGTAAGATGTACCATGACTAGTTGAAACCAGAAATGACAACAGATGGAAACACATGCAGATTGGACATGCTATCTGGCAACTGCTTTACTTTCTTCATCATGTCAATGGAGACAGACAGCTCACAATATACTGACACATGCAATTTTTACTGTCAGGCCCCACTGGGTGCACTAGACCAGTATAGATCATTGAAACCCCTTCAGCACTCATCCCTCTTAAATCCTTGAGAGACAACAGAGAAGCAAATCACTTACCCACAGACTCAATGCAGAAATCAAAGCTCAGCTCGGAGGCCAATTTCTTGCTTGACTTCAATTTCCCTTGTAAATTCACGATTTTCACAAATTCTTAAGAAAACAAGAAAAACAAGTATTGAAACCCACTGCTGAAAAGGATTACTGACAGCTTTAAGTAAAAAAATACTAATTTAATCTTTCAGGCACTAAGAAATGCCCAAACCTAAAACCAACAGTATCTGCTTAAAACAAAACCAAGAGCATCCTTCTATGAAAATAAATATAGAAAACCTTCTTACACAATTTGTCTGTTTTTAGACTCTACTGACAGCTTTCCTGCAAATATCAAACAGTGCAGAAATGTGAACTCAACATAAAGGTTGAAAATTTAGGCAGGCTAAGTCATTGCAGGGTTCCCATTGAGGTATTAACATATGACGCATGAGAGTTATGGTTATAATTATGGTGTATGACGCAGTACTGGCTACTTGTCCTGCTAGCACGTGCAACAGGCAAATGCCACTTTCCCCAGGTAAACTTTGAAAATTTCTGATTAGTTTATTTTTAATAGATCGATTTGAATTTGAAATTTTTCTTTTTTTTTGTCATTTCAATTTGAAAAAGAAACAAGACTGATCCACACATGAAAAGTGGAATCCCAAGAGTCAAAAGGAACTCCTACTTATTCTGAAATATTAAAACACAAATTAGTAATGAAGGGAGAAAAATTAACTTGTGGCAGAGTTAAAATCAACAACTGTGGCAAAACAAGTTTTGCACAAGGTGTGGTAATTAGCCCAACAGAGATATTAGCCCAACTTACTGTCCAGGCAGACTAAGACAGTGTCTCTTTCCAGCTGTGTTACATGAATGGCATCTAACTGCTGATTGCCTTGTGAAAAAGAAAACAGATTAGTTTATCTCACATCATAAGACTGATCTCAGCCTCCCCTCAACCTCTCACCAACTGCTACAGCCTTCTCAGTATGCTCCAAGTCTTCTGCAATCTACACTTTGTTACTCTCAGGTTGTTTTTTTTTTTAAGGCTATATGATCCCAGAAATTTCTGGGAGAAGTACAGGGCCTAAGGACAAACCCATCAGTTCAAAGCAGGCATTTAATATGAACGCACTACTGTTTATTGCCCTAAAATACATTTTATGTTGCAGCTCAGCACAGCATGTCAGCTTCCTTCATGAAGGGGCACGATAAAGAACAACAAAAATCATCAAGGGAATCTTTGCTCCTAAAAAAATTCCTCTGTGCTCATAAATCCCCACCTGCTGATACTAAACTAGATTTAACAGTTCTATTTTTATTAATGAAGTTCTTGGTACAGCTGCTAAAATGCAGTATTTAAATGTTAAAAAGTATATCCAACAAAGCCTGCAGGAAAAAAGCATCTGCAAGATATCAAGTAGCTTTTGAAGATAAAACAGAATCATCTATTTATTAATAGCCAGCTGAGGATGACAAGCCTCTCCCCAAGCGCTGGAGGACAGACAAGAATGCATTTATGTGAATTTGTACACTGGAAAGAAGGGGAAAGAGGACTACAACTGATCCCAGGAAAGAGTATGCAACCACAAATGAGAACCCCATCAGCAGGGTCTGCATTACTGTCTAAGGAGATTTTTAAATTAAAAGATGTGTCTGAAACTTTGGCCTTTTAAGAAAGACATTTTATACTGAAGTTGGCAGGTCAGCACAAGCAGAACCTGGAATCATCTTCAGTATGCTTTAGGTAGAGAAGCTGCATCATTTTGCCTAGCCTAGGCTTTTCAAATGACTGCTGAGGAAGGCATATCCAACAGTTACTAGATAATAAAATGGCTGCAAGATCGACCAACAGTCTTACCTGCACCAATTTCTGTAAACCATGAAGAAGCAGAATTCAAGTTGATTGTCTCAAAGTGAACAACCTGGTTTGGTTCAGTACCCTTGCTGATAGCTACACAGACCATTGGGTACTCCTGCTCTGGTATCACTAGCATTTCAAACACATTCAAAGGGCTTGGCAAAGGAAAGTCAAAGTGCTGGAAAAAAACATAACAAGGCATTTATAAAGCTTTCTTTTACTTTGGAAATAAGAAGCCTAAGATAACATGCACAAACTATAAAAGATACAGAATTTTTTTTTCACTGCTACCAAGAGTGCTTTTTTGAAACAGCATGAGCTGTGAGCAGCGTTACATTGCACAGAGGTACATGCTGGTCTGTTACTGCTAGTACTGGGCTTGATCCAACTTCAGTCACAAGATCTTTCTTAGTCAAAATATGTCAAGCCAGATTTTCAAGTGCTCAGAACCCACAAATGGGACTAGAATGGGATGTACTTTCCATTACAAATTCTGGAGAGGTTATTTCAACAACTGTATTATGGTTAAGATTAATGTTCTAAATGAAAACTATATGCTTACCTTTATTAACATGAATTTCTGCATTGGCTCATACCACTGTAGTAGAACAATTCCAGACTGCAATGCACCACAAAGGTACTTATGTCCTGTGTATGGATTTCGTACTATAAAAAAAAAATAAACAAACCCTCTCCAGAAAACAACCTTTTTTAAGTCCTGGAAGTTCAATGCACACTTGGAAAAAACCTTACAGCTATCTTTGCAAATAATTTAAGAAACAGCATCAGTTTCACATTAATTGCTTTCTGGCTTGCCATTCTGATATCCACAGTGATTAATACTGTGCTACTTTCCAGATAAATTCAATTATAATTAATAACCACTAGCATTCTTTAAGTCCCAGTGAAGAGGCCACATGCTGAGTGGCCAGAAGAGCTGTAACGCCTTCTTCCTGGGGCTGTGAGAGCGGGGAAGTGAAAGGTCTGGGTCAAGTTGGATTTAAAGAAAAAACATGCCCAAGCAGTGAAGATGGACCATAATGTCTTTGAGTTTTGACAGTTCATGCAATAATATGATGAAGGGTTTGGGGTTTGTTTTTTTTTAAGCTCAGTTGGATACAAGACCAGCCTGACTACAGGAATCATTTGTAAATATGCCTACTGTAGACACTTCATATGAGCTGATCAGGATATCCAAGTTTGCAACTAGGTATTTTATACTCTGCTTAAGCATTTTTACAAGCACACAGGTAGAGTTTCATACAACACTAGGACCAGTTTTCAAAAGCACATGCATTCTGTAGAAAGCTCAAGCCTTTTCTCAAAGTCAGTGAAGCCAAAGACAAATCTATAACTTCACAAGCTTTAACTCCTGTAACTCTAGAGTTCTGGAGCAATGGCTTCACTCCTCTCTAGGCTGTCATAATTTCTATTCATGTTCAGCCCTTTCTTTGTGGAAAATATTCTTTTCAAGTGAGCCTTGCTAAAAGTTGGATGTAGGTCAAACCCTGAGCCAAACTGACAAAGCAGAAAAGATATTTGTGTATGTGCAGCAAGTTTGGGATTCTGTAATAAGCTTTGTATTTGCAGACAGGCTGCATTTCACACTAACTAGTTGGCTCTGTGGGCACCCTGAAGCCACTGATCCCAAAGCCAGTGATCCCAAACACTGCAGCTCTCAAAGACAGTGTGCAACACCCACCAGCTACATGTTGCTGGCATTCTCCAGTTTCCCTCTGGACCTTGCTCTAGACTGCGACATTTCTAGGTTAAGAGTTGATACAGAAAATGCTTTTCCACTCAGCAGCATAAAGACCCTCCACCTTAATTAAAAGGAAAGCTAAGCACCACTTAGGCACAGCAATAAGAAATGATGCAGTCATACTGTTTTCTGAAGAGGGAGCTAACTCTAAGTTTATTAAAAAGAAATGCCACACTCAATACAAAGACAGGAAAAAATGCACAACACAGCTCTGGCTCACCTATACAGCATTTGTGGCATCCTTTTGTATCAGGGATCTTCGTCGTTAAGGCAAACTTCCTGGAATAACAAGTATGAAAACATGCATCAACGAGAGGTGCCAAAGGCCCTTGATGCTACCAATTCAACAGCACAAACAGCATTTACGGGAATTTTCACTTGTTAATAATTGTCTATAAGTGAAAGATTTGTACCTTGGTAATATTTTGTCAGGAAACCTATGGGTTTGAATATGAGCCGCTAATCCTGTTTTTTTGGCTTGTTCAAACAAAGCTATTAAATTATGGGAGTACAGCTGGAATGTTTTCCCTGTAAAGAGAGAAAAGCACAACTGACATTGCACCCATGCCTTCAGCAGAGAACTACACAGTTAAGAAAAATGTAGGTACAGAAAATTACCTTCTAGAAAAACGGGCCATGCGCATCAGGTATTTCAAGTTCAGTTATGAAGCAAAAGAAAAAAAAACAATAATAATGAATATAGAGAAGCCATGGCATTCAACTCAGAGTTCATTTCAGTAACACTAAAGCAGCTCTGAAAGTTAGTTTTACGTGAACATTTTTAGAAGGCTGTAATTATACAACAATTGACTATATCTTGGGCTGCATCAAAAGGAACATTACCAGCAGGTTGAAGGAAGTGATCCTGCCCCTCTACTCTGCTCTAGGGAGACCTCACTTGGAGTATTGTGTGCAGTTCTGGTGTCCTCAACATAAAAAGGACACGGGACTGTTGGAACAAGTCCAGAGGAGGCCATGAGAATGATCAGGGGACTGGAGCACCTCCTGTACAAAGACAGGCTGAGAAAGTTGGGGCTGTTCAGCCTAGAGAAGAGAAGGCTGCATGGAGACCTCATAGCAGCCTTCCAGTATCTGAAGGGGGCCTATAGGCATACTGGGGATGGACTCTTCATTAGGGACTGTAGTGACAGGACAAGGGGTAACGGGTTCAAACTTAAACAGCAGAGGTTTAGGTTGGATATAAGGAAGAAATTCTTTACTGTTTGGGTGGTGAGGCACTGGAATGGGTTGCCCAGGGAAGCTGTGGCAGTGTTCAAGGCCAGGCTGGACAAAGCCTTGTGTGGCATGGTTTAGTGTGAGGTGTCCCTGCCCATGTCAGGGGGGTTGGAACTAGATGAACTTAAGGTCCTTTCCAACTGTAACTATTCTATGATTCTAACTGTATCAGGACATTTTTCTTTATCTATAAATCCGTACAAGTGGTGTTAAACATGCGAAGTTTGTGTAAAGGCGCAGTGCTACAATTAGTCTCCATGACACAGTGCCTCCGTTTCCTATCTAGAATATCCTATTCCAGGACAACTGATGAAAAACAACCCAGTGTTTTGGTTTTTTTTAAGCATCAATCTGCTGGATTAGTATTTCAGAGCCATCTCATTCTCCTTCAAATTGAAACTGGTTTTGTTTTAGGGTTGATTTATTTTTTGAATCTGTTTCATTCCAAAAATGCTCCCAGGCTACAATACATTGAGAGTGAGCACACATCGTAGCTACATTCCAGTAATGCATCTACGGTAATCCTCTCCTGATTTTGTTATGACACACGAAAGCCATCCTTATCCTGACTCTCCTAGCTCAGGGACCAGAGGAGGACACTTTAAATTTCCCAACCACTTTCTGTCAAACTGCAGCCTTGACAGAGGCAACTTGTTTGACAAATGCTAAGTGCTGAGCTCTAATTAAAAATAAATTACAAAAATAAAATAATTCAATAAATAATTCAATAAATGCAAGAATTATGGTGGGACATTGCAGACAACTGGCTCTACTACTTGTAAATGTCAGTTTTATTTTTGGAAGTCTTTCATATTAAAACACTCTTGAAGCAAAGCTTCAAGCACAACGAAAAACCCCACGTTTTCTACTTCAGCACAATCAAAATACATTGTACGGAATTACGACTTGTGTTTCTCTTTATTCATAATCTTACTGATTTCCCCTCTATTTATACATACCTGACAAGGACATTAAGGTGTTATTGATAACATACAGCCATGTGCACTTTCGGGGAAATAACTGGAGAAAGAAAGTATTTCCATTAATAGAAACATACAGGAATTTGTAATCATGGTTTTCTCTGCCTGCTCCATTTCCACCACCATTCCTGTGGGACTGATATTGGAGAAAGTCCCAGCTGCAGCTACAGTTTCTCCTTTAATTCATTCTTTTGGATCTTTACTTAGCCCTTTTCTCTGAGTGAAATATTTTCATACCTTCGCTGTTCTACCCCTGCAACTTCCAAAATTCTATTTTTCTTCATTTTTTAATTGGGACAACTGGCAAGACTGGAATCCCATATATATAAAAAGATACAGCTTGCTTAGAAATGACAGCCAGAGAAAGAGAAAGATGGTATTACAGAAACCTATTAAATCCCACAAAAGCCAGAAGAGGGGGGCAAAAAGACTACATGATTTACACAGCTAATAGCACTGTTAATAGCATCTTGTGCTAGGAGCAGAAAAAGAACACATTACACACCATTTCAACTAGATATACTCATGTCAATAGGTCTCAATAAAGTTTACTTTACAGTACTTAAGAACTGGCTCAGATCCAAATGTCTCAGTAATAATTATCTTCAAGAACTGATGGAGAACAAACAAGGACCTCAAGGACAAACACGATACCTATGCCAAATAAAAAGGGCAGTGGGAATTGCAAAATAGTCCGACTGACTAGCTAGCCAGAGCAGCACAGGAATAAGCCACAAAGGCACTGACTTATTGATCCTATTGAATATAGGATATAAAAAAGCATGTGGAAGAGTCCAGAGAAGACTGTTACATGAAGTGTTTAGGAAAATGTACAAGGGAAGAAATTGCTTTGGTTAATGGAGAAAAGAGAAAATAGAGGTAAGAAGGCCAGGGGGTCTCCAACAGGTGCCACCACACATTTTTAACAGTTGTACGCTGTGTCTGCTAAGGCCACAAAAAGGTACACAACTTCATTACTCAGCACTATCCTACTGCATTCAGGTGCACCCTCAGCTCTCTCAATTCAAGAGGATCTTCTAATTGTATTGAATTCAAATTCCCATTTCTCATCATCAAGCCCTTTATAATCATCTCTTGTCTTTGTCTGAGCCAAATTAACCCCTCCATGATCTTGTTGAACCACTTTCCGTATTAAGTTTTGTCCTCTTGCATGATGCTCCCAGAAACAGAGGACTTTCTTAGGCACAGATCTCTGTGCAGTGCCCCTGAAATCATCTTTCTCTCATTACTCAGATACACCCACTCTGCCACCTCTGCTTTCTAGCCTGTGCCATGTCTTGACTGAATTTATTGCTCTTCAGATGCTTGAAGTGCCTCTGTGAACTGCTTTACAAGCCTACAAGAGTAAAAATTCATTATCAGCATTTGTCAGCTTCTCCAAGAAAACTCTGCTACTCCTGACTCTAAAGGAGCAAATGTAACAGTACCATGACTGCATGGAGTACCTGTGGAAAGGCTTAGAGAGCCCAAGAAAACAGAAGCAAATGTGTATTTATTGGTGATGCTAATGTCAGATAAATTAAATGGTTGAGTGTTTTGGTAGCATCCAGTGGAGCTGGATATGCCATCTAGTGGAGATAAAACAAAGAGAGAAAGGGCACGTAATCAGTTGTCTCCAAGAAGAAAGGTGTCTTAGGAGAGAAGTCCTCTGAAAGCAGTGTTACATAAGCAGCAACAAAAACCCCCTCAAACAGGGTAGGTAGGGGAACTATTCATTTTCTGAATATCATTGCTAGCTTTGATGTGAATCAGTTTATGCCACAAAGCCTCGCATCCCATCTATCCCGTCTAATACCGAACTTTCTTGCTTCATAATATCCCTGTATCTGTGTTCAGTACACCAAAAATCACCTGTTCCATTGTTGCCTCATGAAGTTCATTCAAATTCAACGTATAGATACCTTCTTCTGTGCCAAAGATAATGTACTGATCTAAAAAATTAAGAGAAAGCTATTAATTCACAAGTTCATTACCACTTTGGCAAAAGGCATGTTTAAAATACAAACTTAAAAATAACTTTACCTTTAGTATCTGGATGTATCCATGATGTTGCACAATTAATCTTCAAAGGACAACCATCAAAGACTTTGGAAAAACATGCTCCCATCTGAAAGACACCAAAACTGAAACCTGAAACACTTTACAGTATAAAGTGTTTATCTGCTGGCACCTGGCCACTAATTATGCACCTGTATACACCATGGCTCTCTTTCCTCAGACAGGAGCTTACTCTAATATGCTTTGATGCAAAACATTTTTATGTTCCTCCAAAAAGCTACAATTCAGCTTTCCAAACCTTTTCATAAGCTTCGTACACATTAAGAAATGCAAAGAGGGATGAAAAATTTTAAGTACCTACTGGGTGAGAACAATATATCCTGGAGGTATTTAAAGAATGTGAAGATGTGGTGCTTAGGGACATGGTTTAGTGGTGGGCTCGGCAGTGTTACGCTAACAGATGGACTTGATAGTCTTAAGGGTCTTTTCCAACATAGATGATTGTATGTATGAATATTGAGTGGTTACAAATAGCATATGAAGGGAAAACAAGCAGAAGTAGTAACACTGTCTCACACCGCTACCACCTCTCCCCCTTTCTCTTCTACTAAGCAGGGACTGCTACTGGAGATCATAACTCTCAGAGCCAGTGAAGTCTCCAACCCTTCATATCCACACTGAATGGTGAAAGGAAGTTTTTAAGAACAGGCAACAAACATCATGGGTTCAGTACACAAAAAGTAACTGGCACTGGCTATGAGTTGCAAAAAATCATGCCAGATGAACTGGTGGCTTATTCTAGCATAAACCTTCTGACACTAGAGAGATGCCATTAGAACAGGCTTCCAATAACTCCTACTGCAAATGAGATTTCTTACCAGCACCTTCGGTGTCGGTGGTAAACCATTGATTGCTGGCTTCTGCGGGAAGAAAGACAGATCATAAAATTCCTCCCCCACACTGATAAAACTGGCTAGCTAACATGACAGTGAAATCAGACTGAGAGTCACAAAACTTACAGGGAAATCTCTTTTCTCTTTTTTACGTGGCAGTTGAGGGATTTGTCCAGACCCTTCTGCATTTTCTTCAATGAGTTTCAGCATGCCACCCCCATTTCCTGAAAAGAAGCCCAGACACATTTTGTAGCTTACTCAACACAGTGAAACAGAAAATGTTTTTGTTGCTCTGTTCTCTCTTCTCCCCTTTATCTAGCAGGAGTTGAGAAGTGAACTCTGAAACATTCATATATGCATCTCAGGTATCAGCACATATGTATAAAGGAAAGCTGCACCTCGTGATCCACTTGTGTTAAAAAAAAAATTATCTGCTAAAAATAGCTGACTCCAGAACCGATTTGCTTTTACAGTATGCAAATTACCTATAGGAAATGTAATCCATTTACCTAAGTCACTGTATCTAGCTGTGAGTAATCCAGGACTGCTGATGCTGCTGGTCATACCAATGGGGGAAGAATCAGTCTGAGGACCACAAACAGGTATGCTCTGTCTCCTGTGAGCTGGTGGGGCTCTGTTCTGTGAGTCTGGGAAGCGTTTTATTGTCTGACATTTGTCATCATCTGGGAGGTTCTCCTCAGGATAACTGTTTATTCTCGGCTGCAACAAAACAGAGGTGAAGGTTACCTGGGAAATGGCGCCTGGAAGCATAAACTTCAGACAAGTTTAATTCAAGTTCAGACTGCTTCTCCATTAAAAAAGTCAGCCTTTGAAAAGAGCCATTTAAGAGCAGGATAATCAAAGAGGTATTCCTTCTCTCACAGAAAATCATAGCAGCAGGCAGAATGCTGAACAAGAGGAAATACCATGCAGCATGCTCTCTTAGAGGGAAGATACCTACAAGTCACTTTGTCTAGGGTAGCGTACAATGCCAGGAGCCCCCAGAGGTCAAGGCAATACAGACTGCAAGTCAATATGAAGCTGCTAGCAAATGGTTTTTAACAGAATATATAAGCTACTGAGAGCATCAGACAGAAGCACTGCAGAGGCTGCACGAGTGGAATTTGCTTCCTAAAACTCTTAAACCCCACCATCTCTTACCTTAGGAGGTAGTGGAGGTGGCCCAGCTCGTTTTAGGGTTGATCTACAATGAAAAAGTTTGGCAGTTGTGTTAGTTAAACCAACAACATAAACAGAACTACCTAAGAATACAGACTCTTAAACAAGATGAGCTAGATGCATAGGATAGATGGATCAAGGCTTTGCATGAATCCATCTAGATGCATAAAATAGGTGGATCACAGCTTTGCACAAACAGGGTTAAACTAGAAGTCTGGGGCTGGGAGAGGGGAAAGCATGTTAATCTTGTTAGAAGTGCTGTTTTTTTAACTTACGTTCTTTCGTAAGTGCCAGTGTTACAGAGCGTTCTGTGGTGGAGGGTATTTGAAATTAGCAAATAAATTTATGTTCAGGACTAATCTGGTACAGTTTGCAGCTTTCACTCTGGATCAGACAAACATCTGAGCAGCAGAGGAACTGCACATACCCTGCCAGAGCTCCGCAGGAATACCTGCATGTCCTGTCACTACTGGGTCTGGCCCATGATCGATGGATTAATCAATATAAAATCTGCCTTAAAGCATGAGGCACTTCCATATGCACACTAACATAACCTCAGGAAGGAGAGCAAGGGAAGAAAGCATTGCTTTGCAGACATTCTGCTGACGATCAGAACAGTCAAGCGTGCGTTAGACCTTGGAGTGCAACCAGCCCTCATTTATTTATGAGTGGCAAAGCTGCCTGCAGCATTTTAAGGGAAGAGGTTTTGCCAGAACGCTGCCTATTTAGCGAGAGCCACATAGAGTAAACACAACTGTACATGAAGGAGGTCCACTCACTCTTCAACATCTTCACTCCCATCGCCAAATTTTGTAAGCAGTACCCTAGGTAGAACGTTTATAAAATTAAGAGCTCTGCCCTAAGGTTGACACATGCAACTAAACTGATCGGTGATGTCATTTAGTTTCATAACAAACATCTCCCATCCCTTTTCAAAACAAAGTATTTCTCTTATTCACTGCACTGAGCTCTTTTTCATTTATTATTTCCTTCCCCTCACCCCCCAGTTATCACAGAAGCTCTCTTCCATGCCAGATACCATCAACTCATCTTTCACTTCCCTACCTGGTATTTTAAATATTATTGAAATGCCTAATAACAGTACAAGATGAAAGAAACAGGAAAAAAGAAGAAAAAAATGAGAACAGAGGATGTTACTGGGAGACAAATGGAGAAAAGCCTTTACAAAGGGAAGTTTCCTCCTTTAGTGTTTCCCATTACAGTGGGAATCTCTGTTTCAAAGCTACCTCAGGGTCAAAAAAGAAATTGTGACTAGAGGATCAAAGCAGCACTGTAAGGTACTGCTGAAACAAAGAGAAACTGGTAAGATTTTGCAAAATGGCTATTTTCAAGCTCTGCCTTAAAAATAAAAAAATAAACTGCATTAAATAAAAAGTAAATAAATCCAAAAATAATAATAAAAAAATTGAAACCAGAAGTCTAAACCCAATAAAAAGAATTCCTTAGCATGTTGCTGTGATGTTGTGAAGTCTGGGCTTCCGCTTTTAGGAATGGTGAAGTGGAAGAGCCAGTTCAGAAGCTGGCTGCCTCAGTGTTTGACCAGGGACAGGCTGGTGCATGCTGCAGCAGCCTGGTGCAGTCCAAGTCCCTGCATGCAGAGCAGACACCCCCACACCTGCCAACTCACACGTCCTTCCATGCTCTGCAATGCACCACATCACCCACTTGAGGGATGACCACAGGGGTAACGAACAGGAAAACAAAAGCGTATTATACAAAAATGAACCCAGCCAAACTTGGATTAATGTAAAATTTCCCTGCAAGTTACTTCTGAAGGGAAAGCAGCAGACAGTTGCCAACAGGAACTATTAAAAATTTTAAAAGAGAAAAACCCCAACCATCCACAAAACCACCTCCATAATGCAAAAAAAAAATTATTAAAAAGTATTTTTAAAGTGCTACAATAAGGATGAGAATACTATCAGGTAGACATGCTGGTAGGCCCCCATTCCAGACCCGTAATTCCAGAGATATTGATCACCATTCATTCTGATAAAGGACATGAAAAGCAGGGACCCTCCCAGCATACATCCTCTCTGCGCATCCCTGGTATTACTCAGAATTGCTGGGACAGAGGAGCTATGCATTTCCTGTTTATGTTTTCAGACTGGAAGCAGTTTCCAAGTAAGCAGCACAGATTCACCATCCAGAAACTTTAGGCCTCTCCTTTCAAATACTAAATCTGTATCTATCTACTAGCAATGTTTGCTATGGCCACATTCATTCTGCTTTTAATACAGCCTGTTACAGACAATTTTAATAACACCACAGAAACAGGATCAGATCAGTAAGTCACGTTGCTGGGAGGCACTTCCCTCCCTCCCTGCTCCTCGGCCCCACAGATTCCAGCTGTCTTCACAAAAGCCAGCACTCATGAGACAGGCTTTTAATCTGCAGCTCATCAGGGTCACACAAACAAACCAAGAGAGGAAGGAAAGCAGTCGCTGTCATTACTGGAGAGGGAGAAAGGACCTAGAAAGCTACTCCGAACTTTTACTACAGTGAGAGTGAGAACAAAAAAACCAGGCTGGACTTAAAGACCCAAACACTGGCAATCTCCGTGACACGGAGAGCTTCCCAGGGGGCTGTAATATCAGCTGACAACTTATGCAAGCCTGTATCTGCAAAAAGTCAAAGAAATTCACTGTCTGCTACTCAGTTCCAAATAAAGATAGGAAATAGCAATTATTTCAACTGAAATGCTTTCCCTATATATGTGCATCAGTCAGTATTACTGAACTTTCATATTCTTCACTGTGAATTCAAAGATTGCCTTTAAAGGCAGAATCCAGTATTTTGAAGCAAAAGAAAGTCACATACCTAATAATTTCAGTCCTAACTTGGACAGAGATGTGTTCCCTTACTTCAGGCCTGCTTTACCCAAGGGAAAGCAGTTATAGCATATGTTTATCTAAAACATTTCACCCCAGAACACTGTATAACTGTATTATAGGGTACACCTATCAGACCCCACAGCAGGAGTACTCATGCCACCAAACTTGAACTGTTTTCTCCTTCCCTTTCCTGCAAGGACCCACCTTCAGGGCTGCAAATGTGTTTTGCCACAGGACGTCACAACTGCAGCTGCAGCTCAGAAGTGCAATGCCAGTGCAGGATCCTGAACTCAGCCATTGCAGGGTTACCAGCTTTGTTTCAGGAAAATTACTTTGGCTGTATTATTTCAGTGTGCTGGCCATACATTTATACCTCACTTACCATCTAGAACTGGGGAGGGCTACAACAAACTTTAAGCAAACTACTGTTTGTGACTAAAATAGATTAAAACCCATTCCCCAAGAGAACGACAAACCAACTGCAGAAGGATTGCATACTGGGTAAAATTTCATTTGACATTATGAATATTTAAGTGGATTATGGTTTATGGTTTGATTTTTCCACCATAGCTCCATTTCTGTTTCAGAGTGCATTTTCATATTAAGTCACAGAAATAAAAGACATTTTTAAACTGTACTTACTTGCTGCTTCCATCAACAAAAGGATTCCAATGTGAAGCAAAGTCAGTGCCAGCTGCCACAACCTGAAGATGAAAAAATTGTCATTTTTTCCCTTGTCAAAATGAAATACTTTACCACAGCACATGAAGAGCCCTGCAGAATGACCCATAAATAGTAAAATAAAATTCCAAAGTGAACTGGTATTTTACAGTCTGATTATAAAGCAACTATTGAAAAGCTATCATCTTCTTAGACTCAGATTTAAAAGCAGCACTTGGAAATGATGTAACATCGGTATCAAGTGGCAATAAGTAACACAAAAGCAAAAACTTATGGTGAAAACTCAGAAAGGATTTTCCAGTCAAGGCACCTCCAAGACACTGTTCCAGCAAGAGAACATACTGCAGCCATCAACATCACCTACCTGGTGAACGGGAATACAGCAGTGAAAAACAGGAATGGGATTTTGCTGGAGTGCTGAGCACTAATGTCTCCAAATCCAAATTAATGGCAGCTGTTGCTGTTGACAACACTTATTGAAAAATGGAGCCTTGTGTATACAGGCACACAGTAATCCCAAAGAACATGAATTAGCTGATCTACAGTAAACTGCTGAGGGCTGGAACAAACAGCAGCAGCTCACAGGGGCAGAACTGGCTGCATGTGATCTGGTGGCCTTCCAAGAAACAAGCAGCAAATAAACTCTGATGATAGGAAGATCAGGGACTCAAATGTAGAACAGCCTCTTCACATAATCAAATTAATTGGCACATATTGGTTTTCTCATTTAAGCATAATCGTAAAAGCATGGAGGGCAATTAATTTTCTTAAAAATTGTCTGGGGACGAAGAGTGATCTTCTCATGACTTTATATTTCAGACACATATTACTTACAGTAGAGACACAAAACAACAAAGACACTATGATTTTAATAAATGAAGAAAAATCCAAACCTGCCCTTACCATTTCATCCCGAGCTTCTGTTTCTTTCCGTAGAGGGGGCTCAAACTGCAGCTTATCAACTACAAAACATTGCATTTTCAAATTTAATGTACATAGCATTAATTATACCAATGCCCTTTCAATGCTTACTAGTGTGAAATGCATGTTGTAACAGATCTAAATATTATGTCCACAATGCTTAATCTGCCTATAAAATACGACCATCACTTAAGTATCAGCCTTACTGTCTAAATGCTTAAATTTGCAAATATGAAACCCACAAGAAACAGACCAAAAGTAAATACCAAGTCATTATGTGAAAGCACACCAGAACCTAAGTATGTTTACCACATGCTACTTTTAATGAATGTGAGACTTTTTAACAGCAAGCTTCTTAGAAGTGTGATGTATGTGATGCAAAGGAGCAGGCAGCATTGATACTATGAAAAACATTTCTCCAAACCTGGACAAGGATCATTCCTACCCTCAAATTGTCAACTTCCATACAACTGAGTAGTATTTTGTTATTAAAAAAAAGTTGTATTAAAAGAAAATGCATTCTGTTAACATGCACCCTGGTCAGGACAGCTATTGCAACCACAAGGGCTCCATCAGGGTCAAGGAAAGGTTTCACTTATGAACTTGAAACAATCCTAGAACGGTTTGGGTTGGAAAGGAGCTTAGAAGATCACCTAGTTCCACCCCTTTTGCCACTGGTAGGGACACCTTCCACTAGACCAGGTTGATCAAAGCCCTGTCCAACCTGACTTTGAATACGTCCAGGGATGGGGCAGCCACAGCTTCTCTGGGCAACCTCTTTCCAGTGTATCACCACTCTCCTAGTGAAGAATTTTTTCCTAGTATCTGATCTAAACCTACCCTCCCCTCTGTTTAGCTGTTGTGCAGACAAACAACAATGTGGAAACACAAAATGCTATGTTTTCCTTACATTGTTTTCCTTTTCATTACATCATGACACCCACTGCACACACAAAATGATGCCCTCCTAATTATCAACTCACTCTCATTTTTTGATGTCTGCACTTTATTAGTGGTTTTACTCTTTTAAGTAAGACTGCATGGTCTGACAGAGATCACAGAGCTGAAATGCTCTGCTAGTCATGCAAAGTTTCCACATAAACATTACAATGCAGCAATGAGATGTAATGAATTCTGGTTTCAGACAAGTATTATTGAAGATTGATGTGTATGTGCTGTTTCTTCTGGTTTTGTTCCTCAAAAGTTCTAGCCACAGAAGAGACTTTCCAGAGTACACAACACAAGGACAACACTGACAACCTTCATTGGTAGAAGCAAACTAGCAAAACAAAATGGGTAAAGCCCAGCAAGAACTTACAGTTTATTTCTGATGCTGTTCTTTCTGCTCTAATGTTCCTGTTTGTAGAACGAATTGTATGGCGGATGACAGAATGAGGCTGCAAGGATTAGAAATGAAAAAGCTGAGAAAAGTTGTACGGCTTTCTGTTGGTTCTTAATTGACAATCAAACTAACAAGAGGAAAGCTGTTGCAGTCACACACTAACATGCACCACCTTTGCCTTAGCTCTACACATGATCTTTCTATACACCCACAGCATAAGCATGACAAGTGCTGTAGCAATAAGCCCTTGCTTCTGCATGGTAACTCTAAAAATGCAGCTCTCAAGCTGTTGTGGCTGTACCCCTGTCAAGCTGCAATCTTACATTTCCAAAGCAAAGGATATTTAAACCATAGTTTTACCTAAAGATACAAAATAAAAGATGTTCTCACTCACCTCAAAATCATCATCATCAGCTTCACTGTAGTGTGTATGGTTGTCAGGGTTATTAACTTTGTCCAACAGCTCAACTGCTAAAGATCTTGAAAGACCAGGCTGCCCTACAAAGCTATGCTGGAACCGCAGAAAAGGACAAGTTATAATATGCAATTGATGTAGCTTTTATTAATAAACATCCAGTACAGAATGATACTGAATTTTGTCTGCTTTCCTGGGACTTGAGTATTTCTTTAGCAATTCCTTAATGGCTAGGGTTTCAAACCTCTCCATAAGCATGGAAATGCCACACTTTTGGCCACTTGTATACTGGAAATTAAACTCTGAGACAAACAGCTGCACCTTAACTTTATTTTTTTCCCCATGAGTATTTCAATTGAGTTTAGGAAGACAGAAATACATACATGAAGAGCTGCTAAATGCATCCATTCCCTGTTTGGGTGACAGGAAGGGTCAATGTCTATGTAGCAGTATCTAAGAGACCGAGACATCTACTTGCATAAAGGCTGAAGACAGAATCCTAAGCAAATTTCTGTTACATTTCCTAACAAAAACTGTATAAAAATACTGATAATGAACAAAATCTTCCTACTTCCTACAGTTGGCTAGTATCTCCTTCCTCTGGATTTCACCACCCATGTTGTAAGATCAGAGAAAGAAAATTGTTCCAGCTGGGTTTGCTTTTGATCTGTTGCTCACTTTGAAGCAAGAGATCTCTTATTGATGTCACTAAATGTTCCAAGACACTTACAGAAAGAAGTCTGTCTGCTGTCGGTCTCTTCTTTGGATTTTTTGTAAGTGCTATCTTGACAAAATTATGGAATGTTGATGACCTTAAAGAAAAATGAGGTTTTACATTTTATTTCTCAAGAAGATAGTTTTGATTTTAACACACTCAACAGATTACAAAAGGGCGTGCTAAATTTGAATGTTGTCCAGGTACTTCATCTCGGGTTTGAATAATTACATTTCCGAGGTAACAAAACAGGGAAAAAGCCATTAGATTCATGAAACTTGCATAGAAAAGGTTCTGGTACAGAAAATAAACCAAACACATATGCTGCTATTTCAATTTTTGCCAGTTCCAATTATTACAGACTAGAGATCAGAAATGAGAATTGTCATTTATGTATCCAGTAAACCCTAAAAATCTAGTCTACCAATTTCACTGCTCTTGGCTACAGGTAGGAAAATGAAATAGCAAGTTCTAGGCAGAGACTCAACTTACTCTCCAAAATGCTGTATTGCTATTTCCAGAACAACTGCCTCCCTTTTTCAATAATGACAAAGTTCTTTCACATTATCTACAAAATATTGAACAAAGGAAAGGGTTTAACTTACCATTTTGCTTTTTCCTTTAGTTTTGGTGGTTGAAAATTACTTTTTGACATTAAAAACAAAGCCCTAAAGGAGGAATAATGTTATTATGTGGTAAAAAATTTCCAAACACTTTAAATGAATACTTTAGAGTAAAAATCGTATTGGTGAAACTGTATTATAGAAGACAGACACAGTAAAGCTGCTGAATTATTTATCATTAAATAAAATCTCTTTAGCACCATGCATAATCCTGTTAAACATAAGGCTACAGCTTCTCTAGTGATTTACTATCACTAGATAGCTCTTAATCAGATTGATGATATAACTACAAAGTGGGGTTCTTTTGTTTGTTTGGGCTTTTTTTGGTTTGTTTGTTTGGGGTTTTTTTAGTTGTGGGGTTTTTGGGGTTTGTTTTTTTTTATACTTAAAAATTTTGGTTATAATTTCAATTCTAAATTTAAGTCTTTAGCTATAAATTAATGCCTTCAAGACAGACATAGCTCAGACAGGAAGTAAATCCTTGATGAAGGAATCCTAGCATTAGTTTCTAGGTTTGAGCTACAGAGATGGTCACACTATATTTTAATAGTCCCAGCTGGGACTGAAGAGGGTTACTGAGATGAGCAAGTTTCCCAGCCAGCAGACCTCATTGGGTGAAGATCAAACATGGGCGGCTGAAGCTCTGCAAGTTCAATCGCTGTTATGCCAACTGCCCAGATATCGCAGAGCTGGTTGTATCCACCATTCTTTTCCACTGCTGCAACTTCTGGGGCCATCCTTTAAAAGCAAAGGCATCATTCACCAAGGGCACAGTCTGCATGCAGGAGGCACAAAGCACTGTCATATACCCCTTGAGCAGAAACCCCACAAAGAGTATAAATCTGGGAAAAGCCTGACATCCCCTCCCCTCGCCCAGCACTGGGGGAGTGGAGAAGCACACAGAGATGATGTGTTTTGCTCGAGGTCATTGGCTGGACAGCAACTCTAGGAATAGAACCAGTCTCATAATTCCTGGTGAAATGCTTTAATGAGCAGATAATCTTCCTGCCCTCGGTCCTCCTTTGCCAACAGGATAAGGAGGGCATCAAACAATTAAAAGCCATTGTCTGGATTAAGCTGTACATGCGTGTTCAAGTCTATACCAAAAATATCGCCCTAGGCATCTTAACTGAATCACAGTGATGCCAGATACCAATAGCAGTTAAATTTGCATATATAATCCAGCTCTAGATTTAAAATTATGTATTTGCATATTAAGCGCTGTCTTGTACAGAAATTAATCAGTAGAGATAATTAAAAGATAGTTTAAAATCCATCTTCACTGTTCTTTCTGCACAGAAATCAAAAAGACATTGTTTAGTTTATTCACTAAAAGTATAAGAAGTTACTGAGAAACTAAATGACCATTTGGTATCCAGACAAAGGGGAGAGTGTTCTGCATTAATAAATGTATGAGAAACAGCCATTCTGCCTCAAATATCACATAGCTTGTGTACAGCATCAAACAGCTTTAATCAGTGCTTCCCTTTGGGCATTTTACTTGGAAGAAAGTAAATTTATGCAACTGCTATATATATATTTGTGTGTAAACTTCACTGTGCATATTTTAGAATTCTTGGTGTAAGTACAGACTTAGCTTTGCATACAACCATAGCAATCAAAGTAGTTTATTACCAGTAAGGGGTACCAATAAATGATTTCCTCTTTGCAATGGTGGCTGTTATTTTTGCTGCTACACCAAAGTCAGCTGGAAAAGAAAATGATGATAGACTTAGAAATCTCACTGTAAGATCCCAATTCTACTCCAGGAAGAAAGAACAATCGTGTTTTTCAACCAAATAAAAAATTCTCTAACTTCAATAGTTAAACAATGAGATCAGTTAATTTTTTCATTGACATGACTTTAAATTGAAAAGTTTGGTTTCCACATACAGCTCACTTGTGATCCTGTTCTGCTCCTAGATATTTTTCCATCTCACAGTACAGAAACCAAGCAACCTCACAAAATTTAGTGAACAATTCAATTTAATATTCAAGAGGAAAAATAGCATCATGCTTTGGAAATGGTACTATTTCTGTGTACTTATGGAACAGCAGGGGGACATCTGTTCTCATTTCTGGAGACATGTCTAGGGGACAATAATCCCTTGCTCTCAGAACTGCAGATAATCAGGTGGTCTCACAGAGCCAAAAATCACTTAAGTCTTTTTTTTGTTTTGATTGCATTTGTAGTACAATAGCTGGAAGATGATTCTGGGCAAACCCAACTACCTTAGCAGGCAAAAGGAAGGTATCAGTGCACAACCCAAATTAGTGGAATTCCTTACCCGTTTCAGGGTTTTAGTTTTTTTACTACTTGGGGTTTTCTGTGGTTCCCTCCAACCCCCCCTTCTTTCAAAAGCCATACTTTCCTAGCACTGCATTCCTGGCTCACCACAGGGTAGTAAATGTGTTGAACCACACAGCTTTTCCAAAAAGCAGTGATGCAGCTAATGCACAACTGTCCTGATTCCAATGCCGGACACAGTGAGATGATGACTATCCCATTCCTTCCCCCAGGATGTCTGCTTGTTACTTCCTGCAGAGCCCTAACTACCTGCAGACTTCTGTAAAGTGAGCCATCAGACAAGCAGATGGATTTTGAAGGCAGCACATTCAGGCTGAAGTTGTGGCTCCCCTATCCCTGTGAGTGTTCAAGGCCAGGCTGGAAGGGGCTTTGAACAACA
The DNA here is from genome assembly GCF_012275295.1 of Melopsittacus undulatus. Taxonomy (NCBI): domain Eukaryota; kingdom Metazoa; phylum Chordata; class Aves; order Psittaciformes; family Psittaculidae; genus Melopsittacus; species Melopsittacus undulatus. The sequence continues at coordinate 12,934,901 of NC_047530.1, forward strand.
TCATCTAGTGGAAGATGCCCCTGCCTGTGGCAGCAGGGCTGGAACTGGATGATCTTCCAACCCAAACCATTTTATAATTCTATGAGATTCAGCCTGTTTGTACTCTACTAACTGCAGAGTATCACTGGAGGAAGCCAGTAACACAGATCTTTTCTTAATTTTCATCTGTAGACTTCAGAGTGCTTGCAAAGGAGAACAGTTTCCTCTTCACCTGTGTGCAAATGCCCAATGTCGTACATTGAGCAGAAGGCACAGCCGGGATCAGACCCCCCACTTTTCCAAAGGTTGTCAGGCTCAAGAGATGTTGTCTCACACAGTGGAACCTTGGAGGCTCTGAGGGAGAACTGTCATTCTGGTGAGGAACAAATGTAGATAACCAGGTAACCCCAACCTGGCAAATTCCAGGGAAACCTGGGAGGCCTCAAGGATTGATGGTTGAAAAAATAAATTATCTGTAACTTCTTGATAAAATGCAAAACTTCTCATGTCATACGTACACAAGCTCATGGACACTTCCTATTGTCAACTATTGCCCTAAATAAGAGCAAGAACACCCTACAGTGTAACACCAGAAGGTTCATGACACTGAGAACAGTATCCAATAAAAATTCACTGCAACAGTACAGGAGATCTGCCGTATTATGTTTTATCATTTTTACAAGCTTAATATTTACTGTGCATTTTGCTGTTCAGCATAAAACTAAGCCTAAAAATCCTCAATATTCTTCTTGGGTGGCATAGTCTCCACATTCTGGTCATTTTTTTGTCTTAATGGAATGATGAAAGGCAACTTGCTAAATTAAAGTATCCCAGATGGTAATGTCTTATGACATTCAGGCAACTTACCCAACTTGACATCCCCATGGTCTGTTAGTAGAATATTTGCACCCTAAAACATAATAAACAGAAAATTAATATTTTTTTTTATCAGGAATATTTTTCTGCACTAGAAAAAGTTTTAGGTAGGTTTCTCAAAGTTCTAGGTTACCTTTATATCTCTGTGCATTTTGCCCTTCACATGCAAATAAGCAAGACCCTGGAAATAAAAGAGACACAGCATGTCAGATTGTCATCTATTAACACACTACAGAGCCACTCCCATTCAATAAGTTTAAATTACTCAATGTATTTTATTTTAAAGCGGAGAAACGTGAAATTTGCATAAGAGGTATGCTGGATTCTGCTCCTCATCTCTCTCAGCTCCAGCCAATTTTTGTGAAGACTTGTTGAAACCAGCCATGATATAACATTTTATGTATACACACATATACGTGTGTATTTTCAAAACAATCAGGCAGTTACATCACCTTTGCCCTTTAGTAAAGTTAACTATATTTTTGAAGTCCTGAAGGTTTCAACAGGCAGGTGTTTAGGCTTTAAGCTGCCCTTCCAGCAGTACAAGTTATTGCAGTAAAAAGAGATCAGGAACAGAACTGCCAAGCAGATTAGTTCATGGATCTACACCCCTGCCTCTGGCTGTGACCAGTTCAACTACCCCTGCAGGGAAAGGTGTGCATCCCTGTGATTCTCTCCATAATTATTTGGGGATACACAGAAAAGTTCCTTTAAGAAACAATCTTCCTGCATTGCCCTAGCTCATAGTTCTACAGTCACTGGCAGTTACAATATGAAAGAGAGTTGTAGTCATCTGGTTGCAGTATTTTTCCTCTACAGATTATTAGAATTTATTGCCACAGATCAAATGGGCAGTTTAAAATACGCCTTCCCCCTATCCCCCTTTCTTTCTCCTCCATTACTCAGACACTTACCCTTGCTTACTTGGCATTAGCTGTTTTCTGCAATGAGATTCAAAAATTTGTCCTAACAACTGCTGCACTGAATCACTGCATTAAAACAATAGATGAAAACAGCCCACACAACACTGTGATCGCAACCTGTGCAGATCTGTTTTCCACTGTTCCCTGAAACCAACAGGCTCACTCAAAAAACCACAGCAGGAGTGGGATTCAGTATTTGGTCCTGCAGCAGGATCCACACACTCTTCTGTAAACCCCTTGCAAATTACAGTGCAGAAGCAGCACTTCTCCGACAATGATTTTAAGCAAATATTTGTACTTCATTACTGGATTTTCCTGCTAATTGTTATTTACAATATGGAAACTAACAGATTAACCCTGGGTGATTGGTTTCACAGATTCCAAATGCAAGTGAGGGTACTGTAGCACCTTCTGAAACCATGTTCTTTATGTATGTTTTATACATGGAACAAACTATGATATACCTGCAGAAGTACAGTACCTGTAAGGTTTCTCTACATACATATGCAATTTGTAGCTCTGACAGAGGTCCTGTGACTGAAAACAAAGTTAAAAAAATTGTGTGAGTCTCCAATACACAACACATAAATAACATTGTGAAGCAGCCAAAGAGTGGAATTGCCATGCAAAAGTGAAACACTGAATTTGCATGAACAGTTTTTTACATTGAGCTCAAAAGAGGTTTTGTTTGTTTGTGTTACAGAAAGGCTTTCTGAAAAGAAAACCCAACCCCAAACCACCAAAAAACCCAACCAAACAAACCCAAACAAACAAACCCCAAACAAAACAGCACAGAAACAGAAAACAATACCCACAGCTATAAGAAAACTTATCACAGAAATCTAATTACCATTTTACAAGTGACTGCATAGTAATGTAATGGCCTATATTCTGAGAAACGTAAACAACAAAAGAAATTATTTCTGCTAGTGTTTTAAGATTATAAATTGCAATATTCTATACATGCGGCCTGTGTGACTTTGAATTGTTCTAAAGCTATTTGCACTAACAGGCTGAAAAATAAAGCAGAAAGAGTTCTTGTATAAAAAAGCTCCATGTTACCATCTAAGGGCAGAGCAAGCCCCCAGACTGCTTTTCCAACAAATCCAATAAATCCTTCTACAGAATCAACAACTCCAGATGAAACCTCAGAGGGGAAAATATTAAGAAGAGGGTGGTACGGTATTGCACAGGAACAGGAATAAGAGTGTTTTTTACCCTTTAAAGATCAAATTCTGACATTTCCCAGTGAAAATTGCTTCCCTGCAGCACTCACAGTCTCCATATCCAATTAGCACGATTTCTGGTTGTTAACTTATTTAGAGGGTTTTTTTTTCCACCCCTTTAGAAGCAGACAACCTGCTTCTGCACATGGCATTCAGAAACATGGGCTGAGAGAAGCAAAGATACAAGCGAGTTCTCAGTGTACAGTAACAGCAGTTAGTGAAGACCTTCCCATTGGAATAACTCAAGCTCTTTAGGTCAGTCCACTAAGCATTGTGGAGAAAAACAATGTGAAGATTAAAAAATAAAGTATGTCCTGCCCTAGAATGACAGGGTATTAGTCAAAAATGGTGGTCATCATATTTGAAAAGTTGGACACTAGAGGAAAATTATTCACAATGAGAAAAATCAGCCATAGGAAAAATCCCCCCAAGAAAGGGGTGGACTCCCCAGCATTGGACACTGTTAAGATTCAGCTGGACAGGGTGCTGAGCCACCTAGTGTAGGTTGCCTAGAAAGGTTGGACCAGATGATCCCTGAGATCCCTTCTAATCTGGTATTCTATGATTCTATGAAAACTGCTCTCAACAAAATCTGTTGACTGTAGCTAAAAAACACTGTTTGTGCCCTAAAAAAATATGTGCAGTGCCTGGCCAGTATCAAATGTTCCCTTTCAGTTTGCTTATTATTCATTTTTCTATTTTGCAGAAAGCTTCCAAACAAATGTTAAAATAAGTTTCAAAGTACCATGATAAATATCTTGGAGGGATCCCCCACCGCAGTATTCCATGCATATCCACAGCTTCTCACGGCTATCAAAAGAAAGTTAAAACACAGGCATCAGAAGCTGATTCATCTGTATATAGAACAGAGTTAATAATGATTATTTACATCCTTTTCTATTGGTCTTGATCACTCTTGTTAAAAATACACATTCTGATGCAGTTACACATTTTACATGTTATTAATAACATCTACATAAATTCTCACCTATCAAAATGAAAATTTTATGCCAAAGTCACTGAGAACTCTTTTAAACATTATCAGACCTAAAAGGTGCTGCTTTAACTCTGCCCTTCTAACTGCAATAAAGAACATGCAGAAGAAACACCTGAGGTTTCTCTGCTATCAGCAGTATTACATTAGATAACATGCTAAACTCACAGTTTCAATATTAAATTGAAATCACCTTACTATATTTAAAAAACCCGCTTTATGGCTTCCAAAAAGGGTACTGGGGATTTAGAAATTTAGGCATTTTGTGTGAGCTGAAGTCCACTAGGGCTGCACAGATCCTTTAAATAATGCAGTCCCCCCAAGAATTCTAAAGATGAAGCCTTGTTGAAGAAGACCACGCAGGCAAGGTGGTGATACATATTCCCACAGAGCCAATTGATAAATGGCAGAGTCCAAAAGCAATGGATAATATTCCCCAACTTTTTGTATAACATTTAATATGTGTACTTGAAGATGCAGTCAGCTGGCATTGCCTTGTTTCTGCTTCTCAGTAAAGTCGCATCTGTTACACCAGAGCTCTGAAAAATGTTATTACCAGTGGCTCAGATATAGTGTTTTGCTCTTACAACTCACTGGCTATACTTCCACAGCACACAAGACTACCATTACATAAAAGATCTAAAAGCAAGTCTCCTTTAGATAAATGATGAGCTACTTCATATTAGAGCTGATAAACATTTAAAATCTGCCCCACAAGTGAGTGGGACTGGTTATGTTGCAAGAGTCTCTAGGGGAAAAGGTTTTTTCTGTTTCTAGTGATAAAAATATTCCACCCTTTCGGCCAGCAGAGAAAACAAAGTGTTAGTCAGTTTAGTTTTTTTAAGCCAACTGGAAATTGAAGGAAATTCAACCTTGAAAAGAACACTGAGAGAGGATGTAAGCACTAAACCAGACACTGCATTGTTTAAGGAAAGAACCAGCAGAAATGCAGGTATAAAAAGTGGGATTTACCTGAGATAGCTCCCAAAATACGCGACTATGTTGCAATGTTTGCATTCTTTAACCATATATATTTCTTGCTGTATCAAAGAAAAGTCATCTCCTGGAAAACAGAAAGCAGCAGCCACAGTTACATTGCATGCAACTGAACATTCAGAGACCTGAAGGTATGCATATAACTCATAAAGACAAGCCAAAGATCTGGATAATTGCTAAGCCCTTCACGAGGGCTTTCTAGCACGCCAGCCTGTCTTGCAATGGTTATCTAGACACACAATCCTTTCAGTCTGCATTCCTTATTACATCCTTTGCACAAGGCACAAATATTTCTTGAAGACCAACAGAGAAGGGCTGCCCTGGTGGCCTGAACATGATCCATCAGTTAAGACAGCTCAGCACGCTCAGAAAAAGAAGCAAAGGGATCCCACAGAGGGACAGAAGCATGTGAGAAAACTTAGAGCAGCCCCTGCACAGCTATCGGCCAGCCCAGCTGGATGGAGCTGGTCTAGCTGTACCGGGACACAGTGCTCACAGACCAAGGGTCCCAGCAACAGAAGGAAAGATTGCTGTAAGCTGATTCCAGTGTCCTCTGCCTGAAACCAGAAGAGATCACATACCACAGGCTCTTTATGAAAAGTATTTCATTTCAAAATGACTCTGATAGAGCATATGGCCTGCACGCCCACCCAGCCATGAGTGACTCAGAAGAGAAGCTCAGACTTCTCGACACGCACTGCTTTGTCATGAGTGCTTTTTTGGATGAGGACAGCTACACAAGCACATTTGCACTCCTAAATATCCTTTGCCGAGAAAAGAAAAAAAAAGAAAAAGAAAAAAGAGGAAAAAAAGGCAGGGAGGGAGGGAAGAGCATTAAAGCATTCTACTGAAAAATACGCTAAGAGCAGAGCAATAGCTTGGCATGTTTCTGCCACTTTAATTTGAAAGGATAAAAGCTATCATAAATTTAAATAAAGCAAATAAATTTATAGACAATGAAGCACACTGAAATACCTGAGTGCTAGGAAACCACTGGTACACTTTTATTAAATCCCATTGAGAGAATTTCCAAACAGAGGATGTTCTCCCCAGAATCCAGAGCTCAAACACTGCAGCTCTGCCTCCCTGAAGTTCAGGGCAGGCTTACACCCAGGAGCCAGTGATAGGCTCCTACAGAGGCATGGACCCACTGGCTATAGAGGGTCAGCCCAAACACCAGCAGTGACATATTAAATAACACTGTCACAGCCTTGCAGCCTCCCTCTGAAAAGCAACATCGCAAAAATCAGCCTATGAGGTCATTCTAGATGTGTGCCTGCTTTGCGATCACACACGCTTAGAGAATACATATATATATTTGATTACCTTTACTCTTCTTTTGGCAAGAACAAAACTGTAACAGCTTGCAAGACATGAAAGAATATAATTTACATAAAGGTTTTAGACAAAATTCTGCTGCAGAGAAGGCTATAGCTACCATGTTCTCTCAAGGAAAAAAAAAATCACTTTCTATGTTTACTTTTGTTTAAAGTTTAACTAGTAGAATTATCTCCTTCTAGCAAAGTTGGGGATGCGCACCCAGAACTGCTCCCCTCCATTTATATGATTTGGCAAGTCCAAGAGGTCTCAAGCACTGCTGTAAATTCTCTTTGGATTCTTCATGTATTTATTTGACAAGAAACAGCATAACTAATATTTTTAATAACCTCTTTAAAAATAGATGGCTTTATTTGCTGTGCTTTGAAGCAACTTCCCTAAGCAAGGGAGTCACTTGCACATACTGGATCCAAAGCAACCAGTACTGATGTATGGTCCCATGGCATTTACAACCCTTTTGGATACTCCAGCTCTCCATACATACATGGGTACATAGCAGATGCTCACAGATACAGCAAAAGCAGCACCAATTTGGGATAACAATTTCCAAGTGACCACAACCTTTATGTCTCAGTGATTGGCAGACTTTGACATAACAAAAGAACTGAAATACAAAAGTAGAAAGGAACACTGTATGAAAACATCCCTGACTTATTTCAGTAAGTCCTCAAGGGCTTCTTGAAGTTGAATTGCACGGAGAAACACTTCACCAGGGAAGGAAAACATTAGTAGAAGAGTTTCAAATGTCAAGAGGCTTTTTGTAAACGTAAGTAGTATTTTTATATTACTGAAGAAAAGGCAATACAATTTCCATAAATTTAGCAGATTTCACACTGTGCTTGCGTTCGGGGTTACCTTTCAGCTACAACTTTGTTTGAATTCCTTCACCTAGAAAAGATCATTCTGAACAAAGGATTTTTGAGTTTAAATCAGACTGACTCATTCCTCCCATTTTTCTGACAAACTTCCTAAGGGAAATCACTGACTGTTCACAGATAAGTGGAGCATTTTAAAAATACAGAGGTTTTTCAAGAAAGACAAATCCAAGCAAGTTCAAAGGCAAAAGCCTCTCACCCTGCACCAAAGAAGGTACTTTCTCTACCATTACTAACCACACACGAGCCCTCTTCATAATGCACCATCTTCAAATCAAAGAATCTTTGATACATCAGAAGCTGCATTTCAGAACAGCTGAATACTGTCACAGCTGAAAATCATAATGAGGAAGCATCCTCCTAATAGCAAAGACCTGGCAGCAGCCACAATTGCCGGGCAAAAGGACATGGATTGGGCTGCCTACAGTGGAGCAACAGCACTGTCAGTTTAAGCAACCGTGACTAATGGGGAAAAATTGAAGGAAATATGGGGATTTAGGCTAGAAAAAGACTGAGAAGATAACAACCTTCATGCACATAAGGGGGGAAGAGATAATCCATTCTCTAGTTCTACGACAGGACAATTAGCAGTGGGTTAAAATTGCCTTAATCTACATTCCCTGTATAGACTAAAAGCTTTTCCTACCACAGCACTGAACTTGAATGGATGGGGAGCTGTGAAATTCCATGAGTGGAAAAATATGAAAAAGCATTGAACAAATACTTTTCAGGAGTGACTTAGGCTGATCCTGCCTGAAAAAGAGGAAGATAGAAATGATGACCTCTTAATTTACAATTAATAAATGAAGAATCTATGCCAGAAATGGGGCTACCTACAGAAAAGGGGGGGGGATGATTTCGAAGAGGAAAGGGGGGTGCTGGCTAAATCACAGAATAGTTTGGATTAAAAGGGATCTTCGAGATCATCTAGTCCCACCCTCGTGCCACAGGCAAGGACACAAGCTGATAGAAAAGCAGCAAACAGATGGAAAGAAGAGAAGAATCCATGAGTAAAGTTTGGCTAAAATAATGCAGAAAATGATTCTGAAAGCTCAGATACAGAGATAGATGTATAGTCGTTCAAAGGCGACAAGAATGAATTCAAAACAAAGGAATTCAGAGTTTCCAGGCAGCTGGAGTATTAATCTTGGCAAAAGACACTGGAATAGGGCAAAAATTAAATATCCTTGGATAGCATAGAAAAAAAAAAGACAGTAAACCAAAAAATTTGTAGAAAATACATCATTGAGATGGAGAGAGCAAGATAAAAAGAATTAGATCAAAGGTGACAATGTAACCATACAAAGAGATTTTCATCTGTTTTAGTCATCACAGACTGCTTGATCCTAAACAACACGGAATTGGAAAAATGTACTTTTTGTCTATTCACATGTTTGCAATTATGGGTTATGTGGCATGCTGAGCAAAAACGTCGTTTGGGGAGCTGCTGTAAATCACACGAGCAGTGTGGTGAGTCACTGCAGCTTGCTACTATTATGTAATTTTACCTCTGCAGCGACACACAGGACGCAGCAGAGCGTTACAATGGAATAGTCTCCGATCACAGCCTGTGGTCGGTTCGTGGAGGCTGCGCTGCTTGGCACAACCAGCTGCTTGCTCTCCAGCACAGCTGGCAGGGAAAGGACGGCTGAAACTTGCCGCCATATCACCATATGATGCGATTGGACTAGATTTCAGGAGCTAAGCAAGGTAAGGGCTCATAAATTTATGACAGATCCATATTTAAATAGGAGATAATCAAGAAAACTGATGGCCCATTAACAGTAGTGAATTGTTCTATTTGTAGACATCATTTCTCACCTACATGGAACTGGTATGTGTAGATAACCTGCCAAATTCTAGATGGAAAGCACGTGTATCCGGAATCCACATACACCACTCTGCAGCATCGGAAGGCTCTGATGGCTCTAGAGCCTATCACACAGTGCTATTAGGTCTTCTGAGCATACCTGATCTTGATGGTTTTTAAGCAAGTTTATTCCTGGCTGTACTTCCATGTGCTCTGCTGATTGCTTTCAGCCACCCTGCAGAAAAGACCCAGGGCTACTTGCGACAACTCTTCTTGGGTCAGCTGTGTATCCCTTCATTGTCAAAAGGCTCCTCAGGGGAGAAATTAATAGTCCCTGATTTAAATTGGCTTATTCTGCATTATTTCAGTGCTGCATCACAGGGCTGATGCTGTGTGGGAACAGAGGGAGGGATGGGCAGGCAGCACCCAGGGCTCACACGCAACTGGGAGGAGAGAACTGACGGCATTTGGAGACATGCACGGTGTCACCAAAGGGTGGGACAGAAGCATATACTAACAAGCCAGAACTTTCAGGTGCCAGCCAGCCTGGTAGCCCTCCTGCCCCAAGCTAGTGCCCTCAACATGCGGTCCTCACAGGCCCCAGCATGCTAGACAGACTCATCAAGTGGCCTGGCAGGAGGTGTGACCTGCACTCCAAAGTCTACCCTCCAAGCCTCTCTGAGGAGCTTGACTGTAGATACTCTGCAGATTTGGGATTTTTAACACTATAATTAACGTGCTATTTAGAATTGATATATTGTTTAGCAATGGGACCAGGTGGACTCTGTTGTGTCCACTATTGCGTGGGATACTGAAAGACAAAGAGCAGGGTCTCACCATCGCTGATGAGACTGAATGCTTTCACTGTAACCATAAAACCTGCCCAAGCGATGCCCACCTCAGTAAGTTAGCAGAAGCAACTAATGCCTTTGTGGAGACCAGTCCTCAGATGTTTTTTATTTCAACAACCTGAATCCCTGAACAAGGAGAGAAAGCCCCACAGGAGTGACAACCTGGCAGAATCTATTCATCCCAGTATATAAACTCCACAGCCAAGCAATATCCACAGGTCATCAGCTCTTCTGCGCTTTCAGACATGCCCATGCTCACCACTTCTCAATCACTCACCCCAGACCACTCTCCTGAGCCTCATGAGGGTTCATTCTCTGTTAATATAAGGGATGGCTTTCCCAATATACAGGCTTTTGTTAAGACTGGCGTTTTGCTGCTGATCTTTCCCCACTACCCTCATTAAGTCCCAAGATACTTTCTAGTCTCCATTTAGACAGCCTGACACACAATATGACTGTCAGGATGCAAGGCATTATTGTAGCATCCTATCCCATAGCTCTGACACATACACAAATCCTTTCTTCACCACTCTGCACTGCTCTTTACCAACCATTCTGAAAACCAAGAACAACAATCTTCTTTAAGAAAGGGAATAACTTAAACTGCACTCAAGCACCCAGGCTGTTTTACCCATACCCCTTTTCTCAGGATCTAAGGAAACCTGCAGTCTGACAGAAAGAATTTAGATTCCCCAAACTTGAAGCTCAGAAACTTGATTCCAAGCAGGAAACAGCTATTTGGAAACAATTCTGTTTCCACCAGCAAATTTTACTGCCAGGCATTTAGCTTCCAACTGCTAACCACCAATGGTACTGATTATCTCTCCCCTGGTATAAAAACACTACGGATTGTGATGCAGTCTGCATTAAGTAGCACACAAGACCAGATCTCAAGAAGCTAATGTAATTAAAATGCTGGGCACTCTACATTAGAAGACCACACTGTCTCTGTTTTGCTTTGTGTACACTCCACAGGCAGGCTGAGCAGCTGTGCGAGTCGGTGGCAGTACCACTCAGGACATGGCACAGCACAAGCAGGCAATGCTCAGGCTCTAATAGCTCTGGCACACTTGGAAGCTTAGGCGTTCAGCCCTGGCTAACTCCTAGACAGATGCAGCAGCAGTGTTATGTCTCCCAACAAAACAGTGTCGGTGTCCCCTGAGGTTATGGTGATGCCAGCCTGATGCCGCAGGAGGCGACAGCCAGGAAAGGAACACAGGAATGAGAAATGAGGGCTTCTGGTAGCCACTTTATGCTCAGTGCATAAAGCCTGTGTCTATTTAAACTGCCATGTACAATCCCAAGCCCAACCAGGTTACACACCGTAAGACAGCAAAGATATAAGCTGTACTAAGAAGTTATTTTCATATATCTTCAACCCCAGGTGCTGCTAACAACAGTTCAACTGCTACAAATTTACTTTAAATAAACCACAGGCTTATTCTTCTCCATAGCACATATCATGTCTAGGGAATATATTATACAGAGAATAAGGCTGCATTGCTGTAGTACTCTTCTTCAGTCCCCAAAATGCTCTGGACTGAAAGTACAGTTCCACTGTGCTGCTGCTGTGGTCCAGAAGAAACAGATGCCCATCACAGCCTAAGCCCTGCAGCTGTGCTCCTGTGTGGAACACAAACCTAAGCATCTAAATCAAGAGGTACAAAACAAGCATAACAAACCAGACCTGGCTTTGAATGTACTGAACACAATACTACAGACCTTTGGATGACCATGACTTTGTATAAAACCCCTCAAACACTTCAACCTCCAGCTTAAGATCCAACCTGAAAGAAGTAACAGGCTATTGCTGGCCTTTACAGGGATCTCATATGGGAAATGCAAACAATGGACCAGATGAAAACCTGCAACTGGATTCTTCTGTAACCTTGTGAGAGGTACAGAGCATGACAGATTACTGCCAACCCTCTGAACATAGGTTTCCGAGGGCACCATTTATCATTACAGTAGTATTTAAAATGGACATCAGTAGATATTTTATTTATTACATTTTCCCAGGGAGAAAGTTCTGTGGCAGAAAACTACACTGGCAAATAGTTACCTCTTTGTATCGACTCCCTTCTCAATTCATCTGCTAAACCCATAGAAGGAAGTGGCTTTAGTGTTCCAGATGGTTTTGGCTTCTCTGCTGCTGAGTACAGTTGGATTAGTTTCTGAAATAGAATTGGCTCCCAAATTATTTGAAGCATTTGTACTCAGTGAATGCTGGGAAATGTCATTAGCATGCCATAATACTTTTGCCTAATACTCTCCAAAGCCTATGCCAAAAAAAAAGTGAAAAACACTGTCTATTTTGATTCTAGCAGCACAGCTTAAGTAACTGTGGTAGCAGATCTAGCATACTGCCCAAAATTCAAATAAATTAATGACAACAGCCTTCTTAGTAGAGAGCTTATTTCCTTTGTCTGAAGGAGAGGCAAAGAAAGGTAATAGCAGAAGAAATAAAATACATATTCACTTTGGGGTCTCGGCTGTCGGTTGGAGTCTTCTTGCCTGCCAACTCACTGGCTACCTGCAGTGGATGATGGAGTAACATAAAAAAAACACAGTTCACCCAACCGTGTCAGCAGTTTTGCTAGGCCTCCCAAAACACTGCCTTCTCACTGTATGCAGTTTCTTCAACATATTTCTCACGTCTCCTGGGCACTCTTTGCTTCAGTCTTTTGTCTTCAGTTTCAAAATCCCCATCTATATATTAATCAAGTGTTGAGTCTGGAGCTCTTATAAATTCTATCTGCTAATTAAGTCCCATCTATAAGCCTCCTCTTCTCCAGAAGATGTATATAACTCACAAGGCAATTTCTCTGGTGATTAACTTAATAATTTTATTACCAATCTTTTCCTAGTTGTGTCCTATGGTCTGATAGGAGCTTGTGCTGGTACTCTGGGGGGCTGCCCTCCCCAGGGGTCCACCATGGCCAGCTGCAACAGCTTCTGACACTGGCCTGTTCCAGGAATTGATGGTGCTCTGAAAGCACAGTCCTACAAAGCTATTCAAAACCCTTAAAATTAGTCAAAACACTGAAGAAGGGAGCAGCTGATTTTCTTTATTTGTTTGCTTTTAATCTGGAAGATTCGGAGCAGCCATGTCTTCCTGCAAAGATAGCAAGTTGCTGCTCAGTCCAGTTACCCTGCTGAGGCAGTAGACATCCCAGAGATAAACAAATGCTGTAAAACTTCCTTAAAAACAAAACAAACACCCAACAAGATCTCTGCCAAGAGGCTGTGGGTGTACATGCTATGGATGGAGATCAGGTTGGCAACATTTAGAAAAGGATGTATTAAAAACCCAATGAAAAACAAAATGGAAGAAATCACTTTCCCATGGCAAGTCAGACCAACAACGTGATGAAACATGTAAGACACAGTCATGAGTGCTAATTAAAATGGGGTTCTCAGTAGTGGTGACTTTGGGCCAGTCTTGTACTTCTTCACTTTCCTACGTGGCACCAAGCAGAGACAGAGGCTGCTCAGTGTCCAGCAGTTCCCTCTCTTCCCTCAGCTCTAACAGCAGAAGATTTGGCCTCTGCTTCAGTTCAGTTTTCAAAGCAGTTCTTCAAATTCACAATAAAAACACACCTACTTCATTTGGATCCAGTGCAGCAACACAGATGCTTGAGGAAGCCTCTCACTACATTACCAATAGGTTAATACCATCCCTTTTCTGCCAGTAAAGCCTTGCTCTGTCCCATCACAGACCTGCTGGGAGATAAACTCAGCTGCAGTTCACCCTCCCCTGCACCACTGCCCAAGCAGTAGCCTCAGTGTTTCACACACTGCCAAGCAAAGGCTGAGGGATCCCCACTGTGGTTTCCACTGCATTTAATAGTGCCTAATTAGTCTTATCACTGCAATCCACATATATAAAACCAGTCCTGGTTTGGTAAGATTAATAGCCACAGTCACACAAAGGCAGTGGTTTTAGCTTCTCCGCTGAGATACCCTACACTTCTTCTACCTTCAACAAATACATCTTTGGCTACATAATGAAGTAGATCACAGAACCAACCAGAATTAGAAGTTAACCCTGTACTGAGTCAGGTACAGGGCCCTTCAGCCCTGCATCCCATCTCCAACAGAGGATGCAAAGTAGTATATAAAAATAGATTACATAGGGATGTTACCCACGAACACTCTCTTCCAGAGAATTATCACTCAGAAAAACCTCTCAGTCATAGATGGGATCTTTGTACTTGAGCCTTCCATGTATTTTTCTCTCTCACAGCTTCGTACAGTTGCTTTTTGTACCTATGTAATGACAACTTCATACAGATCTGGCAGAGAAACCGCATTTCCTTGCTGCTCAGAGCCTGCCATCTGCTCGTGGAGCCACAGCCACTGACATCTGAACTACGTTATGAGCATGAAGCTGAATTTGCATAAGATCTGACTGACTCTGCAAGATCAGAGCTACAATGGAAGGAGTGGTACCACCAGCTACGCTGCTTCTTTACACTTCAGTGGAAACTTCAAGAAGGAAAAGAAAAGCTAAAGGATCGAGCTGAGCCTTTCTTCTCATTTACTCACTAGAATTTTTCAAATTTCTCCAACTGAAAAAAAAACAGATTATAGGAACTTCAAACTGTTAAAAAAATACAAAAAAATAAAAATCTAAAAAGGGCTTGGAAATTAACATTTAATTTCCATGGTGGACTTATGGGAAAACTTACATCAAGCAGTCCAGAGGATAACAGGCTTTTCTTGGATGTGGGAAACTCCAAATGAATTCAAATCACTTTAAAAAGACAACTGGCCATCACCACGCACACCAAGGCCACAGAGTCAATCTCACTTGCTGTCTAAATCCATTCATGTTTAATTTATACTAAAAGCAAAAAGTAAATGATAAGTTTCAGCCGAAAAAAACCTTGTAATGCGTTAGAGGTTAATAGGAAAACCAACACCCCATGAGAAGGGAGATGCAACTGCTGGTCTTCATGGTCAGTAAGACAAACTGAACTCCTCTTCCCTCATATTCTCTAACCACATGACAGATGGAGACTCCCACTGCCTTCCTCTCCCAGCACTCCAGTCCCCCTGATAACCTAGATTGAAAGGAAGAAAACAAGAGGTAAGATGAAGCCACAAAAGCACTCCATTTTAGAGATATTCCCAGCCCTTTTAGTAAAAACTACTTTGTCGAGTTAAGCCAAATTCTCATGTAGCTGCTTGCCCATTTCAAAATGGCTGAAATAGCAAACAAAACATAACTGAGAATTTCCATCAAGACTCTTAACAAACATTAAGGATTTTTTGGAAGACAAAAATCCCCCAACTGTAAAGACATTACCATTCTTCCCTCAAACTTTCCATCTGGGATTTCACAACCAGGAAATATGGGGTGAGGCACATGGCATTAAGCATTGATCCTCCTGTCAAGGTTTTGAGAATTATTCAAGGATAACAGACATGTCAGAAAAAATTAAATGGCCTAAAAGTCAGCTGAAGAACACTAAAATTTCATGAAAAATTAACATTTACTGCTATTTAAAAGCAGTCTTCTCTGAATCTTTATCCATAAAAACTTTTAATTACTCGGTTTCTAAGACTGACTCTCCAATCAATCTCCAATACACTACTCACTGACTGTAGTCCTCAATAGGAGAGGAGCTGGTCAGATGTATTGGGTAAGCCCTCTAGAATTTGAAAAGCTCTGCTAGCTTGCATCTAACAGAAAGCTGCAAGAACTACAAAATACAACAGTAGGATGGGCAGAGCCATCTCTCAGGGCTCAGCTCCTCAGTGATACACATTTGGAGAGACTGGGAGGAGAAAGGGCAGCCTTTCTACTTATCAAGGACCTACAGATATCAGCAAACCTATGATGCCTCTCTACCCGAGTGACTGAACAGAACCAAGCAATGGCAAGCAGCAAATGAAAACATATTTTCCTAAGCCAGAAAGAGGAAGGCAGCACATCCACTTCACCTGCTAGCAGTGTACTGACACTGAACTCCCCACTTAAATGGTAATCTTTTAACACATGAATAGATGCTGGTATTCAGGGACTGGAGACATTTCAGTGCTGGTCATCGAAACCCCAAACCGCAGAAGAGAAGCTGGCAGGGACCTCCAGAGGTCTCTGGTCCAGCTTTCTGTTCCAAGCAAGTCACATTGCCTAGGCAACTTCAGGTTATCTTCAAGGATGGAGATGACACCACCTTGCTGGGCCCTGCCCCAGAGCACAAATGCTCTCCTTGTGAAGAGTCTTCCCCACATCCAACTGGACTCTCCCTCAGTGCAGACTGTACTGGTTAACTCTCATCCCTTCTTCACTGGGCACTCCTGATGAGGGTCTGGCTGCAGCTCCTATGCCAGTCCACCATGGAGGACAGTGGTTAGATGCCTCTCAGCCTTTGTATCCCCAGGCTAAAAACCACTCTGCCAGCCTCTCCTACATCACATGTCTTTATAGATTCTCCTCCATTTTTCCTGCTTAAATAGTCTATATTTATTCCCTGTAACACTCCAGTCATGGAAACTATCTTATTGTGTCTCCATAAATTCTACTGCTTTCTTATTGTCTCTTAATTGTTTCATAGGCTTCAGGCGTCAGTCCACAAGCACACATGCAAGGGCAAGTATTCACAGGGGGAGCCTGTGCCTGGAAGACAGGATCCTGAACAGACACAGCACAGCAAACCACTACCACAGAGATACTAATATGGCAAAGAGACATAGAAGAGGGATACACTAAGGAGGTATTTGAAAGGTATGCCAGTGACCAAGTAACAAGAAATTATTTCTTTGAAGAAATACAAAATCCTTAGGTGGGACTGAGTTATGACTGAGGAGATAAAAGCTCCTCTCCTCATCTTTACTGAGGACAATTTCTGGTTTCAACTCTCTACAAAATTATAGAACAGTTTGGATTGAAAGGGACTTTAAAGCTCATCTAGCTCCAACCCCCTGCCATGGGCAGGGACACTTTCCACTAGACCGGGATGCTTAAAGCCTTGTCCAGCTTGGCCTTGAACACTTTCAGGGATGGGACATGGACTCAGCTTAGGCTTCTGCTCAGCAAATCTCTTGAGCAGCAAGTGAGCATCTCCTGCTTTTATAAGAGGCAAAAATGCATGGGGAAATTATAGCATGAGCCATCCTCCTTCCTCAGCACAAGTTAGAAGAAAGACGGCACATTACAAAGCACACGACTCTTTGGTGGGCAGTAGCATCATTAGCTGCTCCCTTCCCCCTTTCAAGTCACACAACTGCCTACTGCTTCAGAGCTCACAATTTACCATCTGTTCTTAATCTTCTCTTTGTACAAACAACACACTGCAACTACAACATCTTTTTATGCAACAATCGATAAGGCAGATAAGACCAAACAAGGAAACTGGCAGCAGGACATAGCCAAAAGTAATGGTACATCCTGCAGTGCTTCCTGTCATCTAACCACTGAAACTACAGAAAAACCCAAACACTCTTTTGTCTGGAGCTTCACAGTCATGTGAAAATAAACATATGGAAAAAATGAAAATGCAATTCAAAAATACAGGAAAGAATGTAAAACTTACCAGGCTCTAACTTGATTATTTTTACAGCAGCCAGTTCTCCTGTATGAAGATTTCTAGCCTGAAATAAGAGAGTTAAAACATATTTAATGACATTGCAAAGACACCTCACAGTCTTACAAACTGTGAAAAGATACGTTATGATGTCATGTGTTACACGTATGGCACAATGCAATTAGGTGAGAGCAACCTGGGTGAGGATTGTCTGCTTTTGGTATTAGCACTGTACTGACCCAGTTGGAGATGTGAAATGTTAGTGAGTTTGAAGTTTTAAAAAAACCAAGATACCTCCCAGAAAATTGGAGTTCACGCCTCTCAAACACCATTTTTAAGGGATGTTGAAACTGAGAAGTTACTGCCATCCGTGCTTGCTGAGATAGTACAAAAGCACCATGCAGCAACACAGACTGTCAGTGCACAGAGTATACAATGCTCAACCACCCATCTCCTAAACCTCAATGTGCTCTGAAAGAGGAACAGGTAGGTGGAGGGGCAGTGAGAATCACTGCAGATGCAGCATGGATGAGTCACAGCTCCCTGAGAACAGCTTAACTCTGAGAACAAACTCCTTCCAGCAGACCCTGACAGAGGCGAGTGGTCCCCATGACCCTCTAGAATAAGGGGTAGGGAGCTCCAATGAAGCCTTGGCAGGGTATGCTGTCCTCTCTGGGTACACTCTAAGTTTCACACTGAGAATTCAGTTCTGGAGGAAAATGCTACAGGAACCTCAGATTCAGAATGTTTAAAGAGGGGATTTCATTAACACTGGTAACTCTAGTAAAATGAGCTTTAAATCACTTGGGCATCATCACCAGAGCTAAACTGCATTATTTTTGACACATAACTTGATCTAATTAGGCACTGTGGCATTCCCCTTTTCCTGATCATCTAGGAGTTACAGGACTCTAACCCAGACTCTTTCATTCTCACCCTGACAAACATGCAGTCTTCTGGTTGTATGAAATCTGGTTAAGAGATAAGACTATAGAAAACCAAGGGAAAACTGGGCTAGGTGAAACTGATTTTGGGCAGTTACTTAAGACAAGGATGCAAACCAAATTTGACTCTGTGGACTAAAGTGAAGGAAGCCATTGCAGAACAAACCACTCTTGTGTATGGACAAGAAGTCATCTTAATTTAACAGGTAAAGCAAGAACCTGAAAGATTAAACCCTCAGTTTTGTCAACACTTAGTCAAGCTTACAAATCAGGAAAGGCTTTTCAGCCAGGAAAAAGCAAACCAACACCAACAGTAATTGGCCTTTCAAAGTCCTGCAGTACTCAGCCAAGAGATGGGTGTCAAAATGCATGCCAAAGACACAACTATGACTCAACTGAAGTCAAAGAAAACCTGAAACAACTGTATAATAAAACCAGACATTTGAAGCAACAGACCAAATCACTGAATACAGCAACAGAAATCTGCTAACTGCAAAGGAAACCTTCACCACTTCTTAAAGTATCTTCCTACTAGAAGTGTTTTTAGACCATGGCAGAATTATTAGTATCATTCAGCATCCAGAAGAAGCATGCATCTGAGCATGGGCAAAGGATTAGGACCTCTCTGTGTCGTGGTTTAAAACCCCACCTCAGTCTCCCGCAGTACCACACACCCCTTTTCCCCCCCCCCACCTCCCCACTCCCAGAGGTATGGGGAGGAGAACCAGAGGAATATAACTCCCACGGATTGAGATAAAACCAATCCAGCAATTAAGGTATAACACAAATCACTACTGCTACCACTAATAAATCAATGATAGAGGAAATAAACAAGGAGAGAGAATACGATACCACCCGCCGAAACGAGCCCAACCCGGAACAGAGCTAACCCCCCTCCTTCCGGCCAACTTCCAGTTACCTCCCCGAGCATGACGTGCTGTGGTATGGAATACCTCACCAACTAGCCCAGGCCAGGCGCCCTATCTCTCCCTCCTCCTGGCCTCCCCTCCTCCCTGGCAGAGCATGAGCTTAGAAAAGGCCTTGGACAAAACCAAACATTTAAGCAGTAACTCAAAACGTACGCGCCACCAGCAACCGCTCCCAGCCCGAAAGTCAAAACACAGCACTGCACCAGCTACCAAGAAGGAGAAAAAATGACTGCTACTGCTGAACCCATGACACTCTGGTACTGCTACACCTGACAATACCATTATGAAACGCATTTGTTACTGTAAGGGACCAAGCATATACTCTACCTTGGTGAACCCAGAGAACCTCCACTATCCATGTCTCTAATTCACAAGCAGCTTAACTGTTCAGATAAAGGAGACTGCATGGTTTCCAGAAGATCAGCTTCATTTCTTTAGTACAAAGACTGTATTCCTTACAGATATATTCCTTCCTTTTCCATGTAAGCAATAACTGCCACTGCTACTGTTACGCCGAAGCCTGAAGGAATGGATGTTGTCTGCCAAAGGTCTTTGGTACACAGACTGCTTGGCACGGATTTAAAGGTTGAGGCCAGAGGAGATCACTGCAATTACTGGCTCTCAGCTCTCACACTCGATAGGCCATAGAGGCTGACCAAATTGCATCCTGCTGCTTTCTAATATTACCATTAAGCTCTTGCATATAATCTATAGCCTGCACATGGGCTACTTTGGATTTCAACCATTAAAGTTTGATGGAACACAAATCTCTCCACCAAGTTGGTATTTATGAACTAAACACATCAAGTTAATTGAACCACTTGCCCTAAGACTGGTTTTCTGGTTCTACAGTATAATCTTCCAACTGAACACATTCTTGAGTTGATGACACCAGGACCACACACACTAGTTAACTCCTATCATGCCAGCATAAAAGGCAAAAATTCTGAGTATTTCATAATACTCAGTGTCCTTGTTTGGATGCTCACGGATACAGGAACTGTATTATCTTCAGTCTAGACAGTCGTATTGCAAGAATGCAACAAATGACCCAAACTGCTTTTCAAGAGATGTCAAATGCCCACAGATGTCACTGATGGCTCTTGTTCCTTCATCTCAGAAGCACCAGCTTTACACAGGTACACACATCTCTCTCTGCTCTAACTCTTGTTTTTTACACTTTTCTCTTACACGCCTTTGTCAGCTGAAAACTTGATCAATAATTAATTACTGTTATCTTGCACATCACTAAAAATGTAAGGAGGTGAGGGCTAAAATCTGGTTCTCTGTGGTACACACCTAGATGTGAGAACTGTCACATAAGGATTCCTCAAATCATTTTGAGACAATAGTTAAAGACATTCTCAACTGATTTCCGATGGATGGCTACAATTTGAATCATTCTACTATTTTAGGAAAGGATTGTGTAGTATCAAGGAAGTCATGGACAGAAATGCACTACATCAACATTGCTGGCTTTGTGAATCAAACTTGAGGTATTACTGCAAATATCCAAATGAAACTGGGGGGGTGGGAACAACAATAACAACAACGACAACAAAAACCTTCATAATTTCCCTGACGTGAAGAATTAGTTAATGATCTACCAACTTGTTTTACTGAGACTACTACTTTATGGGAGAGAGGGAAAATGAAGAAAAGGTAAGGAATTATAGTTCTCCTAGTCAACTTGTTTACATTTTTAAAGCCCGACAAATATCTGCCTCCTTCCTGTCCCCTGAAGCTTCCTCAGTATTTCAAGTCTTCATTCAAAATTAGCTGAAACCAGCCAGTGGCTAGTGGATGCCTGCACGTAATTCTGACCTGGCAATTAACAAGTATAGCTTGCTGTAGATCAACACATATTCTTCCAATCCAGGCACAATGTCAGTGGTGTGTCCCAATACCACACTCAAAAATGAGAGATGCACTATTAGTAGGACTAGGGTTTTGGGGAGTTTTATGATACTACAACAGAAGAAGTCATCAGGTTTTCCCACTGAGACTTAGCTTTCTTCTCAGAACTGTATCAAAATGTTGTTGTGGGACAGTGGAATTCAACATGACACCTGTGGCAATCCCTGTGTAAAATGCTTCCCACTGCATTCCCAAACAATTCACAGAAGAAAAGGCATTTTAGGTAGGACATTTTCTGTAGGCAATGACCAGAAATAACCCAGAAAGCTGGTTTCAGAACCAGTCAGGCACTCCACAGTTTTATTTATTTTTAAGAGTGCAAGCCAAACAGTTCCACCCCAGGGGATCTACAGTCCTAAGCCATGTGACATGGTAAAAAATTGGAGAATCGTTTCACTTGGACATCGGAATCTAAGTTTATGTGCTCAGTCTCTTTGTCCAGCCACCTTCCCCTTCAACACTGAGGAAGAGAAGGAGATTCAGACTACAGTACCACTTTCTCTGCCTCCAAGTTAGTATTTTCAAGTTCCATGATGAAATCCCCTCCTTGCCCTAATGTTTTGCCTGATCTCCAGTCTTGGATTAACAGCCTCATTCACCAGAAGAGCCATTTGTTCAGCTGTGTCTTCATTTAATCCAATTGTAATTGCAGCTCCTGTGGCAACCCTCCAAAGCATCCCCATCTTATTAATTCCTTGCCAAGCTCCACTCATCAGTGACCATGACATTTCACTGTTTCAAGTGCTTCTCAGTTCCTGTGTATACCTTCAAAAGGTACCCTGACCTCCTTCCCAGTCACTGAAATTTCTTTTTTCCCTGCTTTCTACTTTCTAATCTCTTAAACTTCATAACTCTTAACCTGCTCTATGTGGTTTTAAAATTCCTGTTCTGCTGTGTTGTTCTTTCCATATCTCACAGTGCCATCAAACAGATCCTTAATTCAGATCTGAATTCACATCTATCACTGCCTAGAGCTCTCAAGTCAGCTGAAGTGACCCAAAGAAATGTCTCTCATCTGGGCTGTTCTAAATCCATGAACACAGATCCCTTTCTTACACACAGAGGAAGCACAGTAGGTACTTCAGTTGTGATTAAAAAGAAGAATCCAAAATATTATGGGGAATAAAGATACCTGATAAGGATACCTGAACAAACCAAGACTACTGTACCTAGGTACCAGAAGGCAGGGGCACTGAGACCTTGAAACAATGGATGGCATCTTGAAGATGTCACCACAACCAGCCCATCTGTGGAGTAAAATATCAAGAAACTGCCACAACCATGAATTCTTCCACATGAGGATTTGTGTTTCACTTCATCATGTAGCATCCCTCTCCCATATGATATAAATGCTCCCATAAACAAGCTGCATTCCTTCACGTAACACTGCTTCAATTTTTTATCCTACACTCAAAGTGTAACATAAAGATGTGAGACATTCCTGTGACGGAAGGACTTCTCCAGACAAGGCCCCTGATTTCCCACTGTTGTTCTCAGCACACAAGGAGAAACCCTCAAGACCAGCTCTGGGGTCTTCTACTGTGCTGCAGCTTCCACAGAGACCAGACATGAAGGACAGAAGGTCCTCAGAGGGCCTCAGTAACTCTAACGTAAGTTTGGGGTGTTTCATCATTTGCTTGAGGTTTCTGTGAACACATAAACAAACATCTATAAAAATCAGAACCCAAGAGCCAGTATTTAGAAATCCAGCAGGAATTGCCCTGCTAGGTTAAGTTTCTGATCTGAAAACAATTTATCACTCAAGTAAGCAGCAGCAAGTGATGCATTAGGGAAAAACTTGATCTTGTTGGATCATGACCTGCTGGTTAATAACAAAATTTTAATTACATTCTAATGCAGAAGTTCAAACAAGTGTTCCCAGTGTTTATCACAGTTAATTGTACAATTTTGCTTACTCTTATGATTTACATAAATAAGTCTGTCAGTTTTTAAAAATGCTTTGTAAACAGAGCTGGAAAACCACCAGGCAGCTAAAGCAAAGAACAGCAATACTGGAAATACTCTTAATGAATGGAAAGGAGAGGCTTCTACTTCTGAAACATCTCTTTACAGGGGAGTTTAACACCCAGACTGTATAGCTGGGGATTAAGTCAGTAATACGTAGCCACAATGCTTCTCAGAAAACCCAGTTTAAAAGCAACAAGTTAGCCCCTATTTTGGGTGCCTAGAATTGATATCCTTTACAACAGAAAAAGAATGGAACTTTTTGCAGTGCTGTACATTAGGAAAGCATTTTTGTAAAAGAAACCAAACTCTCTAAAAGCTCTGATGAAAATATGTCCTTGAATATTTGCAGGTAAAGGTTAACCCAAGCACAGAGCGCAGTTCTGATAGCTCACTGCTGAACATGACCTCCCAAAATGCTCACCTGATCAGCACCCTGCTCAGAGCATGAGAAAAAGGCTGACACTTGCTCAGAGCAGATCTTTGTGCCATGCCAGTGCACAGGCAGGAGAACTGCTGTACAGGCCACAGACTGGCTGCAGAGCTCCTCTGCCTCTGCCTGGTCTCCAGACAAAACCAGTAACTCCCATTACTGCTCTATAGTTTTAGACCGAGTAGTCTGATGGTTCCTGTTTGAGCACCAGGCAGCACATCCCACAAGCACTCTCAGAAGGCTCACAAAAGTGGTATAGGACCCATGTATTTTTTTCCTGCATTCACCTGTATCTTACCTCCAAGATGGGTGCCTGTACCAAATATGTACATGTTCAATTACTGCAGTCCTGTTGGGCTTTCCCCCTCCCCATTTTCTGAGACAGATAGATACATAGGTATATATATATATATATAGCAAAACCAAGACAAAATTTCCCACAGCCCCATCCTAAGAAAATATGAACAAGAGTACTCAACTGAATAAAGGCCCTACTGCTCGGTGCTCAGAGCTTCTCCATAACAAATGCTGAACACATTTTTCTCCTCCATACGGGAAGGTCTATGGAAGGCTTAAAAATGTAGCAGGAGAAACAAAACAGGATAGTTTAAAAAGAAAAATTAGGTGGGATGACTCTGCCAAATATTAATGCAAATCTTACTGAATAGACTGAGATTTATGCTGGACAGAAACAACTCTCCTTCCCATTCCAAATTCTCATTACGCTCCATCCATCACCTGAGGTGTGCCAGGGCAGCTCACATGTGAAGCAGATGTCTAGCTAGTCTTTGTTGCTGGAAAAGGATACCCAACAGTGATTTCCAATTTTCAGGGCTGTTTCTCTTTTAGAAGGCAGAAAGACCAAGAAGCAATTGCTCACCCCACAACATTCCAGCTGGGTTTCTGAGATGGACAGCAGTACCAGGCTCCTTTATAGCGAAATGCAGAGAGGCTTTCAGAAACCATTTCCCTAACAGAGACTTTATAGATTCAATAAACTAAAACAGAATAGCCTTGTATAACCATCACCATTATGACTTTTCAGGATAAACCAAAAATATAGACTCACATGCTAATTTTACTTTTTATATGTATTTTTGAGTTTCTTGTGTAAGCTAGTTTATACTGCAGCAGTGCTACTAAAAGAGCCATTACTTTGGGTATCACAGCTGAATATTGTAAAAGACAAATACTGATTTCGTGGGTGCCCTCCAGATGGACAACTCCAACCCTTGTCCATCAGAGGAGGAACATGTATCAATACAAGCAGGAGGCAAACTTCACAGCTGTCACTCCCTATTTCCACATTTACAGCACTTGCAGTTCCCCTTATTGAACAGGCAGAATCCAGAATACACAGAAGTACCAGGATTTAAATAAATTCCACATTAATACCTGAAACCCAGTGCAGCAAGATCTGTGACTGGCACTCCTAAGCACAGCTAAAATGCAAATAAGGCTTAAATGTATTTACTTTTACTGGCAGTTGGTGAAATTTAGATAGTTTATCTCTTGCTGAGAAAATTGGGAGGAGGGAAAACTACCTTTCACTCAGAGACTTCAGACACTTTCTTAATCAAGGCCAATTATCTCAAGCAATAAGGGATTAAAAGCTCATTAATGACATTAGGCCAACTCCTTTTATTCCAGCACAGAAAACCAGATGGACGGATTTGTATAAGAAAAGTGGCTTTACAGATCTTAGCAGCCATTAAAACATTTATTTCTCATTCCCATCAGTAACTACTGAAGGACAAAGACCTACAGCAGTACGGATAACAATAATAACAAAGCAAAGATCAGTGCAAATCTTAACAACACTTATTTAGGGAAAATAAAAAATAACAAAAGAAGTCAGCTATATGCTTCCAAATAGAGGCTGATTACTCTCCTTTGAAATTTTCTTGGCACGTCATCCTTCACAAAATAAGGGGCAGGATCCTTCCAAAATTGAAAAGCTAAAGCTAAAACAGACCCTGACCACAAAAGTACAATTTAGCAACTAATGGAGCACAAAAGAGACAAACAAACAGCACATGAGGGGAAAGAGGGAAAAAAAAAAGGCCCAATTCTGACTCAGTTGGAGCAAACCGCGGGCAAAAAAAAACACAACCCAGCAAAGATCCTTTTCAAGTTACAACTATAGGTATTAGATGGTTTGGAAAAGCTACTAGAAATATCTACTTTTCCTCATAAATAATATATATTTTTGAACATAAGATTGTACAAATCAAAAGTGGCTGATGATGCTGCTATCATACTTAAAATTGAGCAGATGCCTAACAGCTTTAGGGCCAGGGTATAAAATAGAGGGAAGAAAATAGAAGAAAAAAAGATCAATACTTTCAAACATATTATTAAACTACAACCCAAGATGGAGTTCATAGAATCACAGAATCATAGGTTAGGGCTGGAAACACCTTAAGATCATCAAGTCCCAACCCCCCCTGAATGGGCAGGGACACCTCACCCTAAACCATGTCACCCAACACTCTGTCCAACCCGGCCTTGAGCACTGCCAGGGATGGAGCATTCACAACAAGGATTTATTATTTTAAAAGGTTTTATTCACCAAAATAAAGGAAGAATAAATGCAAAGCAGTTTTATTCCAATGTTGAATGCACAGACCATAAGACACAGGAAAAAATCCCACAGTATTATGGAGTATAAATTCATGTAGCATCAACAGATCACACATTTTACCAGCTGCAGGACAATTTATTTATTCCTTAGAGGTGAAAGAACTATGAGATGTGTCAACCAAAATACTTGGAGAAAAGTATCTATGTCTCTTCACTTAAAAAAAAATTAATAATAATAATAAAAAAAAATCTGTCTTTTAGGCAAGGAGAAAACAGTTTCTGAAGCAATGATTGCCTTGGATTTTTTGGGGGGGATTTTGTTGGTGTTTTGTTTTGTTTTAATTAAGCCACTTGTGTTACATTAAAAAAATTAAGACCATCACTTTATTCTTTTGATGCCAAAGAAAAAGAAACTTTTCACTGCTTTGCAACCATGAGCTGACACACAGCACGATGCATCTGTTCAGGACAGCAGAACTGAGGAACCACTGCTGGCATTTTAAAGAGCAGAAGAAACTGCAGTTCAAAGACTGGAGCACCTCCTGTATGAAGACAGGCTGAGAAAGTTGGGGCTGTTCAGCCTGGAGAAGAGAAGGCTGTGTGGAGATCTCATAGCAGCCTTCCGGTATTTGAAGGGGGCCTACAGGGATGCTGGGGAGGGACTCTCCATTAGGGACTGTAGTGAGATGGGACAAGGGGTAACGGGTTGAAAGGTTTAGATTGGATATAAGGAAGAAATGCTTTAC
The DNA here is from genome assembly GCF_012275295.1 of Melopsittacus undulatus. NCBI lineage: Eukaryota > Metazoa > Chordata > Aves > Psittaciformes > Psittaculidae > Melopsittacus > Melopsittacus undulatus. Next base: position 12,961,818 of record NC_047530.1, read on the forward strand.
TGTTAGGGTAGTGAGGCACGGGAATGGGTTGCCCAGGGAGGTTGTGAATGCTCCATCCCTGGCAGTGTTCAAGGCCAGGTCGGATGAAGCCTTGGGTGACATGGTTTAGTGTGAGGTGTCCCTGCCCATGGCAGGGGGGTTGGAACTAGATGATCTTGAGGTCCTTTCCAACCCTAACTATTCTATGATTCTATGATTGCAGCTCTTATACCATCACTATGTGCATGCAACTTCCTAAACCACCAGAAATACTTTTGCACATACTTTCAGATTAGTCATAATAAAATACGCAAGTGTATGCATTTTCCTGGGGGTTTTGTTTGTTTTATTGAAGTTATTTTACCAAGAATTGCCGAGACATGTGAGAGCTTTTTGACCTATGGAGTACTTGCGCAAACCCCTCTAACCTTTCATGTCACACACAGGCTTTTCTGCAGTACCAAGCCTTTCAAATCCAGGGTACAAATTATATTAATTAATTTTCCTTACTGTAATTTACCTGATAGAATCTAGAGAGGGGCAGGTGAAAAACACAGTTTTAAGTAGAAAAATCTAACTCCAGCAAAGCTATTCAGTAACTGCCTCCTTAAAGTTTCAATTCCTCAGAGATGAACTTAGTTACAAAACTAAAAGGAACAAGCCATAAATTTATATTCCTGGAGAAAATAGGTCCATGTGCTTTGTTGTTGTTATTATTAAAATAAAACAACAACCAAACAGAAAGAATCAATAAAAAAGCAGCTGTGTAAATCAAAGAAGTTGAAGGAAAATTAGTTCAAAGTAGGAGCAAGCAGTTCTTTTCCTGTCCTAAGATTAAGCACTGGTTTGCACATGTACTGTATCAATTTTCATCTTCTTGGGGGTGCAAGATGGGTAAGACATAACAATTGCCTCTCAGTTTCAGATACATATACATACTGAAGTGTGCCTGTTTCTTTCTGACTACTGGGACAGTACTACTGCTCAGCTGTTCCTACTAGAATAAAACCCATCATTTATTCACCATCTTGATTTTGTATCTTGTGATGATGAAATAGTGATCAGTAATATTTCTAATTTTGTAGGAAATTAAAAATCACAGCCTGAAATTCTGTTGAAATAAACAGAAATGACATTTTAGTGAGATTTTTTAACAAGGAAAATTAGAACTTTTTAATATGCTAGATACATGAGAAAGGTCAAGTATAAAGTATGTTTTGCACTTATGCTGACTAAGAGGGAAATATGCTGCCATTTCATAACAGATGATAACTTTCAAGATTTTATAGCTATCTTATCCTCTCACTCCTTATTTTTAGCCAAAATCAAGGAGAGAAAATAAACTGTTTTGATTTGTTTTTAAATTGTTTTCTCTATTCTGAGTAATCCATTCATTTAAATGATGTAACTTCAAAATAAGCCATTTTTTTTTTCCTACAGCTTAATCTACAGCAATTAAATACTGGTTTCACTTCAGTAGCCTGGTTTCAAGCACTAGGTTAGTGACTTCCTGACTTTACTGGTTCAACTTTCTTTAAAACATGGACCAAAATCATGCTGCTCAAATAATACACATGCTACAGAAATTACAGTATTACAGTAAATTAGGCCTGATGATTTAACTAGAATTTTAAAGAAATATTTTTAAATTTTAATATACTTGATAACATTTTCCATCTTGCCTTTTTCCTCTTTGTTTCTAATTGTTTTTAAACTTTAAACCTTTGCTTGATCCCTGGTGGAACCTTGAGGATATTTAGGCAGTGCTCCTTCATCCCAGGAAGCTGCTCAGCCTGACAGTCTGCTCTCTGACTCTGCAAAAGCCTCTAGTTCCCACCCCCAATAAATGTAATTCTCTCCCTTCAGCAGCTGCGTGATTTTCCATGGACCAGCCTTCCTGAGCCAGACACCACTAAGGAATGTGTTTGAGAAAGCTGGAGGAAGTCACGATCAGGACTCTACACAGCATGGCTGCTTCCTTGCTCCCCAAACCACCCCTTTTGTTAACTTCTTTACATATACAGAATTTCCTCTTAGCATGAAGTTATAACACCTAAGTGCTAATCCAGCTGCCCCATGCATTCAGTCCTCAGCATCCTTGTCGTCCTAAGAACTGCTATACTGGAGGTTTGATGACCTGCACACCCACTCAGCAAAAGCAGCAAGCCACAGGACCTTTAAGAAGAGAAACACCAACCTGTGGGTTGCTTGATTTGTTTTGTTTGCTTATGTAAGACAGCAGCCAAAATGCAGAGAATGACTAAAAAGCAATCTTGTAAATCAAAATAGATTACGGCTCCATCCTTAAGTAGAAACCATAAGCTGTTACATGTAATATGAGATGTACTACAAAGTTTCTGCAAGACATGTTATATGCTGCAAGTATATTCCACCTGCAGGAAGCTTAAGACATTGTTATTGCCCTTCTCTGCACACAAATAGAAAACACTGAACTCATGTAATCAGAGAGCAATCGCACAGGGATCACATGTGAATTCCACTTCAAGCTTCAGAAAGCTTCCCGTAGCTAAATAAAATGATACACATGGATGAAGTAATGAAAGCAGAAACCATGAGAGAGTAGGTGGGCCAAAGCCAGAATGTCAAGATGAACTCAACATCCACTGAGACTGCATCCTGGGGAAAGAGGAAGCTGGTAAGTAAACAGCCTGGCATCACAGCTGTCTTACGGCTAACCAAATACACCAAACATGGTTGGCAGGCAGTAGCTCACATACACTTTCCACACACTGCAGGAAGCACCAAGGCTCTGAGAAACATGGGCAGCAACTGCTCCACCTGTCAGAACTTCACCGTATCATGCTTTCACAGAGAAAAGCCTGTCCGCCTCCTCCTCCACCCATGCAAGAGCTAACTTTGCTCCTCAAGCCAGCACAGACAGTCCATACTCAAGACATCCCAGTGCAGGATTTAGACAAACCTCACCACCCACAGAATGAGAAGGAAAACTTTATGTTCATGTTCTCTCAACAGACGGTCCCTGTGAGTGCTGAAGCAATGGCAGATCCTAAAAGATTCTCAAGATCCCCCTACCCATCCTCCTTAGTCCCTTTGTCCCCATTTTGCTATAAGGCCACTTTAAAAGCAGGCTCTCTAGACAGAAACCATTTGGCAAAGCTTTAAAGGCCGTACATTAATCAAAGTTAGTTGTGCCTCTTCACAGTTAACCAATAAGCATAGGATCAGACTCAGACAAGTGCTTTAAATTTAAATACAGACATGTCTGACACAACAAAACAGCATTATCAAAAACTGCTTATCCTGTCCAGCTACTGACCCAGACTCCTAAATATCATGCTAGTGAAGGTATTTTGACTATCCAGATACACTCCATCCAGCCTCAGAAATCCTCACCCCTCATGAGCTGCTAATATTACAAAGCAATGCCCACACAGCTGAGCTAGCTCAGTTCCCTCTCTCCACACATCCTATCATTATCCTCCTCTGCAGCAGAAATCACCCTTTTAAGGCAGGGGACATTTAAAATGGCAATGTTTCTTTCACAAAAGCAGTCTTAAATGAAAAGAGATGTCAGCTGTTTAAGAGAATCTATCATTGTATTTAAATTAGCATCCCCCCTCTGACAGGCAACACAACTGTGGGTACCTGCAAGGGATACATAAAATACTCCCTTAGCCCACTGTAGACTAAGGGCATCCAAAGAAGAATTTAAGCTGCTGCCATTTTCAAATCCCTTGTAAATACAGGTGAAATACCTGAAGCTGTTAATCACACTGGAGAGCAATGAACACTCATTAGGCATTGCTTCCTGTCAAATGATTTTTTTTTAAGTTTTATCAAGACAAAGTACACCTTTAAAAGAAGGTATGGCCCCACCTTTGCTCTTGCTACCTACCATGTTTACATTTCCATGCAAGACTTTACCACCTATCCTCCCTTAAGATTAATGACTAAATCTCCCAAACATCTTTGGGAGTCTCATGATTATAATTCAACTATTATATGCATGCCTGTTAAGCTGTGAGTTAAGCAAACATAACACAATTCTATACTGCTTCAATAGCAATGACCAGCAAACAGCCATACACACAGCTGAGGACAGAACAACAAAACCACCCAAACCAACTTCTTGGGGTGAACATTAAATGCAAGAAGAGACGATGTCTTTAATGCTGTAAAGAGCTACACAAAAAAATGCCCAATGATTTCTTACCAATAAGCCAATAGTGTCCCCCTGCAATGACCTCTTCATTCTGTGAAAAGAAACAGCACCCGCCCTTTTGGAATGTCTCAAAATTCACACTTCTACATAGGCAGCAAATCCAGCTGTTCATACTAGCCTGAAAATGCATTTCATTTAGTTTTCTGGAAACATCCAGCCAAATCTCCCTCAGCTCTAAGAACCTTTCATATACACTATATTCATGTGGAAGACACAAAAACAGACTTCGGAGAAGAGCAATCCAACATGCCAAAATATCAAGCATGGCATCAAAGAACACCATTTTTGACAGATCAGTTCATAAATGCAGCATTTCTGGCCACCAGGACTGTGGGTTAGCTCAAAGCTCTGAGGGGTATCCCTGACTGCATTTTGCATGATCACTTCACTATCTTCAGGAGCAAGGAAGTCAGTATAAACATATATAGCAACACAAAGGATAACAGACTAGGGATAGCACTGCTTCCAGCACAGGCTTTGGCACTTCTTATTTTCCCTTTGTTGCAACAAATTCCACATTTTTTACTGCCTGCTCATGAGGTACTGACCAGCATCTGCTGAACCACTATCTTAGCATCCTGCTGTCTCAAAAATGAGCAACTGCGAGAGATCTGTGATGCTAAATGTGCTAGTCCCATAATTTGGCTACCTCTTGACAGAGTGTAGAGGAACATGCCATCCTGTGCCCCGCAGCTCTGTTAGGAGTCACTGACTCAGAAAATGTTAGTCCTTTGCCTAATGCCCCCACCCCTTTCTAATGTTTCCATGCAAGCAAGCACTCTCTTCAATCTCTTTCATTGAGATCTGGTAGGAGCAGAATGGAAACAGTAACCACAAAACAGATTTGCCCTGACCTCCTGCCCCGACTGAAGGTGAAGCCAGGAGGCAATACCTTTGCTCACCCTCCTGTGTGCTCTTTTCACTAGAGACACAGTCAAGCTGTGGCTTCTTGGCCGGGCATTCTCCATCCACCACATGGGAAGGTAAGCTTTGGATAGATCTTCAAGCAGCTGAGAAGGTCCTTGCAGACGCTATCTACCATGCTGGATAAAATTAATTACTCTAACACTTCAGTGAAGGAATATAGAAAGCTAGAGAGCAGAACAGAAACCTCTCTGTACCAAACCCTGACATTTTCCCACAATCAATCTAGAAGGAAGTGCAGTTTATCCCACTGTATGCAAGGAGCTTCTGACAGCTCAGAGCTTTATGCGATGTTTGCCCACAGGACATTTCCTCTGGTCCATCTAGGTCTCAAAACAATGCCAACAAGATAAATATTATCCAACAGATGAAGATACTGATTTTGCAGAGCTCGTTAGGTGGGAATGGAGTCAAAAGGTGTTTGGCTTTCAATGGAGCCATTCTGCTATTTTAAACAGAAAAATAGAAAGGACTCCAATTTTTCAGACAAGCCCCTCTTGAACAGTGTCCCTAAATGAGGAGAGGGAGTGGGAGATAGATGAAAAATGATGCTAGATAATGCTGCCTGTGTAAACCTGCCCTTACAGTCTAGCAAACCACAGCTTGGAGAAAAACATGGTGGCATGTAATACAGAGACCACTTCATTATAGACAGGTTGACTTAACCTGTCAGAAAGATTACTATCCTTGGCTAGGCCAAATGGAAAGTTCAGACAAATGATTTCTCCAATACCTCTTCCATAGGTACAGTCTGTGATGAGATTTGGGGAAGGCCTGGTAAACTGTCTTTTGCTGGTTTTCAACTACTGTCAGCATCAAGTCTGCTTTGTTTACCTAATCCCATTAAAAGCAATGTAGTATGTGGTTTTATAGATCACAAATGCAAAATCTTGAACAAAACACCCTGCCCTTCTCATTTACTGCTGTGTCCACCAAATCTTGCCAACTGTTCATATTGCTAGGAATCTTTCAGAAATTGGAAACTATTCTAAACACTTGAAGAAATACAAAATCTGAAATCCTAACAAAATGGTGAAGTCTGTGAAATCTGAAGTACCAAGATTACCTTGCATTGAAAAACAATTTTCATGAATATGGAGATCCACCCATTTTGCATTGTCCTCAAACAACATCACTAAGGGTTGATACTGCCTTTTTTCATTCACAGCCATAACAAAGAAGCCAGGTGCCAAATATGAGTAAAGGTGGCATGCATATTTGTTTTCCCAGCTGCAGAGTGGTCGGACAGTTGCTGGTGTCAGCGAATTATGCTGGCAAACTCCGTTATGGCCTTGCTAACAGGAAGAGCTATTCTCTCCAGCATGGATGACCTGTGTACTTCTACCACAGACCTCTCCTGATGGAACTGGGAATCACTCAGACACCTCATGCTATATTCTTAGATGCATTCAAAGTTAAGCGTTGTCAATGAAAATTACCATTGCATCTTCTGGAGACAAAGATGGAGAAGATATTAGCATGCAAATGTTCCGATCTTTGATCTATCCTTCCTCTCAAAGACTTCTTCGGGTGTTGGGGGGATGGACAGTGTGTGTGTTTCAAAGGGGATGCATGACCTACACTATTTTCTTCTGAATGGGTATCTCGCATTGAAAGAGCTGGATGGCAGAAACTGCACAGGTCATATAAAGTATCTCTTGTGTTTGACACTGGTCTCTAAAACTGTGCACAATATGCAGGGAACAAAAGAACATGCCCTGCTTAACCCCTTCCTGTACAAGTCTTCAGGACACCTCCCTCACTGACTGTACCACAAAAAAAAGGAAGAATAACAAAATCATCTACACAGCAGAATGTCTCCTGAAGGATGAACATTGGACAGCAATACCGCAAGTGAAGACTGTATCAGAGACAAGGCTGGCACGAACAGGATATTAAACTCAACAGAACAGACTCTCAGTTCCTCCTTGGCTCAAGAGATGCTGGGTACAGCCTTCATACTAGCTGATAGCACACTGAAAGGTTGCTATCAGTCTTTCTTTGCCTCCTCTGAAGACCTAACCCAGGAGGGGAACTCTCTTCAAAAGAACTGGAAAAGAAATCAAACCTTGTTTTTAAGATTCTAGAGACTACCTTCTTTTGGCAATGAGACAGGGAGAACCAGACAGAGAAATACCCTACTCCAGTCACAGAACTTACAATTAACAGAAAACAATTAACAGAAAATTAATGAGCAACAGGTGGTAAAATTTAAACCCAAACAGCTTTGAATGCTCCACCACAAAGCTCAATTAGCTTAATAAGAAAAAAACCCAACAGAAAACTAAACAAAGCAAATGAAACAATCCACTTACAAAGTTTACAAATGGAAAAACAGGGCCTTCCCCCAACTCCTGAATATTTTAACAGAGTTCCCATATGCCACTGAGCACCTTTGTTCTCAGCAATATATACATCCTACTGACTGTATCCTAAAAGAAAAACATGCAATTTCTGAGAAGAGAAACTGCATGGCAATAAGAAGAAACTCAACAGTTTTGGTTTGATGCCATTCTAAACACCCTTCATATGGAAATACAAGAGTAGGCAGAGTTCAGGCATGGTTACAGCAAACACTGCTAATCGGAAAGCTTTGATCTGGAGAGGAAGAGCGGAATCCCCTATGTGACAAACGTTTTATGGTAATTTATATGTGTAATCAATGTATATTCACCAGGGACAGCAGTGCTGAGTCAGGAATGGCCAATCTAACCAGTCTGCAGCTACCAAAGCATATTCATATAAAGCTGGGAGTCTGTGATTAAAAACTACCATAGATGTAACTGTACTCAGGTATTAAAATAGAACCTTAACGCTCCATTCTTAACCTGCTGACTTTAAGTAGCAGAAAGCTTTACCCTGTAAGTTATCATGATCTGTGAAATCAGACTGACATTAAGACTTATTTTCAAAATGTCCAATGCAGGTTCTCAACAGCCTTTGACTGAAAGAGAAAACACACTCTAGAGCTCTGGGAATAAGGCACTGACCACACAGCGGGGCCAAAACCTGACTCCAACTGGACAGAGACCCACATCTATAATAAACTGAAAAACAAAAACACCAACACAAGAAAAAACAACAAACCCAAAACAAGAGAAAACTCAAACTTTCTTTTTTTTTTTTTCCTTTTCTGAAAACGTATTAGAGCAGAAGAGTCTGTGTGCCACAATCCAATTTCATTGCCCATTATTTTCCTGCAGCTGCACTCAGTGGCAAACCAGTACAGGTCTCTTCTAAGTTAATGCCCTTTTCTGGTGCAGAAGTTTAAAAGAAAAATCCTACGAGAAGAAAGAGAGACTGAGCAGGTGATTCAAGAAGGAATGAAAATTCCACAATATTCAACAGAAATGCATCTCTTGTTTACAAGTGGTTTCTGCTATTAATTTGGTATGTTTCTCATCCCCTGTGCTTACTTTTAAAGAAAGCTATTGTCGCACTGTTCACAATCTACTTGGAAAAAAAAAAAACCAAGACAGCTTTAGAATTGCTGCACAAGATCATATTTGTGCACTCTCTACATATATACCTCTTAGGGAGGACAGACATCCAACTATGAATCCCGCAGAAGCAGCCTGCAGAGGGCTGAGCAAATACAGGATCCTTCAGCACAGCTGCCAAACAAGAGCATTCAAAAAGACAGTCTACATAAACTGTCCTTTGTTCCTCTTCTCCAAAATCAAAGATTAGTTAAAACTCTGTCTGGGGCACTTGCATTAAAAAAATACAAAAAATCAAGTCCTGTGTATTGGAGAAGGAGGCAGAGTATGTAGTAGTGAGTGAAAATCTTTTGTTCCACAGCAGAGTCAAGAGGCTGACAGTGAGGATATTCACAAGAAGACAACTTAAAATTTCTTTTCATGGGAAAGCAGTGGTGACGCCACATCATCACATGACACAGGATATTATTTCCCCTAAATCTCTCCACCAAACCTATTCCGAGTCACTAATAAATACTCAAATAAAAAGCACATGCAGGAAATGAGCAGGCTTTAAGCAACCTGGTCTAGTGGAAGGTGTCCCTGCCCATGGCAAGGCATCAGAACCAGATCGTCTTTAAAGTCCCTTCCAACCCAAACCATTCCATGATTCTGTGAAATCCCAGTAAAACACAGCTAAAGTAAATTACCAACCTTTAGTGTAGTGCTTGTTTTCTAAGTCCCTTCAGGACATCAACATCTACATATACCCTAATGACCTGATGTTCTGATGTAACCAAATCCCACAAGCTAACCACAACAGGCCCATCTTACACTATTCCAGGTACTCCCAGAAAATACCTGGGGCTGCAGAAACACATGCTTATAGAGCTGAGCATATGCACTTGTTATCAGAACTGGCCTCATACAGATTGAACTAAAAGGCCCTACTGAAAAGCTGCAGGTTCACTGACAGGTCATGCTGACATGAAAACTCATCCTGGGAAAGATCTAACCAGATCATGGGAGTTTACCTGGGATGGCATCTGACTGGCCACTTCCTAGTGCTGGAGATTAAATTCCGTCTATAGTTCCTAGTGACTTTTTAAATTTTCTACTCTAAGATACTGGTCAACTGGATGTTTCTGCATTAACCACACACAAAACATCTATTTCAGCATAATCCTGCAGTTGCATGAACAAACTTTCATCCTGTTTAAATACGGCTTTTTTCATGTCTATGTTCAAGGGGGGCAAATAGAAATCTTGTGAGGAAAGCCAAATTAAAACCTCACTCCTGTAGACTTCACCTTTGCAGCACTAAGGGATACGATGCTGAGGATGCTAATAATTTGGCAGAAAGTGGGGACAAAAAAAAATTGTCAGCATATTAAGAAGTTCCAGTGAGTAGCCAGTCTGTGTTAATACAATCACTTTCAGAAGTCAGTAATTTAAGATAGTTTAATACAATGCTTTTAGAGATAAATTGTGTTAGGATTTTAATGGAAATTGTACTTCCAAGACTGCTAGATCCAAGCTTGGATCTACTTCCACATGCTGTGAAGAGGTAAGAAAATACTTTATTCACAGATGGTTTCTCCCCCATCCTAAACTGCATCAAATGCATACAATCAACCATTGTTTGCCATGTGACAGACAAGAGGAATAAGCCCCACAAACACTAAGAAAAATACATTTCAGTTTTAAGCTTCCATAATAGTAAAGAAAAAGTGGGTAGATTTTTAGAAAGGCTTTAAATACTCTTCTGTAACCTAATAGTGAGCACAAATATTTGCTTAACCTCCGCCTTCCACATCCAAAAAAGAACCAATTACTCTAAAAGCTACCAAATGCCCCAAGAAGAATCTGAGGCATGAACCACCACCACCACCAAAAAGCATCTGAGGAAGAGGCAGATCTCCCACAATCAGAAAGGCTGCCTCATTCAGACATCCTAAAAACAACTGTGCTGGAGACACTGATGAGTCATTATTAGTGATGGAGCTGAAAAACCACTTGAAGAGGTGAGAGGAAAATTCCATTTTCATTTAAGAGCACTCTCTAGCAAACCTTGGAGCTCTGCAATATAACAACAATCGAATATTCACTAAGAAATGCATTCTATAAACACTAGTGACAGCAGCCCTCAGCAAGCACAAGATTTGCTATCTGTGCTAAGAAACTTACCATGGACTAAGAAAAGTAAAATGTTTATATGTTGAGTCTTTTCAAGAAAAAGAGTTTACCTTAGTTACTTTTAAAATTAACATAACAGTGATTTTTAAAAATGAGTCTGCTTTGCACATTTGTCATAACAGCCAGTGCCATCTGATTCAGTATTCCCTTGATACAGTTCCTCCCTCTTGCAGGCCTTTATGAAAACAAAGAAGAAACCAGTGACCTAGAAACAAATGTAGGCTCTCAAACTACTTTAAACTCATTAACTTTAAACGTATAACTACGTTTTAAACCCAAAGCCTACGTTTAAAAAGCCTGCCAAAGACTTTGATTTCAGTTTGAACCTGAGAAGGTTCAGGCTTATTCCTACCTGAAACCATGTCAGGAATAGAAGGCACATTTTTCACAACCCAAAGAACAGAGGTGGGGGAAGAGGGCTGTGGGTTTTTTTTTAAGGGGATATGTTTACATGGCACAGAGCAGAACCATGCACTGAAAGCAGCTCCGGAACCGGAAGCTGTATGACATGTCAGCACAGCTCTCCTCTAATTACTAGGGTAATGAGAAGCAGAATATTTCTTTTTCCACAGAGAGCAAAGAGATTACACAAAAATGTTTCTCTGCAACACAACCAGTTATTTCTTGTCGTGCTTCCCTGTGCTGTGCAGGCATACTCAAAGTAGCTCTGGGTACACCGAGCTGCTGAATGTCCTTTTAAAGAATTTAGTGCAAAGAAGTTGACTGGTCTGTGTAGAGCACTCAAGGTGAGGAAAGAAAAAAAAAAAGAAGAGAAAATTAAAAAAGGTAAATATGCAGCAAGAAAACTTTTAAAAATAACTCCCTGAGGCCGCAAGCAACCATTTCAAAGGGATGGTGGGAACAAGATCCATCTATAAAACTTCAATTTGAACATTACAGAAGCACCCTCCCCCCCGCACGAGCAATTACCACTGACTTTCATGTGGCAGTGCAACACACCTTTTCTTGTGCAGTTGGTTGTGCCAGTTCTATGTTAAACACACTGAAGAGCAATACAAATTAAAACAGCACATCCACCCTTCCCATGAAGTTGAAAACACAGATCACCAAACGCAGGCCGAAAACTTTTAAGACTTTATCAGCAACCCAGCCCTGAAAGCTGCTGAGCATCCCTGACATTCAGGAAAGGGGCTTGGATCCCTCAGAGAAGTGCAGAGAGGAATGCACCACACAATAACAGAAACATAAAATTGCTTAGGTTTGAAGACCTTAAAAGTTATCGAGTCCAATCATTAACCCAATTATTGCCAAGTCTACACCATGTTTTCAATGGCTGTGATTCTGGCAGCATAAGCACCAGAACACACCATTCAAGAGCACCCACTGGATGTGCAGTGCAAACTCTACCTACAGCTGTAACTCCCTTCTAGCTTCTGAGGAGCCTTAATCTGCTTCTGCCTTTTGTGTGCTATTATTAACCTCGGGGATAAACTTGCACCCTGTTAATCAGGTGCTTTAACTGATGCATAGGGGAAACAAGTACAGCAAGTAGATATCCTCTACCTTCTTTAGCAGTAACGTAGCAAGTATCACTCACAATATACACGAATGCAAACCTCTACAGAATCAGTGAGGGGATCGGCAAAACGGTCCCTTCGCCAACGCTGCAAGTCAATCCTTACAAACAAAAGTGTTAAGCAGGGAGGGAAACCTCACACTGCCAGAGGTGCCCCGAGTCCTCCACTCTGTCCCAGCCCATCTCTTGACGCCGAGACCGGCACCGCCGTGAGGAGCCCCCCGAGCAGCGCCCGACGCAGCCCTCGGCCACTCACCTTGTACACATCGCCGTAGGTGCCGCTGCCCACTCGTTGGATCAGCTCGTAGTCCTGCTGCGGGTTCCGCCTCAGGATATCCCCGCTCGGCCGCGTCGCCGGCTCCATCTCTGGCCCCGCACAGCCCCCGCCGGGGAAGAGGCGCAGCGGCCGCTTCCCCTCCTCGCCCCGCCAACTGGGGACGCTCCTAGCGCGGTAGCCGGCCCATGGCTCCTGCGGCGGAAAACGCCTGCTGAGAGGGGCTCCCGGGGCGGGCTCTGGGCCGCGGCTGCCGAGACAAAGGCAGGCTGCGGGCGGCTGCCACGGCCGTTGGCGGCCCTGCGGCGGGGGCAGCGCCCTCCAAAGCCCGCGGCGACTCCCGGGGCTCCTCTCGGCAACGGGGAAGCTCGAACCCTTCAGGGAGCAACCAGCCCCAGCAGCTGTAGGGAACGAGGTCCGGTCCCGTTCCGCCGGCGACTGAGAAGGGGCCGCGGCCCGTCCGCCGCCGGCCGGGCAGCCACCCGCCTGCAGCCAGGCCCTCAGCAAGGCTGGGCCGGCTCCTACCTGCGCGCCCACAGCCCTTTGTCCCGCCGGAGAGGGAGCGCCGCTGCCTCCTCTTCCCAGCGCGGCGCCGCGCTCCACCCCAGCCACGGCCCCGCTGCCCGCTGCGGCCCCGGCCCCCACGCATACACCACCCGGCCGAGCCGAGCCGGGACGGGTCAGGACGGAACTGGACGGCAGCGACCTCAGCGACGCCGCAGCGCCACGACGTGGCCGACGGCCCCACTGCGGCCCGGCCCACCCTTCTCCTCCCCTCCTACCGGCCTTCCTCCCCCGCCCCTCAGTCGGTGGCGGCCCGAGCTGGGTCCGTAGGCGCCTCTGAGTCTGCTGAGCTCAGCCGGGCCGCGGTGCCGGGTGCGGGGCACGGGGGCTCCCCGCGGTGCGGAGCATGCGGAGAGGGTGTCTGTGCTCGGTGGAGGCAGAGCCAGGGGTGCAGATGGGCTCCGGTGCTGCTGAAGGCGCCACTGCTTGGCCTGAGGGTACAGTGTGACCCGGCGGCTGCTGTGTCACAGGGCTGGTTTGTGTTGGAAGGGACCATAGAAACCATCCAGTTCCAAACCCCCTGCCACAGGCAGGGACACCTTCCACTAGAGCAGGTTGCTTCAAACCCCATCCAGCTTGGCCTTGAACACTGCCAGGGATGGGGCAGCCACAGCTTCCCTGGGCACCCTGTGCCAGCACCTCACCACACTCCAAGGAAGAACTTCTTCCTAATAGCTAAGGTTCAAGGAGGAGCAAGAGGAGGATGTACTGGCTGGGGGGAACAGGGATGCAGACTGAGTAGGACTCCCTGGGCAGTGAGTCTCCTCCTTTGCAATCTGGATTGCAACCTTGCAGCTGCATCATGTAATCCTTTTCATGGGCTAATCAAGCACTGTGGTATTTAGCTTTGTGGGCAGCTAGTGCAATGATAGTCACACGCAAATTAACTTGGACTTGTCAAGACTTGTTTCCTTAGGCTTCTAAAGTCAAAAAAGCTTCTGTGAAACTGTAAAATGGGAAGTATTCTGATCTGCCTTTCCTTCTTTGGAGAACTCACCTATGGGCTGTCAAACGAGTGCTAAACAATTTAAGAAACCCAGAGGTAGGGATATGGAGTAGAGGAATGATGGAACTAGCAGTAGTGTTCCCTGCACGTAAAATCATTAAGGCCTAAAAGGAAGTGTCATTTTCAAGGCACAAAAAAAAACCCCAACACATACTCAAAGCAGGAAATATGTTTGCAAAAGTTATGTAGAGAAAAATTAAATGGATGCCAGATGTACAAGTCTGGTGTTCAGAACATTGGATTAGTTATTTAAGAATAGATTCTGCCTCTTTGCCAGTCAGACAGCCCACAGAGGTCCAATATAGTCTATTGACAAAGTATCTGGGTACTGATTCTTACTTTAAATTTGAGTTTTTGTTTTAAGCTTACACCAGCATATTTAGAAATCCCACCTGCGAATACCTGAAACAGCAGTCCTGATTGTGTAAGCTTTTCCTTCAAAACTCAAGGCTCTATAGCATAAGTCATTAGGATCAATTTATCACTTCAGGTTATACTCAAAAACAATGTGTGCAGAGTCTCGGGAATTGCATAGTTTCATATTATTGGGTCTTTATTTAGGGACTCATTTGAAACCGTGTGTGTCAGAAGCACACTGCAAAATGTAAACTGGCCTGCTTCCAGGGAGACAGGGGAGTACAGACCTGCTAACTTAGAGATTCACACTGATTTTTCCCTTGTACTCTGAAAGCCTTCTACACCCTGTATGTTCTTTCCAATGTAAAAATGTAAGTTTTCCTGAACACCCAGCAAATAAAGAAGAAACTATTTACCCTTTAGGGAGCTGTATATCCTCAAGCAATTTTTAACAAAACAATTACTTCTCCCCCCATAAATTAGCTTCCTGCACTGCTGATAGTGAGCTGTTTGTGTCCTTTTGTTTTTCTCTTCACTGGCTGAAGGTTTGAATGCCTCCTTTCCCTCTACTGATCTGCTGCTTTTGACAGGCCATCAGATGACAGCAGGGGAAAGAGTCCATTTAATTTTCCAGTAGCAGATGTTGCATTAAGACTTAGTCTCCCAGAACATCTTACACATCCAAGGGCTGTCCAACAACTGCAATTTAATGCAAAGGCTCCCATATTGATCACTGGTTTGGCCTAGCTGAGTTAAGTTTCACTTCTCACCAGGAAATGTAGTTTCCCATCCTGCATTGCCAGTGGTAAAGAGTGAGCTCTCAGAGCCCACCTTGTGATCTGAGCTTTAGTTCACCTTTCTTAGTGGGTTTTCAGTCCCTGCTGGAAGCACTACTGGAAAGTCTACATAAATAATAGCAGCACCAGAACTGTGTTCCTATTGGTATTTCATAGTTAGAAAGATTGAGGTAAATGATTTGTACAAAGTGTATGGTGCAAGACATGGCTGAGCACTGCACACTGCCAGGTGTGTACTCTTGAACACATACTGATCCTCACTCTGTATCTTCCACCCTAGACCACATTGCTTTTCTGGTCAAGCATGTTAAGGAATGTGCTTTTATGCAGCGTCTTTCATCTGAATGGGTTCCAGCCTTAAAAGGAACGTTAAGTGGTTTTACATAAGGCATTACGTAGGATTAGAGAATGTGATCTGTTTGCATTGTAGTCTTAAGATGAAGAACAGCCAAGGTTATTTTAATGAGACATTGAGATTTGTCTTGTAATGGTGGATGCAGAACTGTAGAAATTTCTAGCTTAGCAATATAATAAAGGTGGATTTAAAAGCAGCAGAATGTGCTGTATGTGTGAATGCATGGTCGTTGTCAAATAGGAACCTCTGAGATGTGAGCCAACAGCATGGAGAAAAAAATACTTCAGCCCCAGTTTTTATCAGACTGCTAAAATGTCTTTAATTTCACATGCTCTAACAATCTCACACAGAAGGTACTCAAAAATACTTTGTGGGATTGCTTCATGTTTGTGGTGTGTTCAAATAATAAAATAGATCAGCTGCACAGCAATGCTGAGGCTGAAGACTTGCGAATCAACTCGAGGGCATGCAGCTTTTCTCATTTATCAATTCCTGCAATATACTGTATTTTACATCGAACTTTGTTGAGGAGACAAACTACGCTCTCAAGAAATGCTGCAGCATCTTCCCTATGATCTGAGATGTAGCTTTTTTCCCTAAGTTTGTGGTTTGGGTTTTTCAGGCTGTTTTTTCTCCTCAGTGAAAACACACTCTGTTGCTACACCCTGTCTCTCCATGGCCATGAGCAAGGAGCCTGCAGAGGAGCTATTTCCAGGCTCTCTGTGGGCAGCTCTCTGCCACTGAGTCCAATTCTGCCTGTGACAGGCAGGATGCTGAACCTACTAAGGTTTCTTGGGGTCACCTCAGTAGCTCTTAGTGCTGTTAATACTGCTTTACCTGCCTGGTGAGCTGTGCTTTTAGGACCCACAATAAGAGGGGTAAGGCAAGTTTCATGGGGTCCCAAATGGTGTCTCACTGCCTTAACAGCCCTTTGGGGCAACTGGAGTGGCAGTTGCTGTGGACACATGATAGCAAATACAGAAGATGCCTGGAAGAAATTAAAGATCTTTGGTAAAGGAGCTCTGAAAGGAGTATACCATTTCTGTCACAAGAGCAGAAAGATTGAGAGATCTTGGCAAGACAGATACAATGAATACAGCTGAGGGAGCATCTTTGGGCAAAAGAAGAAGGAGATGGTGTCCAGGGCTGTTAGATGCTTCTTAATGTCTGGTGTGGGAATTCACTTGCTCAAAAAAGCATCAATATCCCATAAACTGAGGATCTCCCCAGGGGTTGTTTCCGAGAATCTCTGGGAAGACAGAAAAGACACTAAGGGAGAGCAAAGACCTTTTCAGGCTCTCAGGAGACTTGTATTCCCGAAGGCCAGGACAATTAAATAAGACATAGCTCAGACCCTCACACCAGCCTTAACCAAGGACCTTCTGCAAGGGTTTGTTTTTCACGGAAGGAACAGGAGTGCTAGTGGCTATACATTATTTTTGTGTCCCCCTGTTTACATAGATGTATCTCAGGAGACTTTGCAGCTGATTGTGCTGTTTGCATTCAAAGGAAGGAAACCAGCTGGATGCCCTTCCTTTCCACTTGCACGCGCCGGGAGGGCAGAGGTGACTCAGGCAGCTCCGCTGACAGCAACTGCTCAGCACAAGGATGCAAGAAAATGTGACCATTCAGTTAAAAGCAGCATTAACAAGGGGACTTGAGAGCACAGCCTGGGAACTCAGCTGCTCCCCCATTTCCAGGTGCACAAACCTGGCTGGAACATATTGTGGGTATCTTGCTGAATCATGCAGGCAGGTGGATTCAGTTGTTTCTGCCAAGATGCAAGAGGAACTTGAACCTTTTCCCTGTACGAGGTGTATCTTCAGGGGGAAATCCTAGAAACAAACTTGGCACATACAGATTTTGACTTGGATTTACTAAAGCCACGTTGCAAAAAATGAGACTGGCAAGGTTGTTTTGAATATTGCATCCATCTGCCTGTCAGTGCAGGACAGAAAGAACAAATAAAAAACAATATTGAAAATAAATGGGAAGTTGAGCTTAGAAGAGATCTTACTGACCTCTAAAGAGAGGTAAGAGAAAGGAAGAGAAACCTCGGAAGGTTGTAGTTAGCTGTGTAATGCCAGTATACCTGTGCCTGTGACAGAAAAGAATAACCTGGTGCTGTGAGGCAGTGAGGCTCCAGATACAGCATCAAAACACACACAGATGGGTCTGCGTATTATCTGAACCCACACCTGAGACTGGGATATTTTGTTCAAATCCAGCAAAACCTTGCAAGAGCCCTGAGAATGCTGCTTGGGGTGAGGAACCCACTAGAAACCAACCTGATAGCCTAACTCTGATGATGGTGTTAAAGTTTTAGGCTGGTGACTCTTTATCTACATGCCTTCTAGTATTCTTAAGTAGTTCCTTCAGTTTGCAGAGCATCTTCCGGAAGGAAGGACCTTTGCACAGACTGATTAAACATGTAATTTAATTAATCACTGAAGTCTGCCTCCTCTATGAGTGAAATAGGATGTCTCTGTTACAGCAATAGTGTGCAATCATGTTTACAAGACAAGCAAAGATAATTCCTTTGGCTGCAAACCCCTTGTAAATGTAGGCGATTATAACACTATTCAAAGTGAGAAGTAGGAACAGCCGGAATAGAAGGATTTCCTCAGCAACAAAGATCAGCTTTACTTAAAAATATTTCAGTAAGAAAAAAAAAACCAGAAAGATGCTAGGACAGCTTCAGCTTTCAAGAAGAGTGGGGAAAAAACTGATTCTGTTTTATCACTTTTTGGCATTTGTTAGGAATTGTGGCCTCTTCACTCATTAATAGGGATAGAAAAAATTAAAACAATGACAAATCACCACCACAGAGTGCAGCTGCTTGGGAGAAGTCCATGTAATGCTCAAGTACAGTTGAGATCTATAATCCTTTTACTTTCCCATGCAATTAAGCATAAGCAGTGAAAGAGTGAAGACTGAGAAGGCAGAAGCGATAATAATAACTTCAGGGAAGAAGCAAACATATTCCAGAACCTTGTATAATCACCATAAGAACAGCTGTCACTTGGGGTAAGACTTGCCTGTGTCATGGCAAGGAAAACTTGTGCAGACAGCATGGTTTTCCTCAACAGCAAGTCCTGGCGAGTACTTGGTGGCACCTGAGAAAGAGCAGAGATTTTGTAGCATCTCTTTCCCACCTCTTACATAAATATTGCACAAGGCAGCTGGTTTCTGTTTGTGAAGGGCTGGGGATATCAAAAGCAACTGTGAGT
This sequence comes from Melopsittacus undulatus, assembly GCF_012275295.1. NCBI lineage: Eukaryota > Metazoa > Chordata > Aves > Psittaciformes > Psittaculidae > Melopsittacus > Melopsittacus undulatus. Next base: position 12,980,660 of record NC_047530.1, read on the forward strand.
GCTGCCTGGGTAAGTGGGCCAGTCAAATCAAGGTAAATTATGAAACTGCCCTGCACGCTGTGTGAGCAGTACACAGAATGGTTTTAAACCCAGGTTCTCTTCTAATTCTGGGGCCTTTTCAGCACTGTATCGCCTGGCACATCAGCCTGGATGATTCCCTGCCTGCAGTCTATCTCTGTGGAGTATTATTTTTCCTCAAGAATCCTTCCATTGCATGCCTGTTCAGTATGTCTGCTGTGAAATTAGCTCTTCGTGATCTGACAACTTGGGTGCCAAGAATGTAAAGATAATTCCTAGGAAGTGCTGTTTGTAACTGGAAAAATAAAAGAAGGCTCTATCAGTGGATTGAAGGGATGGATGGTGGATGCAAATGAACAAATGCTGAGTCAACCCCCAGAAACAAGATCCCTGCAAAACCCCCTGACTAGAGATTGGAGGAAATAATGCAGGAAAATGCCTCAGGAATTCATGCAGTCAATCCCCCCAGCACAGTACAGGATCAAACCTCTCTGCTCTGCTTTCATTTTGATACCACGTGCCATAACGGAAAGAGAAAGGGAAAAAATGCCAGTAAATGGGGAGTACAAGCTTGACCTAAGCAGCAATTCTCAAAGGAAACGAGAAATCATAGAATCATAGAATAGTTAGGATTGGAAAGGACCTCAAGATCATCTAGTTCCAACCCCCCTGCCATGGGCAGGGACACCTCACACTAAACCATATCACTCAAGGCTTCATCCAACCTGGTCTTGAACACTGCCAGGGATGGAGCATTCACTACCTCCCTGGGCAACCCATTCCAGTGCCTCACCACCCAAACAGTAAAAAATTTCTTCCTTATATCCAGTCTAAACCCCTGCTGTTTAAGTTTGAACCCATTACCCCTTGTCCTATCACTACAGTCCCTAATGAATAGTCCCTCACCAGCATCCCTGTAGGCCCCCTTCAGATACTGGAAGGCTGCTATGAGGTCTCCACGCAGCCTTCTCTTCTCCAGGCTGAACAGCCCCAACTTTCTCAGCCTGTCTTCATATAGGAGGTGCCCCAGTCCCCTGATCATCCTCGTGGCCCTCCTCTGCACTTGTTCTAACAGTTCCATGTCCTTTCTATGTTGAGGACACCAGAACTGCACACAGTACTCCAAGTGAGGTCTCACGAGAGCAGAGTAGAGGGGCACGATCACCTCCTTTGACCTGCTGGTCATGCTCCTCTTGATGCAGCCCAGAATACAGTTGGCTTTCTGGGCTGTGAGTGCACACTGCTGGCTCATGTTCATTTTCTCATTGACTAACACCCCCAAGTCCTTCTCCACAGGACTACCATGAATTTCCTTTTTGCCCAACCTGTAGCTGTGCCTGGGATTGCTCCCACCCAGGTGTAGGACCTTGCACTTGTCATGGTTAAATTTCATGAGGTTGGCATCAGCCCACCTCACAAGTGTGTCAAGGTCCCTCTGAATGGCATTCCTTCCCTCTAGCGTATCAACAGAACAGCTTGGAATACAAGACCTAAGCCCATCTCAGTTTAATTAGACTTTCAAATGAACAGATCTTCTTTTCCACCTTCTTTCTTTTACCCCTGTCTCCGTTTCCCAGCTGCTTTTCTTTTAATCTCCTCTTTCAACCTATTTGAACCCCTCCAAGAGTATCCAGCATAAGAAATCCCCTCACAATACCGGTTGCTTCTCTGCCCTTCGAAGAAGCAAGCAGGCACATGCAATTGCAGGGTTTATTTATAAAAATCATAAGGGAGCTTCTGCAGAGGCCACGAGCGGCTGAGCTCCTCACGGTCGCATTGCCCAGCAGCTGTGGGTAGGAGGATTCAGCTGCCTGCCACGTGAGCCAGTACTTCAGCAAGCTGAAATTATATGTTTTGCTCTGATGCTGTAAACACAGTGAGGAAGCCAACGGGAGGCAGTCGCCGAGTATTGGAAAAGGCGCTTACAAATTAAGTACCAGCACATCAGTGGGAGCGCAACAACACATGGCTGTAGCATGGATGAGCTGCCTGGAAGACAAAATTGATTCACTTGTGAACATTCTTCCCACTTTCAGAAATGAAGAGTGGATCCTGCTTGTTCCTGTGCACCCAGCAATGCTGGATGACCATGGCTTTCCCTAACCACTGGAGGTTAGCAGTGCAGAAATGAGCAGCACTCTCCCAGGTTCAATTCTTGTAGTCTTGGGCTCAGTTCCCTCTCATCCTTCCAGATTTGGGTCCACAGAATCCTCTGGTGACTGTCACGTTTCCAGTTTAATCCATTGTTCCTTGAGCACTGTGCTGCGCTTCTTCCAAAGAGCAGTACAGGGCTGTGGCTTCAGAGACAGGCCAACTCCAGCAGCTTGTTGGCATCAAAAGTGTGGGCAAACATGAGCTGAGGACAAGTATGTTTACCTATGTGCTGATCTGCACAGTGTGGTGGGAGTGGGTGAGCTCTCTGTGGCTGGCATTGCAGAGGGCTTCAACACTTTTCCTGGATTTGCACAATGAACACAGACCTGGGAGGCTGCCGCTGGTAAGAAAGCACAGAAAGACAAGTTAAAATAAATGAAAACGTGCTCCTTGCATTCCTCCAGGTGGGAAGTTTTGGCTGAGGGCACAAGGGGCACGTTGAGTCAGCCAGCATCTGGAGCCAGCATCACTGCTCCCCTGCCCAAATTTTGCACCTCAGCATTCCTGTTGCCTTGGGCTGAGTCATGGTCTTACATGGCAGAGTGCATAATCAATCCCAAATATGAGGGAACAAGTGCTTGTTGTTAAAGAGGGAAATCTGGAGGGAAGGTGCATGTTATCAATCATGCTGCAGCTAGATCTTCCACAGGGGTGCCCAAGCCTGGGTCCTCAAGCTGCATCTTTTATGCAGCATGTATCTCCTGCTGCCTGCGGATGCTGTCGGCACCGGCAAGAATCTGGGGAGCTGGAGCTGATTTACCCCCATGCCAGGGCAGGATCCCTCTTGGCCCATGTGTCCCTGTGTGCTTGCTGCACACTGTAGGCAGGGTTCATGACATGTTTCAACTCTGTGTGTGCATGAGCTGCTGTGCGTAGCTTGTCGGTTGCTTGGTTGCATGTCCCACCTGGGTGCTGTATGTGAATAATCCTAGCTGGATGGGTATTTGTGCAAGTGTCACCATGGAGGGTATGAATGTGTGTCAGCCCCATCCCGGTCCATCACATACAGGGCAGCCCAACTATGTGCCTAGTGCCTCCCCATGGGTGGGTGCCCGTGGTGGTGCCCCAGATGTGGATGCCTAAGGGGGATGGATGCCCATGAATGTGCTTAGTGTCCCCAGGTGTGGATGCCCCCCATGTGGGCATTTCTTTCCCAAGCCCAGTGCTCTGGTAAGAGTGACCTGGGTGCGGGTGCACCCTGGCTGTGCTGGGTCCCCACCCATGCCCCCATGGGTGTGTGGGTGCCCACGCGGGTGCTGGGTGTGTGGGTGTCGCAGGGTGTGGCCGCCGCGGGAGGTGGGCGTCCCTGGTGCACGAGTGGGTGCCCGCGGGCGGGTGCGGCTTGGGCGGATGCCCCAGGGGCCGCCGTGCCGTGCCACGCCGTAGCGGCGGGCGGGGATGCTGCTGCCGGCTCCCCCGCCCGCCCCGCGCCACCGCGGCAGACGCAGCGCGGCTCGGAGCGCGCACGGAGCCTCCCGCAGCCGCCGCGGCCCGGGCAGCCCCGCACCCCGCCATGGCCCGGAACCGCCGGGAGAGGAGCAGCTGGGGTAGGCGGCGGGGCGGCTCCCGCGGAGGGGCAGCGAGCTCGGGCGGGGCGGGCAGCGCCCCGGGGACGCGAACAATGCCGGGCCTGCGGCGGCCCGTGGCCCGTTCTGCGCTGGGGCGGAGGACGAGCCCAGCCCCGCCTGGGCCTGGGCCGCCGGGGCGGGGCGGCGGTGCCGCCGGCGGGCGCGGGGCCTGAGGGGGGCGGTGGTGGGGGGGGTCTCGGCAGCCCCTGGAGGAGCTGGGCGGCCCGCGGGGGCAGAGGGCCGCCCTGTCCCCGCTCCTCCGTGGGGACACACGGGCATCTTCCCTCCCTTTTTCCCCTCCTTCCGGGGTCTGGAGCCGGTGGCGTGGGTGTCCGCCTGCCCCTGCCCTGCTGCCTGCGGTTGATGCCTGCTCGCAGCGTGGCCGGGGAGGGAGGGTTTGGGCTGGGGGTACCCGCGCTCCGGAAGCCTCGCTCGGGTGCTGGGCGGGCCGAGGTACCCCTGGTTTGCCACCGCCCTCAGCCCCACACGGGGCGGGCATCGCCGGCAGCCGCCTGTGCGGGGAACCCTTCGGCTGCCCGCGCCCTCCGTCGGCCTGCCCTGACGGCCCTGTCCGCACAGCACCTGCCCGCAGTCCCCGGGGGTGGGGTGTTACCTCAGCCACCACCCGCTCCAGCCGGGGACCAGGAGTCCTGCTCACCCCACCTATTTCAGGCGGGGACGCCGGCCTTCTCTGACAGGTCGCTCCTGTACAGGGGTGCTTCACATTTCTGGAGGCTGCAGGACTTCCTCGGTGTGTCCGACCCTCCAGACAGGGGCCATTTCAAATCCATCCCTTTACAAACGCCACCTGAGCCAGGGGGAGCAGGCAACAACATCGCCAAGGAGCAGAGCAGGGTCACAGGGAGGAGGAGGCTTTTCCTGCAAGGCTTCGCTTCTCCTGCCTGCGGTGGGCCTGGATCCACCACCAGCAGCTGCTGTTGCTCCATGGATCCAAAGCAGGTCCCACAGGTTGGCTGCACTGAGCAAGCAAAGGGGCTCCTGCTGGCTTTCGTCTTGCATCTGGTACTTAGTGATGTACTGCTTTACCAGCTTCCACTGACCTGCTCTCTTGTAGAAAATCACTTTTTATACAGCCGTTTGCCGTTCTTTGAGGCTACTGAGGAGTGTAATTTGTCATTTCCTCTGAGTTGTATTCCCTTTGAACTCATCAGTGTTCCTGGTATCTTGCCTCCTCAGGCAAAAGAGGTGAGCTGAGCTGTGATGTTTAGATACACAAATTACATTATAATTTGTATAGATGAGACTAGTATTTCCCATGGTAATGATTAACAGTTCAGGGACATGTTTGCAGAAGCGTTTGGATAACAGTGTGTGTGATTTGAGTAAACAGAGTGGGTAGTGGTCTTATTGCAAGACAGAAGGGAGAAAATGAATGGCACTCATTTTATTGGTGCTGTTTTTAACTGTGCCTCTTGATGAAGGTCGTTAGACCCTTGGGTAAACTGAAGGGAAAAACTTCCCAGTGAATATGGTGATGTTCTCAGCTTTGTCTCACAGAGCGTGTGACAGACGTGTCAGTCCTGTCTCTGTGTGTGTTGAATATCGCATACACGTACACACGCTGGTGCTTTCTCATCAGAGTTTGGTAGCAGAAGAAAATGCAAATGGTGCTGAAACGGATCTAAACGGAGAAGATATTGTCTTGGAAATTGTAGCCTTGGTCCAGCAAGACAATTGGGCACATCCCTCAGTCTGAACATGGCTGCTAAGCCTTACTTGAGTGAAATCTGATGTGTCACTGATTTGATGAACTCTTCCTTAGATTCTCTGTAAGTTCTGCAAGAATCTGGAACCATCCATGGATCCAAGTGAATCTCTGTGGGATTCACTGCCTTGTGCTGCAACCCATTCACAGGTCAAAATCATATTCTGTCTTCCGCAGAGGTTTTTCCATTCCTAGAGTGATTTCCTGCCACTTTTCCAGGCTGGGTGACACTGTAGGTTATACATTAGAGAGTAAAATGCCTGTATTTTTACTAGGGGAAAAAAAAAAAGCCCCCTTTAATAAAAGTGTACATTTGTATAACAGAACCTCATTGCCCTGAAAGATGTGTTTATATCCAGTGACTGCAGCATTGTCTGGTGACATCAGTCTGTGGGGTGACTATTCTACTGCTATGTTTTTCAGCCTTGCTGGTGAAGGAGGAGTCTGAGGCTGTTACTCAAACTGAAGCAGAAAGTCCTTGCTGTGTTCTGAAAATGGGCTTATAGGTCATTAAAAATACACTCTATTTTGAAATGGATCAAACTTTGTCCCAGTTACTCTCTGGTTAGTCAGGCCTGAAAATGAGCAGCTGCTTAGTGCAACCCTTCTCCTTTGCTTCATAAATATAATTTGCCTTTTTAAAGATCACAGAGCAAATTAGGGTGACTGTATGGCACCCAGAAGAAATTGCCCCTGGTCAGCTCTCAAAGCTGGGTTACTGTCACATATGTACATCCCCGGGAGCTTGTGTAGGGGTGTGTAATGCACCAAGCATAGGGTTTAGCCTTGGGCAGAAGGTCAGCATAAGGCTGTGCATCATTTAAGGCTCTCTCACTGAGTGTGCTAAGTGGTGCATAGACCTCACAACTGCTGCCAGTTGCTGGGTGAATGGCTGAGGGAGCTGCAGGTGAAAAAAAAATCACATATAGTTTCTCACTAAGAGTAGGGGGCCCTGCTTTTCCTAAAATAAGGATTATTGGTCTCAGTCCTGATCAGCACAGTGAAGTCCAGCCAGCTCAATGCACACTTGGAGTACACTGATTATTTTTCTGAAATTCCTTGTGCTTGGCAATTGCAGATTCTCAGCAGCCTGCTCCCTCTGATCCAGTAAAGCCATTGGAGATCTCTGCTCCCAGTCCCTCGTTTCAACAGCACAGACTGAAACAGACTGTGTGAAATCCATCATGTTTCCTATCAGGGCCAATGTTATAATCAGAATGACCAACTCATCGGGAATTCAGTTTTAAAACCGGAAAAGGGATTAGAGAGGTTATCTATATACTTCTTGGTCAGGATTTTCAAACTGGACATGAGATTCATGAGAGCTCCACAAGGGGCCTGAATGCCAGGAAGGGCTGAGCAACTGATTAATGGAGAAAGAACTCATCTCCAGCACAGGCCAGGCTGAGATCATCACTGCCACACTTTTAGACTACACAGCAGTGGGTTAAACTGGCAAGAAAAGGATTATTTTGGTAGTCTTTTTTTTTTTTTTTAACTGATAGTGCTAGCATGTTTTCTGTCTTTTATTTGGTTTCTGACCTTTTATGGTAGATTTTTAGCGGTGGATGTGCTTTAGGTGACCCTACTTGAGCAGGGAGGTTGGACTAGATGACTTCTAGTGGTCTAGAGGTCCCTAACCTCAACCATTCTGTGATTCAGTGATTTTCACATTCCACTTACTGGCATTTCTTTGTGACTCTGAATGCTGGGAACATCCTAAAAAGTGAAAGCTGAGACGTTTCAGACAGGCCTTTACACAAAAAGCCACTGGATATGAGAAGATTCACAACCAAATTACCAGCTTCTAAATAGAAAAAGAAAACAAAGCGTTAGGACTTGAAAGAAGAAACAAGACAATGTTAAAAGCTAAGCTTGGTTTTTGTACCTTTGGTTTTGAGGCAGCAGTGTTTCACAGAGGATTTGAATAGCATGGTCTGATGCATTGCAAGATAAGCAGGAGCAAGATCAGCCTGCCTTTCCCCTTCTGGGGGAAGAACTGAGATGCTCCAAACCTGCCTTGCAGCAATGACATGGTGCCTTCATCATGCTTCATGTTGCATCCGTGCCATGAGAGGCTTGAGTGTTGCCTGAGTAAGGGAATTCTGCCTGCCTAAATAATGGAAGGAAGAAGCAGTGTATGGTGCTGGTTGTATCTTGCTGCGTTTTCTCTGATATGCCCATAGGTGAGAAACAGCACACATTAATATTGTTTAGGGCCTAGGTGATGCTCATAGGCAGCAGGCCTTACATGAACTTCCCTGCATCACTGACTGGAACCTTCTCCAGCAGGGAAGTGAGTCTAGTGCAGGTATCACCATGCTCTGGGAGGCACAAGATGTCCAGTTGGTAACCTCTGAAAGTCACTTCAGTCCAGAAAGACCCCAGCTCCTCTGTTACTGCCAGAAATGCTCATGTTTGCTGTAAGTTGAAGGAAGATTAAGTGTTAACAGTAATAAAGTAACTGAACACAAATCTCCCAGATGGGGTAGAGGCTCAAGAAAAGGTGCTGAACTCTGCCAAGCCAGTCAAATCTGTTTAAAGCTCTATGCATACATGAACATTTTCTCCAGAGTATAATTGCTTTTCATGATAGAACTTAAGATTTTGTGGCACATTTACCAAATATTTTTTTTTAGGCAATTGTAACAACAAAAGTGTGAAAATAATTTAATGCCAGAATTGACTAAATCAGGTACTGGTGGTAGAAGGAGGCTGGTTGCTAACAAACAGAGCAGATGAAGGACCATGCAGAAAATGCATGCTGGAAGTGAAGCCAGAGTTTTGGAGACCTGTTCTTACAGAATTGCAGAATCCTAGAATGGTTTTGGTTGGAAGGCCAGTTAAACCTCATCCAGTTCCAGCCTCCTTGCCATGGGCAGGGACACCTTCTGCTAGACCAGGTTGCTCCAAGCCCTGTCCAGCCTGGCCTTGAACACTGCCAGGGATGGAGCAGCCACAGCTTCTCTGGGCAACCTGTGCCAGTGCCTCAGCACCCTCACAGTAGAAAATTTCTTCCTAATATCTAATCTAAACCTCCACTCTGTCAGTTTAAAGCCATTCCCCCTTCTTCTATCCCTGCATGCCCTTCTCAAAAGTCCCTCTCCAGCTTTCTTGTCATTCCCTTTAGGTACTGGAAGCTGCTCTAAGGTCTCCCCAGAGCCTTTTGTATTCCAGGCTGAACAAGACCATCTCTCTCAGCCTCTCTTTGTAGCAGAGGTGCTCCAGCCCTCTGAGCATCTTTGTGGCTGTCTCTGCACTCACTCCAATAGGTTCATGTATGTCTTATGTTGGGGAGCCTCTTGCAAGATTACTTTCAGACATCCTATCACACCTTGTTCTGGCTAGGCTTAAATGTGGGTAAGTGACCAGGACCAGGGTTTGTACTTGATAAATAGCTAGTGGCCTCTTGATTGCACTCTCTTACAACTGTCTTTTGATGAGCACAGGTGGGAAGAAGGTTCCCTCTCAGAACTGCCCACCTTGTGTTTGAATCAGCCAGTCTTGACACAAGCTGGCGTGGACATAGTGTAACTAATGTGACCTTAAACTTCCTGAAAAACTTCCTAGAAAAACCTCTGTCTGATTTGCTTTCTTCCAAAGGTAGTTGTGTGCCTGTGTCTCTGAAGCATGTTAATAATGCGCTCAGCCTAGGAATTTCACAGCAGTAGGCATTGCTGTTGTTTCAGAGCCAGCTAAGGCACTGTAGCTTCATGTCAGTGGTGGTTGGTAGGTGTCATCGTTAAAAAGTTTCACATTGGACTTTGGCATCTGAGATGTGTCTGTTGTAACAGACAGTTTCGGTAGCTGGTAATCATCCAGGCTCTTGTTTTTGTCAGCACTTTTATGCAGGAAGCTCCCAAACCACTCTTGTTATCAGCATAATCATCCACCTCCTTGTTCTGTCTGCCAAAGGGAAGAGGGGCTGATTTGCCACGCTCAGGCTGAAGCTGCTGTGCTGCCAGTTGGATGAGGGCTTGCGGGAAGGAGTGCACTCTACATCTTGCCACTGCTCCAAAATAAGCAAAGGATGAGTACCAAGCCTGGCAGCACTAGCCACCCTGCTTGGCTCCCTGCAAGCATCCTGGGGTGCAGAGAAGTGGGGTACTTGCCAGGAGTGCATGGAAGTGCAAATGGCATCGGGCAGAGGTGTTAACACTGCTGTGTAGCGGGGGTATAGGAGTTCACCCTGACATTGGAGAGGATAGTTTGGGATCTCAGAGACCCAAAATATCTATTTGGGGTTTGGAGACACCAAATGACTACCAACTGTGGCTTTTTACCTGTCAGCCTTGATTGTTGAAGGGCAGGGCTAACTTTTTAGGTGATAGTTTTCTTCACCTGTTTCTAAGCAATGCTCTGCAGCTCCCTGGCTGTGTCATTTTTCCACCACTTCCAGAAGGTATCAAGAGCCTGCCTTGCACTGTAGTTAATGGCAGAGCTGTGACTGCATCTGTTCATCCTCTCTGGGGACGTGCAAGTGATTTCTCCCTTGGGCATGAGAAAGTCTGGGTCTGCCTTCCTTCCCATTCCCTGCTGTATTTCCCAGACCACCAGCCCCAAGCATAAGGAGACAGCATAGGAAGGCTGGAGCCCGAGGGAGGTACTTGCATGTGTACTGTTTCAAGGGTGCTTTGTGGCTCTGGTTTGTGGATGCCACCAGCTGGCACCTGGTGTTTCCCCTCCTTAGGTCTGGGGTCCTCTGGCTCCATGGGGGTGTCACAGATCCCAGCAGAGGTGTGAGCAGGATACAGGAGAGTTGCGTGCCTGTGTGGTCAGCTGTGCCCTGGATGCAGGAGAGGTAGGCAGGATATAGAAAGGGGTGGTAAATGTGTGAGTGTTGTTAAACCCAGGTCGGGATGCTGTTGGCTAGGAAACTTCAGAGAGCATGGTGCAGAGCAGAGATGGGTGTAAGAGAGGGCTTTATCCAGCCGGGCTTCCTTGCTTTGTCCTCTTGAAGACACTGTCTCCCAGGAGCACCTCAGTCTAGACACCTTCTGGCAGCCCCCCACTGAGGGAATCTGCTAACTCACAGCTGTCCAGGCCAGGCTTGTGCGGCAGTCTCGGCGCTTTGGGATGCATCTGGGAGCTACTGTGCATCCTTTGTGCAGGATTGATACAGGATATTGCTCTACAACATCCCGTCTTCCTGGCTGTCCAATATATATGGTTTGCTTCAGTGCTTTGTTTTTCATTTTTCCCTCATTAGCTGGATAAGATGCAGAGCTCTGTGCTAGCCTGTCTCAGAGAGGAGAGGATGTCTGGTGCATGCTCAAAGTGATGCTGCCTTTCCCAGCCTCCTCAGAGCTTTGCTGATGATCATTGGCTGGTTGTCGTGTGGCAGAGGTAGATCAGCATGAATAGAGGGAGCAGAACTCATGTCAGAACAGCAGCAGTGTTGACTGTGATAAGTGCAGGGGAGACTGCAGCTTGGAGGGAGATGTCTTTCTTTGCTAGTGCCATTTGGGAGAGCAGATAAGCTTCTTGGAAGCTGAAGCTCTCTGGAGAATGTGCGGAGGGATCAAGCCTAACTGTATGGTCTGTTCAGCACTTGGCTCATGGTATCATCAGTGGCACTGTGATACGTTTGTAATGTAAACAGCTGGGGTGAACACAGCTTCAGAAAAGATCCACACAGCTATCACTGCTGATTGAATTAATCCCCAGAGGGCTGCTGATAAGCAGCCTAACCCGTTGATGCATGGATGCTCTGTTCCAGGGAAATAACAAGTTGAAGCTTCTCATCAAACCTCTGTTTTGTTTCTTTGGTAGTTTCTGGTTTTCCACACAGTGAAGTAACTTGGTTCAAATACCCTCAGGATAGCAGCACTACATGACATCTGTGTGTTTTAGTGGGGGGATTGGAGCCCAGGCTGCAGGCTCTGTTTTTCATGGGCAGTGCTAGGGTAGGTAAGGCTCCTGGCTCCTGTTCTCTCTTGAGAGCACAAGAGCCAGGCTGGCAAATTGGCTTTCTCAGTGTCTGGTTAGGCAGCTTGTATTTGCACAGATGATGGGTCATGGCTGCATTCCATTCTCTGGAATGAAATGTACTTACTGTGCAAACTCATTTAAGGAAAAAGCTCACTTATTAGTTGGTCTCTGGAAAGAAGTCAGCATTTCTGTGACTTGTTCTTCCATAGCTAAGGAAGAACAGGCTTACGCAAACACTCACCAAAGGTACATTGCGTAATTAGTGACATGTAATTTGCCTAATTTATTCTTCTGTAGGAGCTTAAATACAGTAGACATTGGCTGTGCATAGGCACAACATGAAATATTCTGTTTTAATTTCTTTAATTTTAACCAGAGCAGTTGAAAAATGCTTTATTTTTTTTCCTTAGTCTCTAAGAAAGTCAGCATTATGTCCTGTATTATGGGCTGTCTGCATAATTTGGGCTATTTCCTTGCTGCTTTCTGACAGCCCAGTAGGTATGAATGCAAATTCTGACCTCCTTCACCTTTCCACTTTGAATCACCATATGGAAAAGAGATGTGGAGTCCACCCAGCTTTAGAGTCATGGAAATGAGCTGTTATGAAATGGGGAAAAGGAACTGTATCCTGGCAATTTCAGAATGAGCAGCTTGAGAATTGACGTAATTGCAGGGCGCCGAGAAAGAGCTGACAGAAAGGAGGAGTGAAGTTAGAAAATGCGTGAAAACAAGAGTGTGTTTAGGAAAGCTGAGGTCTCCTTCCTTCCCTTTTTGGCCAGATGATGTTTTGCCATTGCCAGGTACAATTTCCTTCAAAGCAGATAACTAACTTATGCCGGAAAGGCCAATTAAAATCAGTGATTTCCAGAAATGTGCAGCCATCTTATAGAATAATCATTGGCTCTCCAGCATGGCAGATAATCTAATAAGAACGTGGAAGTTTCATCACATGGAAATAAATATGAAAGACAGAGTTTTGTCTGCAGATGGCATACATGAAAGAGGCAGAGCTAACAGGGCTGAAATTAGTTCAGAGATCTGCTTAATATAATCACAGACTTCCTGATGTCTTCGATGAGCTGGGAAATCAACATATCCTGCTCATGATACTTTGTGTTGTGGAAGCTGTGTGCTGTGGAAGCTGTGCTGTGGAAGCAGCTTGGTTTTCCTAGTGATCAGGTGATGGAAGCAAGGAAATCCCCTAGGAGATTGTGGCCACTTTGGACTGTTACTTGTGTGTGGAGATGTTCTCCCAGAACTCTGTCAATAACTGCTAAGAAAATAGAGGTTCTCATAGCAGCCTTCCAGTATCTGAAGGGATGCTGGTGAGGGACTATTCATTAGGGACTGTAGTGACAGGACAAGGGGTAACGGGTTCAAACTTAAACAGCAGAGGTTTAGATTGGATAGAAGGAAGAAATCGTTTCCTGTTAGGGTGGTAAGGTACTGGAATGGGTTGCCCAGGAGTTTGTGATGAAGCCTTGGGTGATATGGTTTAGTGTGAGGTGTCCCTGCCCATGTCAGGGGGGTTGGAACTAGATGATCTTAAGTTCCTTTCCAACCTTAACTATTCTATGATTCTATGATTCTGTGTTCTGAAGGGACAACACAACCTCCTCTGCATTGGTTGTTGCTCTTTCTGGCAGCTGAACTGGAGGGAGAACAAGACCTGAGAGATCCTGTCTAGGCACCAGGAGGGGTGATCTGGCACTAGCAGTCCCTCTGGTAGAAGGATGGGAGGGACTTTTCTCAGTACCCTGTCATGGTTCTTGGAACATTGACCAGGACTGTCAGTCCGTTCAGCTGTGTGGGCATCTGTGCTGCGTTACCTTGTGCTTGAAGCCTACAGTTAGCAGGGTTGTTGCCCATCTTGTACCCAGCTGGGTGCTTGGCTTCCTTTACTGCTAGCATGGGATGAATTAAATGCTGGTCCCTCTCTCCCTCTGTCTGTGTGCCTGGAGGTGGGATTTGTCTGGTCCCCCAGACAGGTACAGACCTGTACCCCTGATGGCTTGGCTAGAGTCAGAAATACTTAGATTTAATACGATTTACGAATGTTTTCCTGCTTCTGCAGTGAATCACATCCCGTACAAGGCTCTCTCCACTGTTCTTTTCTGTGCAGCTGTAAAAAGAAAAAAAAATTGGACTCAGTTTGCTGAGCAGGGTGTTGGGAAAACCACGGGAGAGGAGGTATTTCCTATTGTAGACTTTATATGGCACTTGCAGCAGGGCAATGCTTAAAAAGAGCACGTGAGTCTATGGCCCTTTGGCCCCTGTCCATACACATGTTGGGAAGATCAAAATGCTGGAAATGGTGTTTGGTGTGTGCAGTAAGTGGACTGACTGTTTTCAGAAGCCTTTGTTTTTCAAATCATTTGACAAGGTGTGCCTGGATTTTGGGTCCACGTATTTGAAATGGAAAGGTTTGGTTTGTTTGTTTTTTTTTTTCCTGGAGGCCCCTAAGCATTAGTATGAGGCAGGGGCTGGTGTTTGAAGGGAGATCGATGCTGCTGGTCCTGGGCTGCTGCACTCTGGTGGAGAGTCCAGCTTTTCAGAGTGTTTGGGACTTTTGTTTCACAAAAAAAACTCCAAGCACTGGGAAGAAAAGATCTTTGTCTTTAAACTCTGAGCAAAGAAAGCTCGTAGTATATGTCCGAGAGTCACCAGAAATCCCCTAGCAACCAGGCTTAATGATCTTGATATTCATTGTGGGACCATAGGAAATCAGAAACTCGTACAAAAGCACTGCTGTTATTTAAAATATGAAGATACTGCTGGAGGCTTCCTTATAAAGAGGCCCAGAATGGGCAAACCCTATTCCTCTTGGTATTTATAACTTGTCTTTTATCATGTGCACACATAGTCCTTGTGCTTTGAAATAGCTGGGAATGGCTGAAAACTGGGTCCCTGAGGTCAGGGTCTGAAACAGAGCCTGAGGATGTTTAACTTGAAGCTACCATGTTTAGAAAGTTGCAGCCTGAGCTAACAAACCAGGAAGTTTTTGTAGAGATGTGTGGGAACTTTCCATCACACGCTCCCTTTCCTGCTGGTTAGATGTCATGTGGCTGTAGGTGAACTGACTGGCAAGATTAATCACCTTCGGCATCTCTTTCCTGTGTTGGGAAGTTTGGAGACAACAAAAGGAAAATTACTGGAGCTGGCGTGCTCTTTGCAAAGCCGAAGGTTGCAGTGTCTGTGGACAGCAGGTCTTAAAATGCATCCATCTCCCATATTGTGTCAGGTACACAAAGCAGCCCAAACAGACCACAAGGCCACTAAAAGCTGTCATCATCTCAGCTGTGTTGGCTTGGAGAATCAGGCAGATGATACGCATGTGTCTAGCATGCTGTCATTGCCACACATGGGTACAGTGACCAATCACTGAGTCCTTTGCCTCCAAATGTTCCTGCTGTAGCCTTGTGCTTGCACTTCTGCCCGGTCCTGGCATGGAGATGAGACCCTCTTGTAAGGCATTATGAACACTACACAGCCTGGGCAGTGGTCACCTCTATGCCAGGGAGCAGTTCTGCAGGGAACCTTGCCATTTCAAAGTGGGAAGGTGAGCAGTGCCTGTGCTTTGCTATATGCTCTCCACTTGGGAGTGAAGAAATGGCTTTTATCAGGATGGGCATGCGTCTTAATGGGGTATGTGGTACCTGCTGGGTCTGTCTCAGAAGGAGCAGATTATACTTTAAGTATTAGTGCAGAATGCAGATCAAGCAGGATTCTGCTGGTGCTACAGAAACAGGAATTGCAAAGGATGCATAAAGGCAGTATCCTGTGATAGAGACATGAGGTACTTGGACACCTTGAATGTTTGAATGCTGAGACATTTTTGAGACAGCCTTCAGGAAAGACCTGGTGGTGTGTATCTAGAGGACAGCAGTCAGATGCTTAGATAATGTGGTGGCAAGGATGACGGGGGGGCTTGGACTTCTCTTTTCTAGCAGAGAAGAAAGCTAATTGTGGTGTTATGGCAGTATTCATGTGTGTAAGAAGTTGTAACAGGCAAGAAAAGAATATCTGTTCTCCATGTCAACTCTTGTAGGACAAAAAGTAATGGATGTGTTTTGTCAAGGGATATTCCAGCAGGGAACTCTCTGCCTGTAGGCAGCCTGTGGACAGATTGCCCCAAAGTAGCATGGAGCCTCCACTGAGATGCCTGAGGACAGGTTCAACAGACATTTGCTCAGAATGGTGCTGTTTTGAGATGGGTATTTGAGCTAGTTGGCCTGTTACCACCCCATCCAGCCCTGCTGTCTGTGATTCTGTGCTTTGCAGAAGGAACCTAACAGCTCTTGGTTCACGTGTTTACACAGGTAGTTTTGCAGAGAAGACTTATGAATGGAGCTCAGAGGAGGAGGAGTCTGTGAGGAAGGCAGGACCAGTGCAAGTCCTCATTGTCAAAGATGACCATTCCTTTGAACTGGATGAAGCCGCGCTGAACCGCATCCTCCTCTCAGAGGCTGTCAGAGATAAAGAGGTTGTGGCTGTGTCTGTCGCTGGAGCTTTTAGAAAAGGAAAATCATTCCTAATGGACTTCATGCTGCGGTACATGTACAATAAGGTATGGCTCCAGCTGAGGTGCCTTTTCCCAGGGGTATGGTGCTGCTGCTCATTGCTCCCATGTACCACCCAGGGATGAGCTGGATAGGACACTGGCTTGGTGCTCTAGAAATGCTCAAGCTTCTTGTTAGTGTGGTTTTCACAAAATAAAGAGTAGCCACAGCTGTGTGCACCAGTAGTTCCCCAGTAGAATCTTGGCTTTGGAGCTGAGATATGGTTGCTGCCCTGTAGGAAACCTCCCTTCTAGAGGCTGTGCTGCTCCAGCACTGAGGTGAAGGCAGCACAGAATTAAAAGCATAAAACCAAAGTGTGATGAGAACTCCAGCAACTTCTTTTGTTCCTACCTGCAGGAAGCAGTGGACTGGGTCGGAGATTACAACGAGCCTCTGACTGGTTTCTCCTGGAGGGGAGGGTCTGAGCGGGAGACAACCGGCATTCAGATATGGAGTGAAGTTTTCCTGGTGGACAAACCTGATGGTAAAAAGGTGTGTGCTTCTCTGTTGCATTGCTGTCCGTTGCTGGTCAGCTTGTTTTTCTCTTTGAGCTTTGATAAGACTCTTCTGCCTTGTCTTAGGTGGCTCAAATGCCTGTGTAAGTTTAGAGAAGGTCTTTAATACCATATCCCTAACTTAGCATAAATGGAAGTCCTGATTTCAGGTGGGATAGAGTTAATTTTCTTCCTAGTAGCTGGTATAGTGCTGTATTTTGGATTTTGTCCGAGAATAATGTTGATAACACACTGATGTCTTAGCTGTTGCTAAGTACTGTTTATACAAGTCAAGGACTTTCCAGCTTCTTGTGCCATGCCAGCGGAAGGATGGAGTGGCACAGGAAGTTGGGAGGGGACACAGCCAGGACAGCTGATCCTTGCAGATCACAGGGGTATTCCGTACCATAGATGTCATGCTCAGTATATAAACTGCGAGGAGTTGGCCAGGGGTGGAAATTGGAGCTTGGGAACAGGCTGGGCATCAGTCTGTGAGTGGTGAGCAATTGTACTGTGCATCACTTGTTGTTTCTTGAGTTTTATGTATCTTTCTGTTATCCTCCTTTTTATTACAATTACTATTATTAGTAGTATTAGTATAATATTTTAATTATTAAGCTATTCTTATCTCAACCTGTGGGTTTTACCTTTTTCTGATTCTCCTCATCCCACTTGGGGGAGGTAGGGCGAGTAAGTAAGTGGCTGTCTGGTACTTAGTTGCCAAGTAGGGTTAAATCATGACAGTGTGTTCAATGCAATGAGTTGATATGATGTCTAGGTGTCCCTGGTATGCTCTCTAGGTGTCCTTCTAACTCTGGGTATCCCAGAGCTTATTTTTCTTCTATTTCCAATCTGAGATCCTTGCAAACTACATCTCCTCCTTAGAGCAGTAGCTGCTATAAAATGACATGTCTTCATTCAGGATGGCCAAACACGATGTAGACTGGATTTTGGGACATCCTGCAAATTTGATTTACAGCAGGAATTTTTGTATTCATCTACTTGTTAACAAAGAGCCTGACACCAAAGTGGCGCAGAATTATTCATGGTGTGATTTCTAATACTGGCTGAATGTGTTTTGGGTCAAGGAGCGTGATGTGCTACTGAGTTTGCCTTCTGTGACACAATGCTAATGCAGACACCAGAAAAGACCCAGCCACACTGGCAGCAAGTATTTGAGGAGCAAAGCAGTTCCCTCCTCTGCCATGCATAGCATTCATTTCACTGCCTGCTGGAGTCATTGCACTGTCTGGAGTGTGTGGGGCTATTCTTTTTATTTACCCTCCACCAATTTTAAGTCTGAGGCAGAAGCAGTGAGATTCCCAGTACAAAAATGCAGCTGACATTCACACCTCTAACCGCATCCCTTTGGCATTTGAGTGATTTTCTTGGATGCAGATGCTGAATGGGCGCATCCAAGCTGACATGGAGCTTTCTGCTTCTCAGGTTGCAGTGTTGCTGATGGATACACAGGGGACCTTTGATAGCCAGTCCACCTTGCGGGATTCGGCCACTGTGTTTGCCCTAAGCACAATGATCAGCTCAATACAGGTAAGAATCACAGCAATCACTTCCAAAAAGGCAGTGGCAGAAACCCAGTATCTTAGCACCTGCCTAACACAGCAGCTAGGCAGGGCCTTTGGTGAGCGAGCTAAAGACCAGTGTGTTGGCTGCACTGAGTGCAGGATTCACGTATGACTCTATCATCACAGGGAACTGTCTCATCTTCTCATCTTGCCTTAGAACAGGGCCAGCAGCAGTTCCAGCCTTTGCTTCCAGCTACCATAAAGGAAAGGACCTTGGTCTGCGGAATTGGGGTTGCTTTAGTCTTGGTACTGCTGGCACTGAGGAACCTCTGGGTTGGGGGGGGGCTCACACACCAGTAACCACACAGCCTGTTAGGGCTTCCCTGCCTTTGCCCTTGGAGGGCAGCGTGAATGTGGAAAGTGTGTCTTTGTATAGAACTTAGCACATCATAAAAATGGAGAAAGAATGTTATTTGGACCTGACAGTATTCCAGGCTGGTGCTCCCATCCTGGAGTGTTTTGCTGCGCAGGGAACAGCAATGCCTGTCTGTCTGACTGTGAGTCTGTCCAGCAGTATGACTGTGCTTGGAGCCTTGTACCAGCACCACAGGCAGCTATGACTTTGTCTGTGTCCTTATGGTAATGTTGTAGAATTGGACCACACTGACCCCTGTGTTGGCCCAAAGGACAGGCCATTTTGAGTGTTCTGAAGTTTTTGTTTTTAAATGCAGGTTTATAACTTGTCCCAGAATGTGCAGGAGGATGATCTGCAGCACTTGCAGGTAAGACCCTTGTCCCTGCTGCTCTGCAGAACTGGGGTGCCTGGATTACATTCTGCACTTGCAAACTGTTGCTCTGGAAAGGCATTTTCACATTTGGAGCCTCCATTTCTCAGTTCTCGTATTGGCTCATGGGCATGGAGGAACAGTCATTTGGGTTGAAACCTGTCTTGCTTATGCTTTTGTAATGTGGCTTCTTGGGAGCCTGGGTCCTTTGGAAGGGTGGTTGGTGGAACACTTGCCAGGAGTGTTCCAGGGACTCTTGAACCTGTGGAGCTGCAAAAGGCCCATGGCTGTGCTTTGTGCTGCAGCTGGTGTCTGAAGGGCATGGAGATACTGAAAGACTCAAGACTGCTAAGTCAGGAGACAAAAGTGACTGCGAGTGGACGTGGTGATGGTCTTCAGCTATGTAAAGCTGCAAAGTGGAAGGCAGTATCTTTTTATATGTCCACACTGCATGGGACCAGTTGGCATGGGTGATGCTGCAGTCAGAGGGGATTAAGTTGACTTTTTAATGATGTGGTTAAAAGAGCGTCAGACACAGTGCAGAGTACCGATCACAAGGCCTCTCATTGTGGATCACCCATCACAGTCTACAGCAGACAGTCTGGGTATAGGCCGCATTGTCCTGTGTATCCTTCTACAGGGTTATGCTGTGGTTCCTCAGGAAGCAGAGAGCCATTAGAGGCCAGGACTGACCGATGAGGCTGGAAACATGCAGGGATGTGTAGCAAGGGGCTAAAGTGACTGGTAATAGGAAACTTATAAAACCATATAATCATTTCAGTTGGAAAAGACCTCCAAGATCATTGAGTCCATGTATTGGACTCAGTTAAGACCATTGAGTGAACTCTGTATCTGCGGTACTCCTGCTGCTGAGTTTCCATCCACTGCTCTGTGAGTAGGGGCAGTAAAAGAGCTTATTTGACTTAAACAACAGGGAAACTAATGTAGAAGTTGCACTGTTCATGTTGCAGAACTTCATTGTTCATTCTTTGTAGTCAGAAGAAGCCCAAAGAAATTAGCCATTTTTTAAGCCTGGGTATTGACACCTGGTACTGGCTCAATACAGGCGACCCCTAAGAGTAATTACATCCCTGACTGTTGGAGGCAAGTAGCTGATGGGATTTTTGTGACACAGGTGTCCTGCCCATTTCCTGGTATTACCTCTAGCTTTCTCTTCTGTTTAGGTGGTTGTTTGGCTAGGTAGGTTTTTCCAGGAGCTTAAGAAAAAAAAAACTCCAGCTGGAAACCTAGCATCTGAAGACCTTCTGTATAATTTCAGTCAGTAAATATGTTTATAATAATGCCTTTTTAACACTGAGCTTACCCAGTGTGACTCTGATCTTTCAGTTTGGATTTTAAGCCATTGTTGTTTAACAGCCTGACCCATTTTTAGGCATCTGTGGAATACATTATTGTGCCTTCACTTAGAAATTAGAGTCCAGAGAGACTGGAGAGCCTTCACATTTTGCTGGGAGGCTGATCTCACGGTCTTTGCACAGTGGGGGTTTGCAGGGAAAGTACTTATTTCTGAATTAATTTCCGCTTCTTCCTGGAGTGTTTAAAGAGAGCAGGGGTTCCAGCAGTCCCCTGTAGCACGTGAAGCTCCTGGTTTGTATGAAAGCAATAGCAAGCAGCTTATTTGAGCCATTTTTCACAGATTTGGCAGCCAAAAATTCCAGGCTGAGATCTTTCACATGAGGGCTCAGCATTGTGGCGCTCCATGGCAGCTCTGTGTGCCTCTCAGATGTGAACCAAAAGCATACAGCTTGCCAGTTTCTGTTCCACCTCTGCAAATTGTGCTGTTAGCCCTCAGTGAACAACTGTCCCTTGCTCCTTGTGTGGCCCACAGCTCCCTGCCCAGCCGTGCACACTGACCCGCTAACACTCCTGTTGTTCTTTGCTTCTCCTTCCAGCTTTTCACCGAGTATGGCCGGCTGGCCATGGAGGAGACATTCCTGAAACCTTTCCAGGTGAGTCCGAGGGTCCCGGTCAGCTCCGTCTCCTGTGCCGGAGGTGGCTTGTCCCCAAGCTGGTTGGCTTCGCCACGAGGTGTCACTGCAGTTTGCAGGACGGGAGGAGATAGGCCTGGGAAGTACTTCAGCTGCCCGAAGAAAGGCTTCGTGCTTCCTTGCCTCCAAAGAAGCTTCCAAATGTATCCAACATTCCTCTCTCTTTCCTCTCTGAATCCTTGCTATCCCAAGAGCTCTGCCCTGTCCTGCCAGGCCTGGAAAGCAGTCAGGTTTTGCAGCAGGTTTGTCATTCTGTCTACTAAGGGACTCTGCCCAGCCTTTGCTCTGAGAGGTTTGAACCCGCCTGCCCTGGGAATCCCCTATGCCTGCAAAATGAAAGGATGAGGATTAGCTCAAAGCTCTCACGAGTGACAGCAGAGCTGTGGGAAAGCTTGGTTTAAGTGGGGCTTTCACTTCAAATAAGGGACATCTGTTCAGCCTGAAGCCTTCCAACCTGTGAAAAGCTAGCTTTCAAAAAAGGGAGAGTGTCAGGCAGACACCAGCTTGCTCCGGACACAGAGCTGTAAGCAGCTCCAGGGGTGGGAGGATAGTTGGCTGTGACAGCCCCTTCCAGGAAGAGAGTGAATATGAATGAAAAGAGACAAAGCAGAAGGTAGGGGAGCAGAAGGTACCCAAGAGAGAGCTGTGGCAGCTCACTAAAGCTCCAGTCCTTTGACAGATGGAGTCATGTTTTTGTGTGGCTTTAATTATGGCTGTCCTGAACCCTTGTGCCTGTGAGGCTGGGAAGGTGGTTAAGTTTTGAAGCTTTTAGGGGTCTGTGGGACCAAGTGTGAGCAGGGAGCTAAGGGGATGGAGGGAGCGATGCTGTGAGGTTCCCATGTGTCCTCACACTGCACTGAAGCTGCAAGGCTCATTGCATGATCAGGGTGGCAAATACAAGGAAAATGCCTTCTGTGGGGCTCTGGCCTTGTGCTGTACAAGTTGTTTCTTTAACCAGATGCTCTTCAACGTTCCTAATGTCTTGGTCCAACTACAATTGGCAGCCATGATAGG
This sequence comes from Melopsittacus undulatus, assembly GCF_012275295.1. Lineage (NCBI taxonomy): Eukaryota > Metazoa > Chordata > Aves > Psittaciformes > Psittaculidae > Melopsittacus > Melopsittacus undulatus. Next base: position 13,002,444 of record NC_047530.1, read on the forward strand.
TTAGGTGGTAGTTGGATGGGGGTTTGTGAGCTTCCCAAAGTGGAAAACTGCACAGAGCAAAACATACTGTAAAAAAGCAAATGGTAATTGGGAATGGGTTACGGATATTTACGTTTGTGTTCCAACATAAAAAGAGAATTGCTATCCTCACCACCATGCTGCCAGGCCTAAGGGGTTTATAGGGTGTCTGTGGTCAGGAAGTGGAAATAAAATGAAAAGTTTAAAATATACAACAAATGGGTAAATCAAGATTTTTTGGGAGCTTTGAGCATATATTGGATGCTGGCATGGGCAGATGACTGATAAATTATGTGAAAGCTACCGGTAAAAATAGATTACTTGTAGTAGCAAGAGCTAGAAGAAGTACAGAAAAAAGCCAGACATAAAATAAATATTCCTGTTCCTTATTTAAAAACTATTAGGATAATGAAGCCAAATATTTCAGTGAAAGTGAAATACTTCCTACTCCATCAATAAAAGCGAGGCTGTAAGGGGAAACTTAAATATGCTTAAGTCATTAGGACTGGATAATAGGCTCTGATTTTACCAAAGACTGTAATTGCTGTGAAGTCACACGGTTTTGTGGATAGCAAATCTTGTAAAACAATCCCATTATCAACTTTTAAAAGACCACGAGTTCAGTTGATAAAGGTAACTATCACCATGGTATGTTGCCTTCTGTAAGCCTTATCTCCCTACCATGCTGATTAAAAGCAAATGAACAACATATCAAGTCAGCTTTGTGTGTTTTAATCCATTATATATGGATTAAAAACTCATTAACTGATAGATGACAGAGCAGAGTGAACTGATTTTAATAGGGAATCATCATCCTTCAGAAGTGTTTCCTTCAGGCTCTCCCCAGGGTCTCTCTGACTCACTGTCATCTTTATTAATGATCTGGGGAAAAATATCGAATGGCTGCTGGTAACCCTTTTAGATGTGACAAAATTTGGTAGAAGGGTTGATGGGGATGTGGCCAGGTGAGTAAATGGAGACCTCCTGTCCACACTGCAAAGTGGCCTTTTTCTGCAGAGCACTTTTTTAGAGGCAGCTGAGTGTTTTGTTTAGGAAACAGGGGAAGGGTTAGGGTGAAGAAGCTGGGGAGGATGGGGCAGCATTCCACTCTGTCTGTACATGAGGCTGGACAAAGTCAGACTAGCAATGAGGAGCACTGTTAATGAGGGGACAACTTAATGGGTAGGGTGGCTGAATGAGAGATGCAAGGGCTTCTGTGGTAGCTGCAGGCTTTAAACTGAAACAGCTCTCTTTGTAGGAGAGTCTACAGCTTGAGTTTGTTGGTCAAGATTCCACGTATGTAGGCTGAACCTCTTGTCCTTAAAATATACAAATGTGTAAAGGAGGCTTTGTGAAACAGCTCCTGTAGGAAAACGCTGCCAAGCAGAGTGCAGAGAAAGTGTGGATAGTGAGGGAGTTGCATTGATCCTGCTGGAAAGGAAGTAAGACTTAGCAGTGGAAAATTAATGTATCCCTTCGACTCTCTCCTCTCCACGGGGTGTCCATGCATGTGCGCTGAGGTGTAACTGTGCTGCCCCAGGAGCCCTTGCCAGATGGTCATGATGCCTTCATGAAGGCTGAGCATGGTACTGGCAGTTCCCTGGGCTGAGGGTGGCTGTGAGGCATGGCAAAGACAGCACGTCTGGAACAGTTCTGCTTCAGAAAGAAGAAAATAATTCCCAAGTCAAGCAGTGTAGGGCATGCGTTTGTGGAAAAGTCCTAAACATGGACATGCCTCCTAAGCATCTCTTGGTCTCCAAAAGAACAGCGTGTCCTGAAACGCTAACTGGGTGCAGTTGCTGTGGCTTGTCATGCAGTTAGAAATGGCCAGCACACTGTTCTTTTTTTTTAACTTTTCCTGATGTTTTATGGAAGAATAATAAGGAGAGGAATTTTTTTCCCTCCCTCCACTACATCTTTGTTCTAAATATAGCCAATTTTTAGGGGAATTCCAATTGAACAGATTCCGCTTGCTGACCTGCTTATTTATGTGCATGAGAGGAACCTTGGCACCTCTGCCAGGCCCTTGTGAGCTTTGGTGTTCAGGGCTTCCCCTCCTCCAAGCTGTGTATTCATTACAGGGAACATGGGTCCCTTGCACAGATGAGACACTGGAGACGTGATTTCTTCTGAAAACAGTTTAAAAACCTTTATTTTTAAGATTGCAAGTTGACCGTGCTGGTATTTATTTATTTATTGCATAGGAACTTCGAATGCCTCAATAAAGATTACAAAAGCCAGTGATTTCTTATTCAGCCTCGTTATCCTGCATCTGTTTCTCATTAAAAGTCTGTCTGGAAGGCTGCCCAGTGGAAAAGACTGAAAAAATGAGCCTGTAAAATTCCCATAGGATGGAACTAAATGTGGCTGGAATTAGGGAGCTTATTGCCTTTTGTCCTGGTTAGCAGAAATCTCTTTCTTGTTTTGCAGTTTAAATGATTGACACTCTTTTTCAAGCTAGGGAATCAAACTGCCACCCAGCAAACCTGTACAGCAGTTTGCTTCCCACTTCCCCTTGTAGGATGCAGCCACATGTGCAGCGAATCTGCGTGGTCTCAGTGCTGTGATGGGGCATCCCTGCACAGGGGGGTATTTCCATCAGGAAAGGTGTGAGATGATGCTGGAGCTGGGCAGAGACTCAGGGCCAGGTCTTGTGGTCTGAAGGTTGCAGCAAGGGTGCAGGGGTTTCTGCCACTGCTGTGGGCTCTGACATCTGCTGCAAGTGGTGGTGGCAGGGAGGGAAGCCCTGAAATCCTCATGAAGCTCCTTTTGATTATCAAAAGGGCAGGGTTGGACATCTCATACAGCGAGTCCTGGTCCTATGATTAGCGGAAAACAGAGCAATACCCTTGAAAGATGATTTTTTCTGAACTGGCTCTGGAGCAGATGGTGACTTTGATTCAATGGGTGCTGATTGACACTGACACAGTTGTGTTTCTGTCTGTTTTCTAGTCCCTTATATTCCTTGTTCGTGACTGGAGCTTCCCTTATGAATTTTCCTATGGATCTGATGGTGGTGCAAGATTTTTGGAGAAGCGGCTGAAGGTGCGTTCTTTCTGATCTGGGCTCACTTAATCAGCAGTGTTAACCGGGGGGTATGCTTGTGGGTGATGGAGAGTGAAGAGGTAAATCTGGCTTGTGACCCAGGGCTGATACACTGCCATTACCTGTGTGGATGGAGAGTGCACAGGGCATGAGAGTGAGACCTTGGTCTGGGGTGGAGCAGCACTGGAGGGTGTAAACCTGGGCAGGGAGCAGGAAATGGGGTGCAGAGCACTGGCACCAGTGAGGTTTCAGCTGTGTGGTCACAGCACTATCTTTTAGGTGTGCACTGTAGTGTATAGAGATGCTGGTTATGGTCACACTTAGCCAGTGCTTTAAAATCACAGAAGAGACATTTCAGGAGGCTGAATTTCCTTGCTGTGTTCAGTGGAGGGCTTGTGCCCAGGCAGCTTGTGCCAGGCTTCTGGCCAAGCCTAGGCTCCGTGGGGCTCATTGCTGGGAGCAGCAGGGAAAGGTGTTAGAGATGGGAGTCAGCAGATTCCCAAGAGATCAGGCATGATGTTTTAGTAATAGGTAGTTGTAAAGTAAAAATGGTGGGCAAGGGCTTCACTGGGATTAATCAGGAAATGCATGAGTGATAGTGGAGAGACCTAATTAAATGTGAGACAAGAAGGGCCCTAGTGGGAAATCCCAGATGTTTTTGTATTCCTGTCATATATGGACATGCACATTTTCCAAACGATAATAACATGCCATGTGGTCAGAGATATGCTAGGTCCTCGGTCACTGGAAGAGCCTTGTCTTTGACCTTGCACAGCATATTCCTACTTCTGTGTTGCTTTTTCCTGCTGTAAGCAGCCACAGTGCTGAGTACCCTGTTCTCCTGCCAGCACCACTGGCCCAGCATTACTGGTGTCCCTATCAGAAGGAAGCCCCTTGACCCCAGACTGGTCTCTTGCAGGTCTCAGGAAATCAGCATGAAGAGCTTCAGAATGTCAGAAAACACATCCATTCCTGCTTCACCAAAATCTCCTGCTTCCTCTTGCCTCACCCAGGCCTGAAAGTTGCCACCAACCCTAATTTTGATGGAAAACTGAAAGGTATGAAGGCAAAGGTCTGTTTTTTAAGCTGATTTCTTAGGTTCTGTATTCTGCTGGTTCCTGAAATTCTCTAAGTATTTTCCATGAAAAAACTTCTGGGAGAGGAGTTGGATCCTCCTCCCAATGACATACACGTGCTTGGCTACTTCTTCCGAATCCAGCAGGCAGATGTGGAGGCCAAGACAGAGATGAAGGTGGATAAGGTTTGGGAGGCTGAAAAGGTATCGGAGCCACTGGCAATACATAAATTGGGACAGATGGCTGGTAGGCAAAAAGGGAAGGGCAGGGCTGAGGCAGGAAGTTCATGGATGTGATGTTAACCCTGCAATTAACTCCTGCGCCTCACTTGGAGCTCAGCAAAGATGCAGAGTGGTGCAGACTGGTTGCTGCAAGGCAAGCTGGTGCCTGTGGAGAGTGGAAGGCCGGTTACACATTCTTTCAAGGGAATGTTATTTCACTTTGAAAAGCTTTCCAAGGAATATTTAATCTTCCTGCCTTATCTGATCAGTGGTTTCCCTACAGGGCAGACTTAGTCCAACAGGTTAAGAAAAAAAGGAAAGTAAAAATGCTGTGGTAAGATTCTCCACCCTGAAAGGAGCCACATGCTGTAGATTGTTTTGTTTGTTGTGAACAAGCTGCTTACCAGCATGTAGCTTTTCCTCTGCTTTTGTCCGGCTAATGATCAGATATGTTCTTCTGGCAATTTCTGTGCTAACCAGCAAGCAGGACAGTGAGGCAGCAGTGGGGAAGTGTGCTTGTGGAAATGGAGATGATCTCTGTTAATTCCCTCCTTAATTTCAGGTGCTGCTTAATATTGAACAAGTGGTGTGTGCAGAACAGATACAGGAGTTGTCAGCAGCTTCTTGACACCATCTCCTTGTTTCCTCAGAATTGTATGCAACTTTTTGTGGGCTGATGGAAGAGATGGAGGGAAACCTCCCCTCTCCTTACAAATGCCTGGATGTTGCATTGTGTTTTTGGTCTTCAGCCTCATAGAGTTTAATTTAAATGGCAATAAATGGATGTCAGCCACTGCGAAGACATCAGAATGATTGTTAGGAGATGAGTTAGCCTCTGTTAAAGTGACACAAGCAGCCCATGGCTTCCTCAAACAGTGCCTCATTCCAGCTCTGTTCTTTGGCAAAGGGGACAGGCTGCTAGGAGTAGAGATTGTGCCCGTACCTGCACCAAGGGCTGTCTAATGATGCAGTGTAAATGCACAGTCACTCACGGGAGTCTTTAGTATACTTGTACTAAGCACCTAATGATTTGCAAAGCTTTGTCAGAACTGTCGGAACTTTTCCACTATGGGAGCCATGGAGCAGACCAAAGGGAAGGCACATCACATATCTATGCCCTGCACACTAAAGGTCATGGTTTGCTAAGAGTGTATGTGTCTAGGCAAGAAGATGCTGCTCTCTGGCTATCAGTGTTGTGTGCACATTTATCAGAGTCATCAGCAAAAGCAGTTTTTTTCCCCCATACAGTCACATTTGTGTTTGTATTTGTATTTTTGAGACCATGAAGTTGGTTTGTGGATGTAGCACAACTGTATATTCTGCCCATGGGTCAAGTAACAACTTAAATGGGGCCATGATCATTTCCGGGTGCTCACATTGCTGAATTACAGAGTGTCTGAGCCTCCGGTTTGACTCTACTGCTCTTTTTATGTCAGTGCACACTGAAGCACAGGTCTGACATTGGGCTGGTACTGATGACATTGAGTTTTATTTCCAGAAATAGATGATGAGTTCATTAAGAACTTGAAGGTTTTGATTCCCTGGCTTCTTAGTCCTGAGAACCTGGATGTTAAGGAGATCAATGGAAACCATATCACCTGCCGAGGCCTTGTGGAGTATTTTAAGGTATTGGCTTATTCATCTGTGGCATGCTTGCACTTTGGCTGTAATTGAAGGGGAACAGCAGCAGGCAGCCAGCACTCAATGGCTGGAGGAAATGTTCTTGGTCTAGCTAATAGTCCTGACTCTCACTGCTGCAGAAAGCGAACACCTCATGGTCGTGTATTTGACCACACAGTAAATCCAAGAAGTGGGCAGGGGTGATTTCCTCCCCTGGAGAATTGAAAATGAGAGGGACGCAGGCTGAGGGCTGTATTCCTGTTGCCTTTGGAAAAGGCTGATTTTTGTTGTCATGACTACTGGAACATTTTAGTGCAAGATATCAGTGAGTAATTCACACAACCTGCTCTCCAGGGCTACCTGACTCTGGCTTCTTCTCCTTCAATGTAGGGTGGAGGTAGGTACAAATCTGAGGGCAGAGATATTTCGTGTAAGTGGTGGAGCAAAAGCATTGAGTGACTGACTCAGACCACCCAAGGAGTTGACCTTGAGCCATGTTAAGTAGCATTTTCTGACAGAGCATCCCTTGCCAAAGCCATCTTGTGACAGGAATGTACTCCTGTGCTTTAACATCCTGCTTAAAGCTGTGCCTGGGACTGGGTGGGGGTGTTCGCATGTTGCTCATGTGTGCTGCATTCATTGTGATTTCATTTTCTCTGCACTGTTTTGCAGGCGTACATAAAGATCTACCAAGGGGAAGAATTGCCACACCCAAAGTCAATGCTGCAGGTATGTGTCAGCGCTCAGCTGAAGGGCATTCGTGCACCATAATTGCTGTTGATTTCCAGTTAACAGAGGTGCCCATGTAGTGCAGTACATTGGGTCTTCTGTGGTTTGATTTCAAGCTCCTTATTGCAACAACCCAAGAAACAGCTCTTTTGGAAGCATTTGGCAGTCATGAGTTTGGCATGGCTGAGCAGTTCCAGCAGCATGGCTTGTGCACCTTGGCTGGCTGGGCACACAGCGGCAGCCAGCTTAGCTGAAATCATTCCCCTGCAGGTAAGAAGTGTCATCTTTGGCTGCAGTGGGGCCACACGTGGAGATGACATGGCCCTGCACACGGGCAGCAGCTGCTGGGCTGCAGCTCTGCTCTCTGAGCCAGACAGCTTTGTGGGAGGTTGCAGCTGTAGCTGTTTACATATGACTGAGCTTTCTGTCTGTTTTCTTGCTGTTTCCCACAGCTGAAGCCAAAGTTTTCTTTGCTCTGACTCGGAGGGTAGGAATCCTCTCTTCATGCAGGCTTTGCCTGGGGGTACTGAGGAGACTGGATATGTAAATAAGGGATGATCTTACTTGGCATTGGTCACAGACTGGGGAGAGTACACTTGGCTGAGACAAGGAAATTTAATGTGTAATTCTGTACATGAGCACTTGGGTCTGTGCACATACCCTGGCCACATACATGCATGGATCATGGGTACCCAGGCAGCGTGCTACTCTTTGCAATTACACTTCCTAACCCTGTCCTTCTGCAGCTAAATGTTGTACCCCTTTTGTCCTTCTTGCAGGCCACAGCAGAAGCCAACAATTTAGCAGCAGTTGCCACTGCCAAAGACACGTACAGCAGGAGTATGGAAGAGGTAGGTGGTGCTCAGCATGTTGTTTCACTCATGTCTCCTGGCTCTCCTGTCCTCGGGGGGAAGCCTCCCTGCCTCGGTTATGGTAGAAAATGTCCAGCATGGACATTCCCAAGACTAGTTTGCATGTTCAGGGTCCCAAAGAGGTTCTCTGTTTGTGGTGGAAAAGGGGCTTTCTTGCATGCTGGAGGAGAGCAATCAGAGTATCACAGCAGGACAAGGGAGGGGGATTGACAAACAGCCTGTTTCATCTGATGGCAGCTTTCTGCAGACTAGCTTGGCCTCTGCTGAATTTGTACTCTTCCCAGTATTCCCCAGTATGGGTAGATGCAGCCCAGAAATGTGATGTAGTGGGGTGGCAGTGCTGTGTCACTGTGCAACCTGTGCTATGGCTGGTGCTAATTAGGGGATAAAGTCATTATAACTGTCTTTTCACCTATGCCTTGCTCCACTGGCCCATCTCTCAGCTGATGTGAGGTCTGGTTGTGGTGTTTTAAGGTGAAGCTCAGCCCCTGCCTGTCTCCAGCCACTTCAGGGCCTCACTCTGTTCCTCAGTACTGGAAATTGCTGCTGGTTGGCAGGAGGAAGGTGTGGAGCTGCATGGCCAAACTGCCTGTGGACTGCCCTGGACCTTAGAACCAATGTGTCCATGCTCTGAAGCATAAGTAAAATGATGCAGAGCTTCCAGAGCTAGAAAACGCTGGGGTTTGCTCAGTGTGGCTCAGCTGTCAGTACTGCCCAAGATCCTGGCTTGGGCTGTGAGTGAATTCAGTAGGGGAGCTGTGGGGGACAGCTTCCCAGTGCAGACACCTGCTGCCCTGATTTTACCTGCACCCTGCAGAGCTGTCCCAGACACCACAGTCATGCAGGTTGTCATTCAGGATGTCGTGGTCTGTGGCAAACAGGAGCCTGCGGAGCCCTAACTCCAGTGGTTTGCATGGCACAGCACAGGAGGACCTGTGGATGCTGAGATTTCTGGAGTGATTGGACTGTGTTTTCCACGTAGGTCTGTGGTGGGGACAAGCCTTTCCTTGCACCTAGCGACCTCCAGACCAAACACATGGAGCTGAAGGAGGAGGCTGTGAAGCTATTTCGTGGAGTGAAGAAGATGGGTGGGGAGGAGTTCAGCCGTCGCTACCTCCAGCAGCTGGAGAATGAGATAGATGAGCTCTACATCCAGTACATCAAGCACAATGACAGCAAGAACATCTTCCACGCTGCCCGCACCCCCGCCACACTCTTTGTGGTCATCTTCATCACTTACGTGATAGCTGGAGTGACCGGCTTCATTGGCTTGGACATCATAGCCAGTCTGTGCAACATGATCATGGGCTTGACACTTATCACACTGTGTACCTGGGCATATATCAGATACTCTGGGGAGTACAGAGAACTGGGCGCAGTAATAGACCAAGTGGCTGCAGCGTTATGGGACCAGGTAGGATAAAGAGCTTTTGATTTAAAACAAACCAAAACCAATCCCACCAAGTTCTTGAGTTTCCTGAGGCTTTTCCTCCCATTTTGAAATGGTTTTTGCATTTAAGGTTGTTAGGTTCTCCAGCTGGGCCTGCCTGGGCAGATCCAGCTGCTTGATCTGATTGTGCTGTGATCAGTGAGATTAGACCTCTGCCCTGTTGTCTTCTTTAACCCATTCCTTAGACTTTTTAAATGGGAAAGCAGGGACAGAGGAAATCGTTTTAGTTGATTGTAAAGGGGAGATGTCTTGGGGAGTGGAGATGGGCCTCACTGTGGCAAGGTAGGCAATATGAGATGGGTCACAGAGCAGGAGTGAACAGCAAGGCAGGAGCCATGTACCACCCCTTCTTCTGCTTGAGGCTGAGCCTCTGAATCTTACCCATTGTGAAAGACAAGCTGTGTAGATCGGGGCTGGGGATGAGAAAATTCACAGCAAGCTATTTTGTTCTGCCTGGTTTTTTTTTCTTCCCTTCTTATCCGTCACCAAATGCTAGCTTGTGGAGCCTCAGACCTAGGGTGGGAATGGGCAGCTTTGCCTAGGCTCCCACTGGGAAGGTGTTCTTGGAGCCAGTGTACGTGCATTTCATGTGCATGTCTGTGTATGTCAAAAAGAAAGATTGTATTTCTCCCCTGGTTCAGGGCAGGGATTTTGGATTTAAGGAAGAGCAGGACACAGCCAGCAGGAACCCAGAGACATTGCCCATTTGCAACTTGCCCAGCTGGGGAAAAATAAAGAGGTGAAAGTGCCCGCGGCTGCTCCCTGGCCCTGGCTGGCCCTGCGGTGCTGCTTTCCAACTGGAGGGAAGGTTCCCCAAGGAGGAGCTGTGCAGATGGGCAGTGCTGGCTCTGCTCCTGGCATCGGGGCTTGGGTGGCACGACTCTGCCCACTGTGATGCCCAGGGCTGGTGCCTGCTGCCCTGGGTGGGTTCAAAGCCCTTGTAGCTCTGTGCCATGCGAGTGCTCAGTGTCCAGTTGAGACCGGCTGCAGGAGGGGTGGACAGAGCTGTGAGGGGTTTCTGCAGGAGGAGCAGCCTGTGTGGGGCAAGCCCTCTGGGCCCTGGTGGCACCAGCAAGTGGCTGTGGCCAGGGGCATGAACACCATGCATGATACACAGAGCTGCTATTGTTTTTCTTTCTCTGTTTCCCCCCTTCCCAATGCCTCTCCCCAGGGAAGCACAAATGAGGTAAGTGGCTCCTGTTCTCTGCATGCAACACCTCTCAGCTCCCATGGGCCAGATGGGGACAAGCGTCTCAGACCCAAATGCACGTTTCAGCCATGTTTCTTTGAGCTTATGGAGGACAGGGGGTCACAAGGGCTCTGGGCAGCATCTGGCATCCTGGCTCTGCACCAGGGCACTTGCTGGTGGCTGGGCTCTGGTGGTTCCCTGGCATCCAGATTCCTGAGAAAGGGTGTTAAAGTGGGTGCAGAGGTCCAGGTAGTGCTGGAAGCTAAGCAGGGAGAGATTTGCGTGGGGAGCATGTTTGTTGTGATGGGGATTTTCATCTTTCTCCCATCCATCAGCTCTGTTTGGGGATTTTCCTGTTGTGCTGAGAGGTCAAACCAAAATACCGACCATGCAGGCGTCACACAGGGAGCCTCTTCAGCATCTAAAGAAAACAAAAGACAGCCTCACTGCAGACGTACATTAGTCCAGCATTGTAGCCAACGACCACCCCAGTCTGACTGAGGTGTGCGACAAAAGACAGCTCCAGCTTTTATTGTGTCACCAAAGCCCGAGAGCTCCATCTGCCACTGTCAATGCCCTGTTCAGCCACTGAGTTCTGCGGGGCGTTCCGTGGGGAGTTCCTCTTAGAAGAAAGCTGGAGCAGCTCTCACAGGTCCAAAAGGTCACTAAAAAATGTATGATTAAAAATCAAGCCATTCCTTCAGGCAGTCGGCCAGCCCAGGCCAGCGCTGTGGTCCCCACAGATGCTGAGCAGCTAACAGCTTTCTGCCCACTGGGTCCGTGGGCTTTGCTCTGCCTCGTGCAACAGCAAGAGGCGGAACAGAGTCTTTGCTACTGATGCGCTCTTGAACAAATCATGTCAAGTAAAAGTCAATTCTATGAGACTGGTTTAGCATGAAAAAAAAAGCCTAAAATACTGCAAGGTCCCTCATAGAATCAGCTAGGTTGGAAAAGACCTTTAAGATCATCAACCATTGCCCCAGCACTGCCAAGTTCACTACTGAACCGTGTCACTGGGAGCCTCATCTACAGAGTTTTTGAATGCTTCCAGTGGTTCCACCACTGCCCTGTGCAGCCTGTTCCAATGCCTGAGCCCCCTCGCTGTGAATAAATGTTTCCTAATATCCAGTCTAAACCTCTCGTGCCAGAGGTCAAGGCCATTATCACTTGTTATTTGGGAGAAGAGACAGACCCCACCTCACTACAACTTCTGTTCAGGCAGTTGTAAAGAGCGTAAGGTCCCCCCTGAGCCTTCTCTTCTCCAGACTAAGCCACCCCAGTTCCCTCAGCCGTTCCTCATCTGACATTCTCCAGACCCTTCACCAGCTTTGTTGGCCTTTTCTGGACCCACTGCAGCACCTCAATGTCTGTCTTGTAGGATGTGATGGTGTACTTTCAAGAAACACAAAGCAGCTGCATGAAGTTTCCTTCACCATATCCACTATGTTCCCAAACAATCCCAACACACATGCAGACAAGCACCACTTCCATTTCCTAAGGCCCATTAGGTCAAGCATCACCCCAAACAGCTGCTACACTCTCTTTCCCCTTGCTGCAGCTTCAGCCTCTCCTGCCAGTTATCTGCTTCTTCCCACCCCATCCTGAGCTAATCCTGGCTCACCAACAGTCTTTAGGTCCCCAGCATGAGCTGGTGGAGTTCTGGTTGAGTTTCTTTTGCCTTCCCAATGAGAAGTTCATTTCAAGTTGAAATCACAGCACAGGGATAGTCATTTGAAGTCCTCTGCAGCTATACCTGGTATAGCTGCAGGTAAATCTTCTACACAGAGAGAGGATCTTGGCTTCTCCTGTGCCATTTGCACTCAGTATAAAGCCCATGTCAGGGTGAGAGACATGGTGTGTCACCACAGAGTGGTGGTACTTGCCTGTCTCCACCCCTTGGGGTTGGAGCCATGTCTCAGCCCCACAACAGCTCTGGTGTGAATTCTGTACAGGAAACATAGCCCACATCCACGCTGGTGCAGCCACTGCAGCGGCTCCTGCTGGGGCTGCTGCTGGCGTTCAGCTGTTGCCTGTCTCCCTGTGGAGATGGTTCTGAGGCTGCTCACTCCTGCCCTGCAGAAGCCTGTGCTGCTGCTGTTTGTGAAGGCCAAGGTTCTCTGTCAAGACAGGAAAATTCTTACCCTGGACCTGCTGGAGTGAGCCCAGAGGAGGCCATGAAGATGCTCAGAGGACTGGAGCACCGCTGCTAGAGAGATGGGCTGAGAGAGCTGGGGCTGTTCAGCCTGGAGAAGGGAAGGGTCTGTCGAGACCTTAGAGCAGCTTTCAGTGCCTAAAGGGGGCGATAAGAAGGCTGGAGAGAGGCTTCTGACAAGGACCTGTAGGGACAGGACAAGGGGGAATGGCTTTAAACTGACAGAGATTTAGATTAGGTATTAGGAAGTAGTTCTTTCCTGTGAGGGTGCTGAGGCACTGGCACAGGTTGCCCAGAGAAGCTGTGGCTGCCCCATCACTGGCAGTGTTCAAGGCCAGATTGAATGGGGCTTGGAGCAACCTGGTCTAGTGGAAAGTGTCTCTTCCCGTGGCAGGGAGTTGGAACTGGATGAGCTTTAAGGTCTCTTCCAACCCAAGCCATGCAGAGTCTACAGTCTGCAGAAAAATAATCTTGACAATCAGACACTGCATAGCAAAGCCTTTGTAAGATGCAGTATGTGTCTGCCTGGTGGTGTAAAACAAAATGCTGAGGATGCAGAAATTTGAACTCCTGTGCATGAAACCTGTAGGGGAAAATCTCCTAACCCCTGCGAGTCCCTTACTCACACTCTGGGTCATCCTTGGTTAATACAGCTCCAGGGGGTTCCTCCCACAGCTGAGACACTTGAAGGATCAGTGAACAGTGATCTTTATTCTTCTCCCTGTTGGCAGTTAGATGCAATCAAGAGTTAGTGCACAAAACAAACCACACACCGTGGCTGGTTTGAACCTGCTGCTACACAGACCCTGCTCATTGCATGCAGCAGGGCTGGGGACACAACCGCTTTCTCTCTTTTCCCAGGCTCTGTACAAGCTGTACAGCGCGGCAGCGACGCACAGGCACCTCTACCACCACGCCTTCCCTGCACAGAAAGCAGAGCCCACAGAGGGCTCGGAGAGGAAGAAGGTGTAACCCCAGCGCGTTCCTGTCAATGCATGGAGGCACGGAAACCTCATCCTCAGTCCAGCAACTCTCATCCTCATGTCCCTCACAAGCTCCTGCTGCAGAAGAGCGTGAGTGGAGAACACATCTTGTGCAAGGTGGTTTGGTGCCGTGTGTGACAGGATGACCTCGGCATGTTTTTCATTTTGTTCATATGTACATGTTGGTACTGCCGCAACTACAAAGTGCTTTTAATTTGTAATAGCCAGCATACTCCCCAGCTCATTACAAAGCCTTATTTTCCCCTTAATTCGTTACAAAGTCACTAAAACCTCATAAGTTACATGATACTGCAACTAAAACTGTTTCAGACCTTAGCTTATTCAAAAGCCAACTTATTTTCAGATACTTGAACAAGTTATAACATGTAACCAAGTTTTTTCTTCCATTAACTGTTTAATTATAAAAACAAAAATGTATTAACTCGCTTTATCAGAAGCAGTAAGGGCACTTCTGCTACAGTATGTTAACAGTTTGGTAGGGAAAGCATACTTTTCTGTTGGTAACCGATGCACAAAGCACCACGTTGTAGATGTACTGAGAACATTTTGCTGTATTTCTGTATATACATTCATTATTGCGCATCGGAAGTGTGTTCAACAGTTCTATTCTTTTATCGTCAGAGCTATTAAAGTTTGCTGTCAGTTCCTAAGACTGTGGTGGTTCAGGAAGCAGGTGTTAACTAATGAGGTGAGAGCTTCTTTTCTTGGGTTCCTCACATTCTTGGTTTCCTTTTTGGTGCTTTTAATGGTGAGTTGGTATTTGGAACACACTCCTGGCCTGCCTCTGGCCCAGGGGTGACTGACCGCTGGAAGGTGCTTCTCTCACAAACAAGTTAAAGCCAGGTTTTACAAGTCTTGGGAATAACCAAGTCTCCAGCTGTTAGCAGAGGAAAAGCTTCTCAGGTGAAGCCAAGCTGAAGGAAGGGTTGCTGCTGAGGTCCACAGCCCCAGCTGCCCTTCACCTCTCTGTCCTGATGTGAGGGACCTTATTGTTGACTCAGCACAGCCAAGCTTGGAGCCTCCGAATGCTATATGGCTTCAGAGAGCCTGAGCTTCTGCCGGTCACCATCCTGATCAGATCCTTGCTCTGCTTGTACAGTTTGACATTCTAAAAGGCAAAACAAAAGAGGTGTACAACCCTCCATTCACTGAACAAAACAATTTTTATTGAGTTAATAGGATTTACAAGAAATGTTGGGGGATTTTTTTGTCTGCAACAATGTTTATTGCACTAATAAGAATCCATAAATAACATTTCAGGACAATCAATGAACCAAATGAAGATACTGGAGAGGCTGACTGTACAATTAAAATTTTTCCCCAAGTAAGGAAGTGTTACTACAAGACTAAAGCTCGCTTAAAAGTGATTTTGTGTCACAGTGTAGCACAGCTGGTCAGACAGTGCTGTTACCTTCCCATGTGACTGGGTAGCATTTCACAAAACACAGTTCAGCTTGGATTTAAAAACTAGGGAACAGTTTGCTTGGAGACCTTGGTCTTCAGGAAGGAATTCCATCTGTAATTTCTGTGAAAACTAGTAGTAAATCCAAAGTAGTAATGCGCTGAAGTAAAAAATAAGGCAACTTGGACTCTGCTTTCTTGCTATGTTTCACCTGGTTTCAGTACTGGGCCTTACTGAAAGGGAACATGGTCTCTCTTCTGTCTGTTAAAGCTGTAAACAAAGAGCAGAGCTCTCTATCGAGAGGGATACAACATCCCAAGGGAAATACCCAGAAATAGTCACTGGGATTTTAACAACATTTTGAACCTAGGACATTTCATGTGGTTGCATCTATTGCCCTTTAAAAGTAGACAGTCAGCTTCTAAATAATGCAGCCGGCTGCTAGGAAAAGATACCAGCATCAAGTGTCTGATCAAACCCCGCGCTGGTTTTCAGAATAATAAACTACTTCTTGTATGGAAAAAGATTAACAAACATTTGCCATTTTTATAAACAATAGATAATACATGTAGAAAATTATTCAAGAGGATAATAACAAAGGTGCAACAACATCAACAAAAATAAGCTGCCTCTTCAACAAAAGCACTTTTTTCATAGTTTTAAGTGTGAAAACCTTTTAAAGCTCTTTGTGTCCTCATAAAAGTCTGTTTTAAAAAAGAGTTGCTTAAAAATTCTTGCCGTGCTGCTGGGCATACCACTGCTGCCTCTGCTTGCGGTGCTCCAGCTCAGTGAGGAGCGCCTGCCTGTACGCTTCATACAGCTTCACAATACGTTCCAGTTCTTTCATGAACAGCAGCTTCAGCATTCCCTGGTATGTGTCCAGGTCTGCCAGCTGGAAGAGCTCCCACTTCAGAATGTGGTCGTATCTGTTTTGATAAAAAAAAAGAAAAGGGAGATTATCTGCAAACCTTTGCAAGCGACCATGCAGTGTTCCAGGCATTTTCTTTAGAACTGGCCTCATGGTTGTACAGCCACTGATCACAATCTACATCAGCAAGTTTTATGTGAGGAAATAAAGTAATTAACACCAGAAGACAGGGAGCTGTAGCTCAAAGCGGGTCAGAAAACATCACTTACAGCTGAACTTATGGAGTTTAACCATGCCAAGTGCAAGGTCCTACACCTGGGTCAGAGCAATCCCAGGCATAGATACAGGTTGGGCAGAGAAGAGATTCAGAGCAGCCCTGCGGAAAAGGACGTGGGGGTGCTGGTCAATGAGAAAATGAACATGAGCCAGCAGTGTGCACTCACAGCCCAGAAAGCCAACTGTATTCTGGGCTGCATCAAAAGGAGCATGACCAGCAGGTCAGAGGAAGTGATCGTGCCCCTCTGCTCTGCTCTTGTCAGACCTCACTTGGAGTATTGTGTGCAGTTCTGGTGTCCTCAACATAAAAAAGACATGGAACTGTTGGAACAAGTCCAGAGGAGGCCACGAGGATGATCAAGGGACTGGAGCACCTCCCATATGAAGACAGGCTGAGAAAGTTGGGGCTGTTCAGCCTGGAGAAGAGAAGGCTGCGTGGAGACCTCATAGCAGCCTTCCAGTATCTGAAGGGGGCCTACAGGGATGCTGGTGAGGGACTATTCATTAGGGACTGTAGTGATAGGACTTGGTAATGGGTTTAGACTTAAACAGGGGAAGTTTAGATTGGATATAAGGAGGAAGTTCTTTCCTGTTTGGGTGGTGAGGCACTGGAATGGGTTGCCCAGGGAAGCTGTGAATGCTCCATCCCTGGTGGTGTTCAAGACCAGGTTTGACAGAGCCTTGGGTGACATGGTTTAGTGTGAGGTGTCCCTGCCCATGTCAGGGGGGGTTGGAACTAGATGATCTTAAGGTCCTTTGCAACCCAAACTATTCTATGATTCTATGATTCTAACTGCAGAATCACTATAATACAAGAGAAACTCCAGAAATAAAGATCCTATTAACCCACTATAATAAACCAATGCAGAAAATACCTTTTGGAAGCAATCAAACCAGCAATTCCATTCATGAAAAGCCTCAAAGATTTAGCAATAAAACATCTTTTAAAAGTAACACAGAAAATAAAATTATTTCCACAGCTCACCCCAATGCTCACCAGCCAGTGCCTCACCACAGACAGAATACTGAAGTCTTCCCTTGCCACCTACTGCTGTTCCCAAAGTGTTGTTGTTCCAGCCTTAACAAGTGCTCTTGGACTATGTCCCCATCTTGGTTAATTAGCAGCAATAATCTACGTCATGGTGTCTTAAACTGCAGGTCATGAATGTCATGGGACCCCAAAAAGGGGCGATGTTAGACGGCATCAGGGACTACTGAGTGGTGACAGATCCAGTAAGTCCATAATTAACTGCTGCAAGTACTCACACCCAGTGAGGGGACATCCTAACAGCTCTTAGCTACTAGCAGTGATCTGTCCCCATGGGCAGGTGTCAAGGGAGCAATGCAAGGCCTAGCAGCTCTAAATCCTACATGTTCTTACCCCCATGCTGGAAAAGATGAGCTACTGTGAGCCAGGGGATGTTCCCTAGAGTTTAAAACATCAGTGCCACTCTGAACTCCTCTCTTAGGAATATCCAGCTGAGATGGAAACAAGCTCAGCTGTTCAGTCAACCTATTACTGTTGTATTTCTTCCCACTTCCACCATACATGAGAAGATACATTCACTTGAGTGGAGGCTGAAGGCAAAATATCAGTAAAATTAAGCAACTAAACTGCGTTACATATTGCAGGGACATACTTGGAAGGCAGTATGCATCAGAAGCACCAAGACATGTAGGTGACTACTGAAGATGCTTCTGTGAAATTTTAAGAATTTAAATAACCACAACTTCTATAACTTTCCTAAATAACAGCCTCTATATTAAAGTCATCCCAAATCTTGACAGGGCTGCACTGCTAAAATCACTCTTTCCTAAAGTCAGTAAAAAACCCCAACTTACAGCTGGTTTTTCAATATGAGGACGAAACTCCAGAGAGGTGGACTGCATGCTGCTGCTTGGAAGGTTTGTCAAGTACAGCTGTCTTTGCGTGCACTTGGTGAATGAGTTTATGTGAACACCATCTTTCCCTCTCTGCTCATTTCCCACATCATGAACTCAGCTGAACTGAATTCAACTGCAGCAGGATTTCCCCAGGTTTGCCCTGTGCTGATGGATCCTTTCAAATGTTCTGGATCAATGGCATGTATTAGAATACATGCTGCAGCAAGCTGATTCTTAGTGGAAGGACTGTTTCTTGTTAAGGTAGCAACACAAGCAGAAAGGAAACCAAAACTCCATCACACGCAGTAACATGTTTGCAGGTTTTCTGGGGTCTGCATCACAGATGATAATAAAACCTTGGTGTTTTTTAGCTCTTTGAAGCTCTCACTGCTGATAGTTTCTCAAGAAAAGCAGCACATGAGGATTATTTTCCAGTGTTAGAGCTTCGTTTTGCCTGCCCAGGAACAGGACAAGTCAAAGACGAAGCCATCAGCAGAGCCTCAGTTGGAATGGGCTCATTCCAATCCAAAAGATTGAAGGTCTAGGAACTCTAACCACAGAGATGCGTAGAGGAACATGACACAGAGTATCAGTACCTGACCTAGAATCACATTTTTTGGAAGGACATCTAGTCACAGGGCCTGGAACTGAGGGGAGAAAACATGTTAGTCCATAATTCCTGCAGAGTGCAGAGCCTTCCCTCCTGGGTTAGAAAGCAGGAGCTTACTAGACAGAACACACAGCCAAAATACCCAGTCCCCAGTGCTTTTCCCACTAGATAGCAAGTATTTAATATAAAATAGGACACTTTTAACACAAGAGACACTAACCTGCCCTGAATATTTACAGCCAATTGGTTAGAGATAGAGGAAGAAAGTCCTGTGCTCAGATCCTGCAGTACGTAGCAGGATTTAAACTGAAAAAGGGTAGATCTGGATTAGATATGAGGAACAAAATCTTCCCTGTGAGGGTGGTGAGGTGGTGGCACAAGGTGCCCAGAGGAGCTGTGGCTGCCCCATCCCTGGCAGTGTTCAAGGCCAGGCTAGACGGGGCTTGGAGCAACCTGGTCTAGTGGAAGGTGTCCTTGCCCATGGCAGGGGGTTGGAACTGGATGGTCTTTAAGGTCCCTTCCAACCCAAACCATTCTGTGATTCTACGATCCTTGGTTCAGAAGAGATGGGGAAGAATGTGAACCATGATCTCTCTTGTGAAAGGCATTTTTGGTCTCTTCACCATGACAGTTCCATGCATGCAGTCCAGCATACTGTGGGAACACTGACAAGACTGGGCTGCCTAACTTGGAAGGTTGGAGAAACACTCAGTTCTAGAGTCAAGCAAAGGGTTAACTGCTAGGCAGGAATCTTAATTCCACTGCATTCAAATGCTGATAACTGCACTTCTGCTCTCAAAACTAGATGCCAAGAGAGAGTGAAACTCGATGCTTCAAGTTATCAAAAATACCTTGATATAGGAAACTGTTACCTCAGCTAGACATCAGAGCTTTTTCATCGTCTAATGAGCCAAGTATAATCTTTTTTATCTTAATAGTTCGACCATTTTTCACTAAAATAGGATGTGTTATGGCTAACACCTACTAAACTCTTCATTAGGCTTTCCCAGCAGCCAGAATCCTTATCTGTTAGAGAAACTTGTTGAAACAAAGGCTAACATTACCTGTTTTTACTGTGATTAGCTACTTTACTCAACAAGAACTGGCCTTTGGTTGACTGTATCAAGCTACAGAGTCAGGCGTTATGTAACAAATAATAACAAAACATACCACAATGATTTCAGTGCAAAACTGCACTGTACTGATAATCAAGAGACTTTTAGAGTAAATTTCAAATAGCAGACTGCAAAACGTATTCCTCTACTGCTGCTATGAAAGTGTTCAGCAGCTTACTGCCATTTCTGCACCAGAACACAGGAGGATGTTCATACTGTTCTCATATTCAGCTTTTGGAAAATACTGCTGGAGAACTTACAAGCATTACTGAATGTTCTCTTTAAGGTTTAAGCCAGTTGCTTTGGCAACAGAGGTTATTAAAATTACACTGAAAATACATAAGTGATCCTGATTTTAATAACATTGAAAACTACTTATCAATTGTTCCTCAAGAAGCCCTCAAGATGAGGTGACACTAAGCCAGCTGCTACCACTCCTCCTCACTTTTCTAATGGAATATTAGCATAAATCAGAATTTACTTCCTCACAGAAGTGCTCGAGAATTACAATAATATTCCTATTACCACTAGCACTACTGTAATGGAAGGCTAAAAGGATACTAGAAAATACATGATTTTTGATTACTCTGAACAATGTAAATTCTATTTAAACAGCTTGAATGAATTAGATGTTTTAGGTTGTGGTTTTTTTTAAATATATCTAGTAGGCTGAAACAAATTTAAGACATTCCTGATAATGTTAAACTGTTTAAATTGTCTTAAACTTGCTTCTCGAATTTCAGGAAAAGTACCAACAAGAGTCCATACAATACAGGCTGAAATATTTAAAACTACGCTGCCTGGATGTGCCAAAGACCTAAATAAAGAAATGCAGCCAAAACCTAGAAGGATTTCTAGGAAACAAGTCCTCCCATAGGTTACAGGAATGTGTATATCCCTGGTGCCTAAGTGTACTGGTGGATTTTAGGCCAATTTAAATCTTTATGGGCTACTGACAAGCCCAGAAGCCACAAGAAGTAATAAAACCCATTCAAATCATAGTTAATAGGAGCAGCTAAAAAAAGGGAATTCTTTAGTGGAAGTCACTGAATATCATACACAGCCTGAATTTGCAACTACAGACTCACCTACTCATTGCTGTATAACTCGGTTTCTTTACATTCCTCTTATGAAAAATGTAAGTGATTCCATAATTAATCAAAATATTTTTAATTGCTTTTCTATTTAGTGTTACTATTCTGCAGAACTGCACCCATTAGAAAATGTAATTTGTTTCATTATGCTGATTCAAATCTTTTCTTGGAGGAGAGGCCCTGTACTAACGCTCAGTTTTTAATTCAAGGGATTTCAGTCTGAATTCAAAATTCTTAATTGCGAAGGAAAATCTGTCTTTTTTTAAAAGGGGTAAGATATAGATGAAGAAGTTAACACTAAAAATATTTCACATAGTTTATAAGCACATGGCGCAATTCTCACAAATACACAGAAAGTAAATCACTTCCGCGGCTCTCTAACATATCATTCTGCAAATCACATGAACTGCCAGAAGTACGTGATAATTTTAAGTAATGCCTAAACCAAGGCAAACTAATATGATGAATGTTTGGTACAACTTACTCATGTGCTGTCAGCAATAGTACCGGTGCAGTTAAGAAACATACCAGCTAAAGTGAGTCATCAAAATTAATCTTTCTTCTAAGCAATGCATGCAGAGTGTGAAATGAAAAGGGAAAAAAACAAAACTCACTTTACAGGAGCCCTGGCATAGACCTGCAGCCAGTCTGGAATCTCTGCAGTGTGGTAAGGATTTGCAGGGACAAGGAGGGGCTGGCTTCTCTCCACTTGCTGCGGTTGGTAAGTCACTGGGGGAGGCTGGTCATAACGGGGAACACTGCACAAAGGAAGACAAAGTCCATAACCCTGAAGCAATAACTTAAACATACCGATATCATTAACTCATTAACATCAATACACAGACTAACACACGCAAAGGCCAATGATGCAATCACAAATGGAGTGTCGCCTCAGCAATGAACATTCCTCATATAATGAGAGCAACTTTCTGCCGCTATTTTTGTGCTTCACGCCAATCACGACTATATGTGTTGCTGCTATCTGTCAGCACACTGTAAAACTCACCTTGGTCCTATTCACAGAATCACAGAATCCCAAGGGTTGGAAGGGACCTCAAAAGATCATCTAGTCCAACCCCCCTGCAAGAGCAGGGTAACCTAGAGTACATCACACAGGAACTTGTCCAGGCAGGCCTTGAATATCTCCAATGTAGGAGACTCCACAACCCCCCTGGGCAGCCTGTTCCAGTGCTCTGTCACTCTTACAGTAAAGAAGTTCTTCCTGGTGTTAACATGGAACCTCCTATGCTCCAGTTTACACCCATTGCCCCTTGTCCTGTCACTGGATATCACTGAAAAAAGCCTAGCTCCATCATCCTGACACCCACCCTTTACATATCTGTAAACACTGATGAGGTCACCCCTCAGTCTCCTCCAAGCTAAAGAGACCCAGCTCCCTCAGCCTCTCCTCATAAGGGAGGTGTTCCACTCCCTTAATCATCTTTGGGGCTCTGCACTGGACTCTTTCAAACAATTCCCTGTCCTTCTTGAACTGAGGGGCCCAGAACTGGACACAATATTCCAGATGCAGCCTCACCAAGGCAGAGTAGAGGGGGAGGAGAACCTCTCTTGCCCTACTAACCACACCCTTTCTAATGCATCCTAGGATGCCATTTGCCTTCTTGGCCACAAGGGCACATTGCTATTCACCTACTGCCCGCAACCTGGATACTAAAGTAGAATGCTTTTAAGGCAAGTTTTACATTAAAAAGGCAAGTACTGATTCAGCCATGTAATACACCATTTAATATATTAGAACGAATGTATTCAGGCAGCAGCAGATAAGAGTTACTCCATTTGTAACAAAGGATATTTTCACATGTTTACCTTTTGTGCCACACTGTTAAAAATCTTTCTTTTCCTGGGTAACAGCAAAGTAGATTAAGTAGCAGAAATTAACTGTCAGATTTGGTGCATACTAACATCATTTTACCTTGAAATTCCAAGTAGCTAAAACACTGATTTTTGTTCTACACAAGACTTAATTCATGTGTCAGATGGTATGTGCTATTCATTCAGTCTCGTGGAACATCAGATCGAGTTAGAAACCTAACAATTACTTCTAAAAATCTTGGTCAAGAGCCAGTAAAGCTTACTTCTAAGAATAAGTTTTTGGCACATTATATGAGACAAAACCAGTTCCACTTTCTTAACTGGTTTAAGAAAAAACCAACAGCCACAGAGGAGAAGGCAGATGTCTTACCTGGGAGCACAAGGGTGTTTATATTGAGCTCTTTTATTGATGTGATCTACATAATACACTCCAAATTCTGCTGACTCAACCCTTTCCCATCCTGGAGGCAGTCCCTCACGCTCGAGTGGGTGGCTCCAGTGGGTTGTATTAGTGTTATGATCTATATAGTATTTCCTTCCTCTAATAGTCCAGTCCACTGACCAGCCAGGAGGAAGAGGTAAATCTTCAGAACTACGATTTGTTAAGTTTCCTAGAGATGTAGCAGCAACTCTACCAATGCCTAAAAAGAAAAAAGAGAAAGCAATGTTTAGCTAAACTAGTAATACCAAACCCCACCATTATGTGCAAAGTCAATTTCCCCCCTCCAGGCACTCTATGAAAACTGAACAATATCACGGCCTTTAGGGCATGTGCACTTGTATGTTGGTAAAAAAGGGCAATTGAGTCAAATTAGCTCTTCCCTTTTAAGTATCACTTGTTTTGCTTTCCTCCAGCTCCAGATTCACTAGACAGGTTCATTCAGAGACAGTTAAAGCATACTTGCTGTTTTCAATTAGAGAAATATATTAGCATCATAACATGGATGAAGCTGTTATTGCCATCTCAATTTGCTGAGCAGAGAGCTAATAATAAGATTACAAATGTTAAAGCTTTATATAAATAAGTTTCTGTTAATGTGATTACAGCTGCATCAAAACTATTTATCTACAAAACCCCCACAGCTATCTCTTTTTCTAGTTAGCCAGGTATTACAACTATGTCGAAAAATCACTGAATACCAACAAAGCTCTTCAGACTAACCAGTCAAGTAACAGGACCAGGTAAACTAATAAAGGAAGGAGATGTAAGTTAGCACTATCCTGCACTGAATGTTACTACTAAA
Organism: Melopsittacus undulatus; assembly: GCF_012275295.1. Taxonomy (NCBI): domain Eukaryota; kingdom Metazoa; phylum Chordata; class Aves; order Psittaciformes; family Psittaculidae; genus Melopsittacus; species Melopsittacus undulatus. The sequence continues at coordinate 13,026,146 of NC_047530.1, forward strand.
GTGCATGCAACCATGGCTAAAAAGTGTCAGCAGTAACAAGAGAAAACAGAAGCGCTGGATCCATGGCAGATCCCGCACAAGCCCTTCACTGCACACTGGGTGGGATATAACACTGCTCAAATGATGAGCAGACGAGATCCACAGACCTTTTCAGAGCAAGTCACAAAATCTCCCACCTCTTCCCTTCATTCCCTTCCACCCTTTTCCTCCTTCATTCCCACAGATCTTGGAAGGAAGTTTTGTTGTCTAGTGGGCTGTATAGCTGCTTCTCTACGTCTTGCTCTTCTTTCGAAGTGAGCCCCTATGGTTCAGAATGCTGAAGAGGAATGTGAAAAGAAGGGATTTCCAGCTTTTCCTGGTGCTGTGGGCTGCACTGGAAGGGCTCCTCCAGCAAGAGAACTAAAGCCTAGGTTACATGTATTGGTGGTTTGAGAGCTGACAGGGATCAGTAGTTGAGGAAGTTGCCACCTCTGTCCCAGAAACACAGCACATTCAGGATTTATCACTAAATAAGTTAAGATACTGTTCACTAGCATTTTAAAATACGTGATTTGCTGTAACATATACACAGGCTTTATATTTTAAAAATTAGCATGCTGGATGCTGAGAGATGTACTAAAGAAACTTAATTCCATCTTTTCCTTCTCTCTGTACACTGTGGATACTTAGACAGCCAGTTGAAATAAAAGCCGTAATAATAATAATAATTACACAAAACTAAAAAACCCAAATCCAAACAAACAAAACACAAACCAACAGCAAACATCAAACCAACCAACAAAACCAACCACAAAAACCAAGTGATACAATCAAGAACACCGCAGGTCTCTTTCCATTCCTGGGAAGCCTACTACCTACTGGAAGTGCTGGCCCAAATTCAACTCTCTGTTTAAAATTCGTTTAAGTAGTTACCTTCAGTTATTCCCAGTTCTACAGTTAAACAGTCCCTCGCTTTAAAGAAATACTAATTATTTTTTAATCCCACAATCAAATGCATCTATTCAACCACAGTATTCATCAGTTTGTGTGCTACTATTTCCCATCACCAGATCAAACGGTACAGAAGCCACTTTTCCTATTTTCTAGTAAGTCAGAAAGTGACTCCATCACAGGCACCACACTTACTGCCTGGGGAACACACCCTTTCCCTTCTGATTTTCAGAAATAGCCTTTTTTGTGATTATTTTTTTGATAGTGGAAAGAAAAGGCAAAGTCCATCTCATCTGAAATACTATTAAAAATAGGTTCCAAGTGTGGTCATTAACTCAAAAAGATAACAGTAATACTGAAAAAGTTGTTCTATTTCTCAGCAAAGTTGTTCTATTTCTCAGACAATTTCATGCTCTTGCTGGCTGACAACGGCAATGGTCCTTCTCAACAACACATACACACTAGAGCATGCTAGCCAAGGGACGTCAACTACTTTAAAACCTTAATTTACATATGAAACGACAAACTGAAAACTGGATGGGCTGTCATTCTGATACAAGTCAGCAGTCATAACAATAAAGTAATGGGAAGGCTCCAAAGCAACCGAATAATAAATAAACAAATTTCACAAGCTTCCTCCTCAGTCTTTAAAACACTGGTGCTCAGCTACAGATCTTTTTCTAGCCTTTTCATGTTCTGAACTATTTGGCTTGAAGTATTTCTCTTGTAATAGTACTTACCTATTTTTTAGCTCTATAATGGAAAGTTGATGGCTGTGTTCCTGTAATAGCTCCCATCTCATACTATGATCAAGCAACCTAGACCTTTACTTCCAATAAGAAAATACATCCTGAAGGCTTCCTGACCTTTGGCTAAACAAATTCAGTATTTTCTCCAATTAACTGGACTGCTGTGTTGTAGGTATAAACAGTGACCATTAAATCACCACTACCAGAAGACCTGAACATACAAACTTGACTGGGGAACGAATTTTCAGAGGTATAAACGTATTTTTCTGTTTAATGTTAAAACCAGCACATATCTGTATTTTTATTACAGTTCCTCCTACTTAAATTCTAGCATGATTCCAGCAGCAAATACATATATATTCATTCCTTGGGGTACAGGTTAATGCTTTCCAACATTTGGATATTGTCATTAGAAGTTGCACAAGCCATACTCCGCATCACAAGTTCTTCACTTGACGCCTATACCTCTTCATACAAAAAGCCTGATAAGATTGGAAGACGGACTCAGCGAAGAAAGCCAAAATCTAGGTTAGCTAGAGAAATCACCTAGAAAGTAGGCTAAAAAGTAATGCTGTACCCAATGGAAGGGCAACACTGGCAGTTCTGCATTTGCACAACCATTTAATTCTAGTTTCATGCCACATAGTTAAAATGCTAGCTTATTTTTTTTTAATTTTTAAAATGCAAGGAACAAAAATAACACTGGACCACAGATACATCACACATTTCTTTTGCTGTTTTGACTTCACCTATGAAGAAGAGCCATACTCTTCAGATATAATTTATGCAGCTGTACCAATTACCTGTTTTGAACAGCGTTCTAGGCTCTGCAACTACCAAGCTCTAATTATGAAATCAAAGGCCAGATTTATAAACTGATGGTTGTAGTATTTCAGGTTGTAATTATCATATATAGTCTTAATGGGCATTTTTCCCCTTAAAATCACAACTCATATTGAAATACTGTGTGCTGGAAGTTTGGAGACCTCAGGTAATACTTACAGCATCTCACAACCATCAACCCACTATGGCATTAAAATCAGCAATTAGGACAATTAAGCCATTTGTTTATATACCTGGAGTTACTAGAGATCAAAAGAAATTGTATGTGGGTTTTCCATATAAAACTCAGCAGATGCTTCCTTCCAGGGAGAGTAGATACACATACAAGAGAAATAGCTCCTGCTATGATTCTGAACAGTAAGAGAACATGAAAATTTGCCTTCATATACATACACATCTAAGTATCAGTAAGACTGAACAACACTTGGCAGAGCACATTTCTGTGTGATCTTTTCCAAAACATAAATCAAAAAAGAAAGTTACAAGACAGCCTGAAACCATCTCCTGTGAGCACTATCTGTTGTGTATCATATTGCCAAAGCACAAGACTCTTGTGTGTTTAAATCTGAGGTCAGATCTTTGTCCCAGAGCACTTTCATAGCAGCCCAAAGCTTCACACAGGATACTACAGTGTGCACCAAGAATATTCCCTGCATCACAGGCTGGTACGAGATTTACATAATACAGTGAAAACTATCTACAGAAAACAAGCACACTTAAAAAATTAACCATTTTTATCAAAATACCTAGTGTGATCCCTGTGATTTTCCTGTCACTGGAGGATAAGCAAAAGCAGACTAGTCAAACCAGTTCACTCTGACTACTCAGGGTTTTCTTGTTCACACGCTGTTTTACCTATGCCAAGACAAAAATCCTTGTTCTCCCTGCTTTCCCAGGGAACAGACTTGTTTAAATTATCTGCTTTTTCTAAATGTTAAGTCTCCTTTCCTCTGCTTAAGGATACGCACAGTTATTTATAAATTTCCCTGAGTAGCATTATCAAATCTCAAGAATGGTCCACAGTGAATTTTTGCAATTATGAATCTTTTCAGGTTGCCTTTTTGGACCTTGTCTAGCCTCATTTGTTCATTATGTTTCATGATGGCACATGTTTAGGGTATATTTTGGTTCAGCTGCTCCTTTTAAGTAATATCAATACTGAACACCATTTGTGACAGCTTTTTCGTTCTCTTGTAAAATATAGTAACTTCAATTTAAGGTCTTGAAATAATTTGTCAACCAGGCTGAGAGGCATTATATGCTATCCCAAAGCAACAGAATCACAGAACAGTAAAATCCTCTTCAATGCAGTTCACTTGCTTAGAAGTATTGCTGTGTATGTTCTTGACACTTTGAAGAAAACAAGCGCAAAGGGACAGCAACCACTTATTGCTACTATTAGCAAAATTAAAAACACTCACAGTTTTAAGTAAGGCCAGGCCCTAAATTCAGTCTTATTTTCAACTTCTTCAACAATAGGGTGTCCTAATACCAGAATCTAAGCTTTAACTTTGAGCAATAGAATGCAAATTCCGGTGCACTGTATTGGTGCAGAGTTCCTTCATTTAATATTCTTCTCTTTAAAAATGTACCTTAATCTTCTGACATCACTAATGTGACAAATATGTAGTATCTTCTTCAGTCAAGGAAATTCTGTTTGGTTTGTTCCATTAGCATGGAACAAAAATCAATAAGGGATATGTGTTAACGCTTTCACAACACAGAGAAGAGGCTTCGTTGTAAAGAAACTCTGCCTGGAAAGAAGTCAAAGTTCCTAGGACGAAAGGCTTCTAGGTCAGCAAAAAGCAGTTCTTCAGACTGCCTGGTAGAAAGCACAGGAGAAAAACCACATCACCACGCAGGGAAAAGCAAAAAAAAAAACCAAAGAGAGCAGAAAATCTCCCTTTGTTTATTAGATATAATGCTGATGTAGGCACAGAAGTTTCAGACTATAAACTCCCCACAACTAGCTTCAACGAAATTTCAAAGTGTTGAAGAACAGATTTAGCGAAACAAAAGGACTTCAAATTCATTTTTCTTTAGGTCAATTGTCTCAACAGCCTTTTTTCAGAATGCCAAAATCCTCTCCCTTCCCCTCAACAAACCAGGATGACGAACAGGAAGAGAACAAGAACAAACTGCTTAATTCTAAGAGAGTAAGTAATAGGAAGAAAAGCAACAGAAGTTTCAATAACTCTTGTTTAGAAAGGTCTGTGGCTTCTATGCCTTTCTAACTCATTCCAAAGCATCTGAAGGTACTTCCTGAGCAGAAGTATCTCATTTGCAGAGGGAATGGGGCATTCCAAGTACGCATATATTCACAAAATAGGAAATGACAGGAAGTACTTTGAAAGTTTCAAAAAGTATGCTACAAAGAAATTACTGCAAAATCAGCACATAAGAAAATGGCAGGAACTGCCATTTGTTTAAAAATTAGTTAAGTGTACATGCCTAAAAAGAAGAGCACTGCAACTTTACCTCCAAATAGGTTTCATTTAATAATTTGTATTTCTTTATTTTTCTCTAATATTAAGCATGAATACCAGTTTGCAATTTTTAAGGGGTACATTTTAACACAAGATGACCCTACTTTCACTAAAGCACACTGGATTCTCTGCTCACAGGATTAATCGTTTTTCTCTTCTGACACCACAGTCAACTGCTTACAATGCATCACCAGAAAGTCCCTTTATACTGTGATTTTAATCTCAGCAATTTTCATATACACGTAAGAATTTTTTAGCTTACCGCTCAAACAGGTACAAATAACTGAGGTCTTGGTTACAAGTTAGTTCCAATCTATACTGTAGATATAACTTCAACCACAGACCTCCCCAAACCTTTAACCTAGAAGAGAGGAAAGAGATGTCGAGGAAAGATAGGTAAAGTCTCTTAAAATTAAGTTTGAAATGGACACTATTTAAAAAAATAAAAATCAAGAAATGCCACAGAGGTAGCAAAATGTACAAAATCAAGAAATAACTTAAATATCTTATTTTTTTTTAAACCACCTAGATTGCTGATTAAAATAAAATCTAACGAAAATAAGAGGAGGACACAGTAGAACTGAATGATACTGAGACAGAAAACATGACTTCAAGGTGAAAGAACGTATCAATGCTGTCAACATCAACTGCTGAAAAATCATGGGACTTTCTTAAATACTTCACTGAATACTTTAAGCATGAAGCTTACAATAAAATCATGGTTTTAATGTCTCTCCAAATTATAAAGAATGGAATCTTTATTTTGAATGAAAGCTGAAATTCACACGCACCTCTTTGCTTCCAGATGACTGCTTGTAAAATGTCATCCCAGCTGTTACCAGCACTAAATGAAGTGTTACTCACCGACAGCAAGTACACCTTGTGCTCATCAGGGAATATTTCTGCAGCAATCAACCCAAACCATAACAGAACTGACTGAGGCACCTTCTGATGCATGGTGGGAGAGGAGGAAAAGGGCAGGAGGCAGCATTTACACATTCCAGCTAATTAACAGAATTTACATCGAAACTGTGGGTGTTCAGCAATTCTGACGTCTCTTGAAGAATTTTGATTAAGTGAAATGTTTAAAAACAACAATGGAGATGGTAAGGCAAGTAATTCAGACAAAGACAACGAAAGTAACAGGCCCGCCTCAGTATTTTGAAAATGCAGGAAAAAAGGGAACTAGAAATTACAGAAAAAATAGTGTATCTCAAGGAAAACACTGAAGGTTTGAAGGCAATGGATGGTTCAAACAAAAAGGAGCTTAATGGTGAGATGAAAGAAGTAAGAAAATCTAAGGTTTCCTTATTTTTGGCCATGTAATAACTTTACAATTCTGGAAAAGATGTACAGAAGTTAAGGGCATTGGTCAATGTTCTTGCTGCAGTGAAACTGAAAGAGGAAAAGAGTTCACATTCATGCTGAGATGAAAAAAAAAATAGAGAAGGGAAACACTCTGGCAGACAGAAGGCTCACCTTTTTTTGTCTCTCCCTACAAATGCAGATTGAATACCCACGCATTACAAAACATGTATGGAATTTGGTCAAGATATTAAATGTAAAAGTATGAGAGCGAATGACAAAGGACCAAACAAACATCAGCAGCTCCTTTATGATTCCAGGTAGCCAAGGGGGTATGTTGACAAATGGCAGGGGGGAGGAGGGCAGAAATCTGTTCAGAAATAAATCCATGTTGCTACAATTGAGAAATACATGGCTGTTAAGGCCTACTTTCAGCTTGGTTTAACAATTTGCTAGATTGAACTCCACTTTCAAACTAACAGCTAGAACTCCATTTCCACTTAACATCATTTAAGTTCTGCCCAGCAGCAGTACCATTATTTTTTAAGTCTTCCTCACACAGTGTCATGGTTTGAGCATGTTTTGAGGGTGTTTTTTGTTCAAGGTTTTTTCCAGCCAGGTGGAGGAGGGGAGTCTGGGAGGAAGGAGAGACAGGACACCTGACCCAGGCTAGTCAATGAGGTATTCCATACCATAGCAGGTGATGCCCAGGATGCATACTGGAAAAGAGAAGGCTGGAGGGGTAGAGCTCTGGAGGAAAATGGAGGAGGGAGCACATGGTGCTCGGCTGGGCAGGGTGGAGTGAGTTATGGGTCGGTGGCTGGTGGGGTTGTATTCTTTTCACTTGCTGTTTGCTGTATCATTATTATTTGTAGTAGTAAATGGCAGTAGGGGTTTTGTGTTATGCCTTAGCAATTAAACCGTTCTGATCTCAATCCGTGGGGGCTACATTCTTTGGATTCTCCTTCCTAACTCTCCGGGAGTTGGGGGACTTGGTTTAAACCACGACACACAGATACTATGGTATTTTTGAATGTTAAATTGATGGACTGGTTTATGAAATCCTGCCCTCCTGTCTCTCCTCCCTACAACACCCCAGCACACAAACTATTTTTGTTTTCCAGACCAGGTAAATGTTCAGTGACTGCTGGCTGAACAACAACTGAGAGAGATGGAAGGCTTTCATGCAAAATCTAGGTAGATCAGATATATTAGCATTTAGCAAAATAAACATGGATTGAAGTAGCAAATCTTAAACTTTAGTATTTCAGAATTTATTGGCTGACAGCAGTAACACCAGCACTACTCTTCTGTCACTTCTCATGGAAAAGTGTCTGTAGTAAAAAACCCACAAAGCATTGTTCGGTTGTAATTCCATGAACCAGGTCAGTAGCCTTAAAAATTGATGTTCTTCCCAGATTTATTTTTCTAGACAGATTCATTTTGCTAGAGACTATTTGCCATTTTGTTGACAAAACAAGTAATGCTGAACTAACAACGTGTTTAATACTGAAGGCACATTATTTACAGGTTTTAAATATTTGATTCAAACTCCTTGAACAGTTTTTGTAGTATATAGAGTACTGGAATACAGCAAAGTTTACTACATTTAAGGTCACCTTTCTGTGGCCAGCACTGTAATCCCAGACTTTTTATTCCACCAGTAGATTCACAACAGCACCAAAGAATTATTTTTCAGTGGCATTACAGATAGAATCAAATATTTCAAAAAAGTAGTATTTACTTCTTTCTTATGCTGTTATTCCTTTAGAAAACAAAGACAGGTTCCAGTGAAATTGAGAGGGGAAACAGGCATGTTTACAAACAATACTACAAGCTAAAAGAAAAAAAAGCATCAAGGACTAGGATGTCAATTGCAGCACTAATTATATGCTAATTTGCTAATTATGCAAACCAGTCATGCCACCCTTTGTATAATTACTGATGTCAAATTAACACAGCAAAACTAAATAGTAACATGATGATAGTTAAAATACTGTAATAGTACAATGAAATGGCAATATCACAGTTTGGAGCTGTTGGTTATTCTCTATGTCATGAAAATAGTAGCTATCCCCTAATGAATAAAATCCCTTATTAGCGAGCAACTGATTCAACTTCATGTAGAGGTGCTGCATATTAAAATAAGAACTTGCTTGACCGTAGCCCATATATTTCATAAATAAATCCTGGTTTAAGTATATTTTTCCTTCTGCATACATGCACTCAAATTCTTAAGTCCAAGAAATGTGAACACACAGTGTACTTGGATCCCAGAAATGTAATTAAAAAGCAGCTCTGTCCTACAGAATAAGTCCTAAAAACATGACCCCAATCATGCAGATACAGCTCTGCACTTAAGATCTTACAAAAAACTAATTTTCAAAGAAGCAACAATTAACACTTACCTGAAGTGTGCCTCCCATGATTCTGTGACATCCTCTGAAAGAGATCACTGTTGTGCTCATAATACCTGTAGTCCTCATGTATGCGATCGTTTAAATGACGCCTCCTCTGGGCATCATAAAAATGGTCATAATAGTAACAATGGGCACCAGCACCTCCATTTTCCAAAACAGAATTAGCTTCTGTTAAAAAGGACTGTGAGGAAGAGCCATATTCCCTGGGGACATCAGCTAAACTTCTTGCAAGATAGGAAGGTGCAGATAATCTGTTGCTTTCACGTCTCATTATTTCATGAGGCGGCCTCTGCACTGGAGTTCGAAGGAAACTCTGGTTTCTGGAAACAATTCCATCTCCACCAGAAGCATATGCAGAAGTTGTTGAGTCAGGAGGACAGATATCAGTTCGTCTTGGAATGGTTGGACCATGACGGATAAATGAAGGCATCAGATCTGATATACAGCATGAAAAAGAAGTAAGAACTTTGGCTGTACTTACACATAAAGTATCTGGCTAGTCACAATACTGATTTACATCATGAAAATTAGGAGACTCAAATGCTAGTACCCCTTTAAGGCACCCCTAATGCATATGCAAGCATAATAGTAATGCTGCAGTTTGTACTGGTGCAACAGAAACCATCACACCTTCTGCCAGCAACAAACTATTGCCAAAACAATGCAGTTTTGCCAGTGTAACTGCATCTACAATAAACAAACAAACCAACCCATACCCCATCAAAAAAACCAAAAGCTATTCATGCTGTATTGCAGCTACACCAGGCTTCATTCCTCACTACTAAAAGGGTCAAGAAAATCCATGTGTCCTGGCCACCACTTCATCAGGATCACTGTCCTTATGAATTTGGCAGAACTACAGAACTACATGCCTAAATGCTCACAGAACCCATGACAGAATCAGGAACAGAATATACTTTCTCCACTAATCACCAAATTCAGACAGTAAAATGCTGTAATTCTTCACACATTATGTTCTCAAATGATCATGAAGATATTTCATTTTCTTGTTTACCTAAAGGTTTTACACACCAACAGTGACCCCCATTCATACAATCTCACTGTTTCTCTATTGAGGCATACATTACTGTTCTCCCTACTACTACTTTAAATGGGATATAAACAAGTAGTTTCCTGTCAGGTGAGCTAATACAAATTATAACTTTCATTCAGAAGGAACTTATGCCTATTATTAAATACTTTTAATTTCAAAGTATTATAACTCAGGGTAAATATTCAGTGCATCCCAGAAGGCATCATCAATAAATTTATAATGATCACTACAAAGCAGTCATTACATAATGGCAACTACCACAAATGTCTAAGAGGTGTTAACCCCTTACACACGCCCACAGCCTGCAAAAAATGTGGGTTTGTTGGTTTGTTCGTTTTTTTTAAGGATTAAGCCAGCATAATCAGACTCCTAAATGATCCTGCCTGGTGAGTAGGAAACCAGCTGTTCATGCAGCAGACTTCCAGAAAAGCAGAGTGCCTGCTCCTGCCAGCAAATCAGTTGTTGCTGGTAGTGATCTCCAAGGTAATCTTGCAATTCTCGCATAATACGTTTCGGTGTCAGGTTGTTTTTCAAAGATTAACAGAAAGAAATCTAAATGCGCTTTCAATGGTTATTGTACAGTATAACATGTATTGTATAGCTCGAGCAGAACTGTGGCATTGTCAGATTAACCTCAAGAGCATCAATGCATCCCAGGTACATAGCGGTGACCTCATCAAGTTGATTCACGGTTTAAGAACTGGAGCACTTGCCTCCACAGAGATTTTATGCAACTGTCTCATACAGTTATCTCATTTTCAAAGCACACACCTTTTGGCAGTGCACACAGCCTAGATCGGGAAAACAACCATTAACTTCTGGAAAGCCAGAAATGGTGAAGGCCAGGCTGGATGGGGTTTTGAGCAACCTGGTCTAGCGGAAAATGTCCCTGCCCACGGCAGGGGGGTAGAACTGGATGAGCTTTAAGGTCCTTTCCAACCTAAGCTGTTCTGTGATTCTATGATCTGTTCCATTCACCTCAGCGGTATCTGTGCGCAAACTGTCTTAACCCCCCTCTGCTGAAACGGAGAAACTGCTACGGAGAACTACTGAAGTTTGTTTATCGTGAACACCTATGAACACGTAAACACAGTGTCGGGCTCCCTTTAAAATTCAGCTTTTTTTCCACGTGGAACCTCCCTCTACCAACCCTCAGGTCTCACAACAGGACACCCCCCGAGAGTCCCCAGAGCCTCTGGGACCAGCCGCAGCACACAAAGGACACGGACCCCGCCGAAGTCCTGGGGTTTGTCCGCCCAGCCCGGCCCCCAGCCCGCCGAGCCCGGCCCTGACACTCACTGCGCAGCAGAGGGCTGGTCTCCTTCTTCACGTACTTGCCCTGTACCTCACCCGGTTTGGATAGCTCCGTTCGCGTCTTCTTCCGCGACAGCATCCCACCTCCCGGCCCGCTACCACCGCCCGCATGCCCGGCGCCGGGCGCCGCTCCCCGCTCCGCAGGGCAGGGCGGGGCAGCGCCCGGCCGCCTCGGCCCCCTCAGGCACGGCGGCGGTGGCTCCGCGCCCTCATGGCTGCGCACCGGGGGTACACACACACAGCACAACAGACAAACGGGGCGGCGCGCGGGGGGTTCTGGGACAGCGGCCTCCGCCCTCCGGGGAAGGCCGCGGGGAAGAGAGCCGGTGCGCGCCGACACAGCGCCCCCGCGCGGCCGGGAGGGCGCTTGCGCCCGTGCGGTGGGGGGACGGGGGGCCCGGGGATAGAGGAGGGCGGGATGTACCGGCCCCACCGCCCTGCAGGCACCGGGGCTGAGGGAACCCTCGCCTGGCCGGGCCGGACGAGGTGGCACCGCGGCGGTCGGAGCTCTGGGGCTAGCGCCTGTCCTGTTATAGCCTTACCTATGCATTTGCAGACACTGCTTGAAGTACCTAAAACTTCCATGGGAAGTAAAACACAGATGACACAAATATGGATAATACAGTATTTTTATATATTTATATATAATACATTCATTATAAATAATGTGTAGTTGGTTCATCTTTCAGTTTTACCTGACGTTGCAAGGACAATATATTACACCAGAACAAAAAACTCAATAGAAAAAAACAATACACAATTGTTCTCATTTACACAGAAGTAATTTACTATGGAATGACAGCACCTGACACCAAACAGGAGACTTAACAGGTAAATGATGGAAAACCTGAGAGACAGTGATAGCATTTGCTGAAAGTAAACAAAAGGATGCTTTCTCTTTATAGAGCCAAACAATTCCATGCTCTACCTTCCACATAATCTGGCTAAGTTAAAACATGGTAGAATCCTTTCCCCGCTCCCCTTTTTTTTCCAATCAGGATTTAAAGAACTCAATTTTCCTTACATTTAAAGTAGTAATTACAGAACGTGTGACAGTGTATTCTTTTAAATAATTCTAAATTGACAACTAGCACTTCAACTGTATGAATTCAGTACACATAAACTTGGTGTCTCTCTCCTTCCCAAACTCCCAACCCGAGATATACATGTGCCTTTATTTTCACAGTGATTCATAAAACAAGAGTTGAAAACATTTAAAACATCTGGTGACAAGGTAGTTAATAACTTAATTGACAAGACCTGTTGTAATGAGAAATTCAGTGATTTTCGACTGGTACAATACCAATAAATACTTTGGTATCTTTAAAAAGCCTATACTGCATAGGATACACATTCATGCACAAAAGACCACTAATGCTTAATAAATTACGTGTTTCTATGGTTGTTTTCAGTAGTGTGGACTTTATAAACTAGCTGCTTATCTTCTGAGCTGACACAATGAACCAAGAAGCAATGTGACGCTTGCTTGTAAGCAGCACTACTTTTCTCTGTGTTCCCTCCTTTTGGGAAGGGATTATCCTGAATTAACCTGTAGCCACAAAACCAGTACAGTTCAGAAAGGCTCTACAATATGTAATTACAAAAGGCACTTCTGAGCATTAATTCACACAAGTGTTCCAATGAAATGGATGTTTTGTCTAAGAAATATTTACCAAATATTTTCTTCCTCCTCCTCCTCTCTCCTGTGATTAGTTTTTAGAAGCTAAGTGAAAGAAAAGTAGAGCAAGTTAGGTGAGAAAGGGAGGAGTCAAAAGTCCCTTTACTCCAGTTTCCCCTCTCTATTCAAGCATCCTGGCTCCCTTTTTGCTACTGTGCTCTAGAAATGTCTGTATGTTTGGTTTAGAAAAGCCTGGTAACTACCAGGAGATTAAAAGAATTAGTTAAGTAGTCTAACCTTTAAAACTGAGTAATGTGAAACTAATTGCACAATAGCTTAAGTGAAGAACCCGCTTCTTCTCACTGGCATTCAGACACCAGTCACAGACTGAGTGTTAGAAGGTTACCTAGGTCAAGATAGGAAGTAGTGTTAAAATGTGCTAGCTAGTAATATTTTCCAAAAGACAGTGCTGATCATCTGAACCTGCTTAAGATTGTTTCCTGGAAGTATTTTGGAATTTTGCTCAGTTACCATATTGCTGACACACAGCGAAAAACTTTTTGCAGCCTCTGAGAAGTGGGATATATAAATCCCTGAATTTGAGATTACTTGGAAAAATGCACACTAAAAGCATTTAGAATAGCAGAGCAGTGAAGTAATTTTTAGACTTTGTGATACTCCAATGTGTTCTTCTTATATGATCATATTTCCATTTCCACTCTATTCCCTGCAGAAAGGAAGGGAGGAGGAGGTCATAACCCTGTGTGTCTAGTTCAGTCCCTCAACCCTCCAAAACTGGTAAATAACCACTTGGACATAGGGAGCACCCCCTACAGCCACATGCTGATCAATACTGAGCTTGTAGACAGTATTATCCCTGTTTCTGGGGGACTTTTGGCTCATTACAAGTACAGTCAGAACTGTCACCTCACTAGTGGTCTCAGAGACAAACTATCTACTCTCCTCCTCTGTATTCTCAATTCACGTGTATATGAAGAGGTTCCGTTTGAAGCACTGCCAGTAGGGCCCCTTTCACTAGTTTTACTTACATTGTTTTAGTGTCTTACTGGTCTGATGGAGGCAAGGCAGTTGTAGGGCATTTAGACTGTTTGCAGTAATAGGTTACATACAAGCATTTGAGCATGCAAGTTCTTATTCAGCTGCTTCCAATTCAGACCCCTCTCAGTCTTGAAGGTGCTCCCAGAAAACTTGCATCTCCCCAGCCTCATGGGCTGATCAAATAGGACCTTGATGCTCTGCTGCCTTCGTGGCCACAGAACTTCTGCATATTTGTCTAGGAGTACTAAGGTAATACTCATCCAAGTGCAGTTTGTTTTGCCCTACCTTTCCCAATGCATATTTATCTTCATCCACTGACATTAATATCCACATTTATAACATTTAAGGAAAACTGATTTAGGCTGTTATTCCCTGAGTTCTTCATAGTCACATTGAATGTTTCCTCACAATTAATTACAAACTTAGATTCTATACTAGGGCCTAATGCAAAAGACAGGCCTTTCCAAATTACCACTCAGATTGAAACAAACACTGCGTTAATGGCAAAGGTCCCCATCTGTGAGGCCTAATGATGGGATTTCACTGATGAAATTATTCAAATCCTCCTCTTCATTCTTCTTCTTTAATAAACATGTCCTGCTGCTTTACTGAATTTGTAAATTATATAAGCAAAACTCCCATCTTCAGCTTAATGACTCTTCCCTTCTTTAGTAACTTATCTCCACATGCAAAAAAAAAATTAAGGCCTCTACAATTTTTACATTGTCTGGCAGCACAGCTTAAAAAAAAAAAAAAGATAAAAAAAGAATAGCAGTCTTCAGTTGCCAGCTGGGAAAATTCTTCAGATGAAGCACGGTTACACTTGCTTGGAAGCAGTAGTCTATTTACATATTTTAAAGAAAACTTTTTTTTTCTCTGAGCTCTGCAGAAAAATAACCATGAGAAATAACCCAGAAGCCCAATGCACCAAGTGGAGCATATTGCTTTACAGAAACCAGAATCAGTTTGCAGGACACAAACCATATCAGGAAAGTCTTGCTTTCAATACCAATTATACTAACAGTGTTGAAGACTCACCTATCAAATATTACTGGCTTTGGAGCATGAAGTATTCTAGAAAGCCAAAAGTATTTTAAAGGTTTGACTTCAGTAATGCAGGTTTGCATTAGACCTTGGCTTCAATCTAGATATGAATAATTGATTCAGTACAGTAAATTCAGAATTTATAGTTTAAATTAAAAACAAATTATCAAAATAAGTTAACCTAAAAAACCATGGCTTGTTCTTTTTACATAGCAAAGATTACTTTTATACAAAACTTAGCAGAAAACCAGTTTGGGAATAAACAAAAGTTCAGTTTTGGCAGTGTCTGGTTTGGGATTTAGCTCTGTCCTCTCCTTGGAGGTACCCGTTAACTAAAATTCACCAATACAAAAAGGCAACACAGTGAAAAGCTAAAAAATTATTTTAGTAAAGTGCACGGGACTGTGACATACTGCATGTCTTTGCTATGACCTTATCTCGGATGCTGAATGAAATGATGGGGATGCCAAGTTCTTTACTATCCTATTGAGGTTGGCAATTTTTTCTTCTAGTAAATAGTTTTTCTTTTCAGCAGTTCTCTGCCGCTGCTCTGTCATCTCCAAAGCCTTCAGCAGTTGTGCATTCTCAACATAGAGATCCTTGACCATTGCATCTGCTTTAGTGTTCTTGGAAAGCTGAATTGTGAACAGAACAGAATCACTCAGCAAATTAAAAGGAAAATAAATATAAATTAAAAGCAAGAACAGTGCTGAAGTAATAAGCCCAATTTGGAGTTTTTGGAATTTTTAGATAAATAGGCTGTACTTTTGCTCAGAAGCCTTAAATAAAAAGGAAAGCACCTCTAACTTTATTCTAAGCAAGAATGACTTTGCAGCTTGTTATTTACAGAAGTAATGGGGACAAACTGAGGAAGAGAGTAAGAATACCTACTTGTTCTTTCAGCTGATTTACTTTATCTTGGAGAAGCCTCTTCACAAGCCTTAGTTTCTGTTCAACATCAATCATTCGTTCTTCCATCATTTTTAGAAGCTGCTCATGACCCCCCTGTAAAGCAATATTTACATGAGAATCAGTTAACAAAACTCAGTTCACATTCATTTTTCTTTTCTTTTTTTCCTCAGTTTATGCATAAGAAAATTGCTGACACTCCCCATTTGAGTATTTTAGAGAGTAAACGAATAAACTATTCATGGAAGCAAAATATTATGGCAACACTTGAAGAACACTTGCAGCATTAAACAAATTTTCTAAGTTACACTCAAGATTACCAGATCTAAGAGAAACTGATATAATACTGAAGTTCTGTCATAACTGTGATAGTCAGATCTGGAAGTTTCCTTTTTGTGTTCTTGGGTGCTGCCATATTTCTTTTGAATGGGGGAAACAAAAATGTCAACCAAAGCCTTAATGATTTTAGAAAAAATTAAGGTGAAGTCATAAGGGAAAGTCTGACAGTACAACTCTCCCACACCAAAGCCCCTTTGAAATGAAGTAATATCCTAAAAAAGCAGGATGCTATTACTCAAACTTGATTTTCTTTTTTACAAGATTAGTTGTTCATAACCAATGTTTACCAAATAGGAACTCTAAAAAGGCTTTCCTCTTTTTCTTCAGTGAGGTAACAGTCTCAACTTACTAGAGGCCCATTACCCCAACATTTGAATGTTTTTTTCCCAAATAAACCAGAAACACCAGGAACTACAAGAAAGGTTGGTTGTATTTGAGAATTTTAGACACTGACAGCCAGGAAAGGGAGTCTTTATTTTAATGCTACCATGTTACTCTAATTCTAGGAAGTCACCTGAGAAGGTTAACTTTGAGAGAGCATTAACCTCCCCCAAAGGACATACCATCAAAACCAAAGCACCTTCACGTATCTGGGAAGATAAATGAAAAACTGCAGGAAGATTGTTTCATGTAGGTAGCTACTCATCGAAACCACTGTAGAAAGATCCTCTTAGGGGACTGATTGAAGTCCACTCAGCATTTTATTTGTTATAACACCAAAAATTCCTTAAATCTATATAAGGGACTATATGACTATTTAAGCTTGTGAAAAATTGGAAAAAAGTTAGTCTACAGAAAGCAGGTTTACACTGTTGCTGGACTGGATATTTTCCTGGATTAAAAAAGTATTACTAAGTAGAAATTGCAGGGGATTTAGTAGCCAAGTTATCTTGAGCTATTGTTCATAGTTTGATTGGAATGCAAAAAAATAGCTGACTATTATAAATTCATACGGGTTGCAAGAGCCTTGAGTGAGTAGTTAAGTGGAATCTAAGAATTTATAGTGGTCTCAATACCCATAATACCTGGGTGGTTTTTTGCCTTAAAGTTGATTTGAGAACCTTCTAACTTCATATTAGTTCACGTTTAACAAGAGAAGCCAGCTGCAGTGTTAGCTCTAAGGTCATTAGAAAGTTAGAAGCAAAAAGATCTTTGAAAACAAAGACCTGAAATGGTTCCATGGCTCCCATCTAGAAAAAAAATCATAGGCCTTAAAGGAGGTGTTTTGCTAACCTACTAAAGAATTAAAAATCTAGTTTAATTTGGTAATTTGAGACAAAGAGTAAAGAATGTTGTCCAAGAAACTGGTGTGTTAATTTTCCATTTTCTGGCACTGCCTGTTTACTTTATGGCTACAAGAAATAGAATATGCCCATGTACTATGCAAATTCTTTTCTTACATGTGCAGGTACATCTGCTAAAGAGAAGCTGAGTATCTGTACTTAAGTACATTCCTATTAGAAATCTTTTCCAGAAATCCTGATATGATAGTCCTCAGTACCAAAGACAAATATCTTGTCTAAAATTTGTTTAATCTTGTTCACAAAGCTGAAACTATTGATACTATTAAGACAAGAGACATTATGTTTAAAAAAATTTTATTTTTCATTTACATCAAAAATGTCATCTTTCCCTGTTAAAAAGTTTATACATCTTATACAAAAACGGAGTATAAACACCTCAGGCTTTCTTCAAATCTCATATAAAATTAGTTCCATTTGAGAAAAAAAAATAGTCTCTTTCCACACTGAACAACCCCATATTTTAAATAATATAAATAAAAAGTCTTTGCAACAAATTAAAAAAGACAGCCTATAAACTTGCACAAAACAGCTTCTAGAGAAATAAATAACAATGTGGAGACTTTTTTTTGAAGAAAAAGTACAAATAATTTGATCCTCAAGTTTCTCAGCTTATGCCAGTTTGTGTGTTTGTGTGTGTTAATCATGGTAAGGAATGAAATCATAAGCAGCCAAGCTGTCAGAGGTGCCCAATCCTCCGGTAGGAATCTGCATGCACTGCTCGCTGCTCCGGTAGCAAGGCCTAGAGAAAGAATGCAAGTGGGATACTTCACCCTGATATCCAGATTTTCTTTTAAATACTATGTATACTTAAAGCAAACCACCAATACAAGCAAAGCAAGCAACACAAGACAAACACACACACACGAAAATATGCAGAATATTACATATTAGATTTCTCTATTAGTATTAGCACTACACATATGCAATTGGGAAGGTACTCAGGATGCATTTTCTAAATGTAAGGACTCTTCAGATGGCTCATCCATGTTTTTGAGGGATTTAAAACCATCAGTGGCATTAATTAACAGCAATTAGTACCTGTTTCTTAGAGGAAATTATCTGCCTCTCTCAATATATAAAACCTCAGATTGCCAAATAACATTTCTGAAAAGTACAGTCCAACTGACCACCTTTGAAACCTTATTTGCATTTAAAGCTAGTAGTAAGCCTTTTCCTAAGACAGGAGAACAAGCAGTTGGTCAGAGGTGATTTGAATTTTGAAACAGAGCTGAAGAAAGGCGGAGTTGAGCAACTCTAAGTACTTTGACAAAAATATAGGTTAGCAGAGGTTCTAAGAGGACTTAAGGAAAGACTGGGTCATTAACAGGCTTCCAAAGCTAGTTGTTGAGCAAGGAATATGAGAACAAGTGCGTTGTTACTGTTCAGTGTGTAAGAATCACAGCACTAGACAGAGCAGAAACAGTCACTGGGAATTCAGAAGAGTTCACACAGGTACATGCATCAGAAGAGGCTCAGGAGTTTTAAATTAGTGAAATTTGAACTTATGACAGTAGCCTTTGGAGAACAATAGCTCAAGACTGACTGTAAAATGAATAAAAAACACAGATCACCAAAGCCATGATCAAAAAAGCAATGAAAATTGCAAAGCATGAACACAAGAATTCCAAAGTGGAAGGGGATGACTCTGAATCCCTTATTACTCAGGATCTAAGAAAGCTGCAGAGTGCAAAGCTGTAGTAGCAAAACTAGGTGACTAAATTTACACACAAAGAATGGACATAACCTGATGTTGTACTCACTGGTGAAAAGGTGATGAAGAGGGATTAGGATGCAATTTTTCAAGATGCTAAAGGGGACATTAAAATGGACATAAGCTCAACTAAATGCTAACCCTGAACATCAGGACAATGCAGAAAAACCATGAGAATTAAAGCAAATGTACTTACAGAAATGTCAAAGTTGACACTTTGACTAAACTAAAAGAAATTTGGCATTGTTTACAGTTGTAGAATGCATGTATTTAATAATGATTTTAGAAAGTTATCTAGTAAAGCCCATGACAAAAAAGGTGTAGGAGGCATTATAAACTGGAATACTGATTCACTATAAGCATGCAAAAAACCAACATGATAGGAAAAAATTAAATGGATTAAGTGCATTAGTGCATTGACACCAAATATTTGCAAAGCCTCTCTGAAACTATTTTTAAATTCAAGAAGCTTCCCAGAATAAAAGCTGTTACAGGAAATGTAGAAGTGATTTATCCATAGAACTGCAAGTTCCAGGATGTGACTAGTTTGCAAATTGTTTCTTGGGCTTTCAAAGGCAAAATGATAAAGTCATCCCTCTTAATGCAATACACAGCATGTTCATTTACAGATGCTGCTGCTGTAATATGGCTTTTATTGATTTCAAAACTAAATGGCAGGCTACACTTGCCACTGTCGGGCACCAAGCACATTAATCAGTGGTAATGTGCTTCTATTAGGACTTGGCTGAAAGGCAGAGAACCTTACAATTGATTTACTTATCCTGTATTAGTTGCTGTTAAGTTCTTTTGGGGGCAAACTTTGATTTTATGCCTTTCTTAAAAAAAGAATTCTTACTCCAATTTTTGGAAACTTCAGAAACTGTTACTATATATATGCTCTTTCCATAATACCTTTTTTCCAGAATATCCTATAAACACATTCAGATATTTTTAGGCTTTAAAGACTTGGTCTTATTTTTTAAAAAAAGTGTAACTGATATCTGAGTTTAGAATGTAAAGTTTGTTTGCTGTTTGGTATTTTTTTTTCTGTTAAGAGATAAATAAAAGTGTTAGCATTTTATCTAAGCTATTTAGAACTTTATCTTTTCTCATAAGTTGTAATACTATGTAAGACCTATGGCCTGAGCCAAATAGAGATTTAAACAAGGGGGAACAATTTTAAACTGACAGAGGAAGATTTAGATTAGATAAAAGGAAGAAGTTCTTTCCTGTGAGGGTGCTGAGGCACTGGCAGAGGGTGCCCAGGGAAGCTGTGGCTGCCCCATCCTGGGCAGCGATCAAGGCCAGGTTGGGCAGGGCTTGAAGCAACCTGGTCTAGTGGAAGGTGTCCCTGTCCGTGGCAGGGAGTTGGAACTGGACGGTCTTCAAGGTCCCTTCCAGCCCAAACCATTCTGTGATGCTATGATTTGGTAAGCCTAGCCCCCAAACTTAATTTTTATATGGGAGAGACAAATTGTTCTACTTATTGCCTATAATTTAGTTTTACATGCTAAACCCCACAAGCACTACTAAAAGTGACTCTGTTCAATATGTGCAGTGAATGTAATCTCCCTTGGAATTAGGTTGTTACCATCATACAGAAACTTCAACATTGGCATTTCTGAGGAAAAGTAGTGTTCTCCAAGCATCTTTTCTCATGGCCAAATAATGAAGATAAACTGACCTTATAAAAAGGATTAATTTGTTTGAATTCTGTTTTACTACAGCTGACAGAACTCCATGTGACAGCAACAGCCCAAACTAGTATTTTATGTGCAATGAGTATGTGCTTGTGCAATAGGTAATGTAGTGTATTTTTTAAAACAATGGTGCCAGACATTGACATAAGATAAAGAAAACAAAAAAACCCAACCTACACTTACTGCACATTTATCATAAGGAGAAAAGCCAGTTGTGTGTGGATGGGAGTGTTTTTTAGCTCAAAAACATTATAAGGATTTTAGAATTAAGCTATGGCTTAAGCTGAACATGCTAAGTAAGAAAGGGTTGTTTTGTACATACGTTTGATAGAATGAATTTTAATTTTAATTTTTGAACTGGCATAAACAGAGAAGGGATCTCATCAGAATTTGAAAAACCCAGAAAACTAAGCAGATACCCTTTCAAAGTTGTAATCTGTAGAGTAATGAGAGCTTTACCTGTTGCATGTTTGTTTCAGAGGGTCTATTTTCAAGTTCTTCCTGAAGACGTTGACTCCTCCTCTCTGCTTGCAGTAGCTGGTGTTGGAGCTGCAGGAACTGTTCCTTGGGCACCATAGCACAGCCTTGCTGCTGGAGCTCCAGGGAGTGTGGTGAGTGGCTAAGTATCACACTGGTGTTTGAGTGGAGCATCTGAAGAGCAGAGTAAATCAGCCATCAGGAGAAAGCAGCACTGCTATACATACAAAATATCTTTTGGTGATGCTGGTTACTCTTGAACAATTTCTTGTATGAAAGAGAAACAAGCCTGAACTCAGTAACAGAAGCTAAAGAGGCAGTTTTTCTCTTTCCAATAACAAAAAGATGCATCTTTATCTGCAATTCTGAAATCTAAAGGAATCTGAGCTTTGATTTATAATTTCAGTACCTAAAGGGGCCTGGCAAGAAAGCTGTGGAAGGACTTTTTAGAAGGGCATGTAGTGATAGGACCAAAGGTGAATGGCTTGAAAGTGAAAAGGGGAGATTTAGATTAGATGTTAGGAAGAAGTTCCTTACTGTGAAGGTGGTGAAGTACTGGCAGAGAGTGCCCAGCAAACCTGTGACTGCCACATCCCTGGAAACATTCAAGGCCAGGCTGGATGGGCTTTGAGCAACCTAGTCTAGTGGAAGGTGTCCCTGCCCATTGCAGGGGGGTTGGAACTGGATGATCTTAGGTTCCTTCCAACCTAAACCATTCTAGGATTCTGTGATTTCGGATTTGAATTAAAAATTCACTGAATTTCTGATAAAATCCTATCATAGTTAAATGTACCTGCAGTGAGCTTTAACTTAATAGTGCTTTTTAATTTTAACCTTGAACTCATCAGCTCTTCTAAAATTAGCAACTACTTCCAAATAAAAACACTAGCACAAGGCAGACTGAAGAGACTGTCCACCACTGCTGAGTATTTCTCATCTTCAATCCACAATGGAGAGAGAACATTCTCAAAAGCAAAATGAATTTTCAACGTCATGTATGATGACTTAAGTAATTTGATGCCTGCTGCTATAGTATTCAGAATTCAGTATCTGGAACCCCATATATCTTTCCTTATGTTCACTACTAACTGTAGAAATGTTAACATATTTTATAATTTTCATTTTGAGACATGCCACAAGCAGAGTTTGATACTGAGTCTGGAAACCTGAGTATATGTGCTGCATAAGGAAAAGTATACTTGGGGGGGCCCTTGGGATACAGAGGGATGCATGTAATAATCTGAAGAAAATAAAAGCTTACAAAACGCATCAGCAAGTCTATTTGATGTAAAGGCAACAGACACTAACAAATAGTTTGTGTGTAATGGTGGTTGTTAAAATTAACATTACCAAAGAAGTTTGTTGGTAAAACTAGGCATGTCACGTGGGACAAAAGGATCACACTCCTTATCGTCCTTGCTACAGCAAAGACTGCAGCTCAGAACAGACTTGTCCCAGTTTAGCTTCCCCACATCATTTCATTGAGTGCTCCTGCCAAGCAGTGCTGTGACCGTTACTGTGTTACAGTGGCTAGAGAAGCAGCATTTCTGACATTGCCTTACTATAGTAGCATTGCAACCATGACAGACCAAGTTAGATAAATGTCCCAGCATTAGATGATCTCTCAGAAAGTATTAAGAGCTAAGATAGTAACGTAAAACAGTTTAGCATTTTTCTACACTAAGGGGAAATCCAGGTAAGACTAGCTCACATTGTAAGAGTTAAGAATATTAATAGAAGACCAGACTGTACAGTAAATACTCCTGATATTTCAGACAAGCTGATTTGCAGCTTGAATTTACATAAGAGTAATACTTTCTTCCCAAAAAGGTCCCCAGTTGATATCCTCATAAAATTCTCACCTGTTATCTGAAAACCATTACTCTACTTCCTTAGGAAAAGACACACAGGATTATATTAGTGGTCTAAATTTTCCTTTCACAAGTGTTATAATTAAGGCATCAATTCGTAACATATTTCAGTTACTGAGACCATCTGTAATGTAAACAACTAAGCATTTTTCATAATGGCACACAGCTCTTCTGGCCATGTTTGCCTCACCTCTCTGCTGGCCCAGGTAAACAGGAAATATGTTAAAGTAGTTTAAAATAAACCTATCTGTATTTTTTTTTAAAGCTATAAGAAGGTTCTCTTGAATCAACTTGTCTGTAAAGGAGCTATTCTTTTACTGACAATATAAACAGTGATATTAATGAGGTTTTGATGGGATTTGTTTAGGATTTCCCTGTAAGGTTGTGATATACACAACTACCTAATGAAACAGTTGAAAAAACAAAGTTAATGCTTCTTAAAAATAAATACCATTTGCTTGGCTAATGAAAACAATATAGACCTATTGCATTCTTCTGTGGAAGAAAGCAGAACAGTAACAAAATTGCTAAACTATTAGAGATGACACTAAGTGTAATCACATTTCAGTTAGTATTATTAATTAATAAGTATTTAATTAAAGAAACATTTGATGGTGAAAAAACATGCAGATCTCAGAGTAAATATGCAAACACCTTCAAGCCTCACAGTCAATGGGTTAAAAGGAAGGAGTTGAGCCACTTTTCATTTTCTTATATTCTTTTGGATGCAATTGGTCATTTCTCTCTACTTTCATGGCAATGCCTTAGAAGTATGCAACTTCTTGGCATACAGAGTCAAATTGCATGATATATACTAACAACAAAGAGTAAAAATTTTACACTGAAATTGATTGATGGGGCTTTGAGCAACCTGATCTAGTGGAAGGTGTCCCTGCCCACAGGAGGGGGGTTGGAACTGGATGAGCTTTAGGGTCCCTTCCAACCGAAACCATTCTGTCATTCTATGAAAATGAATAGTGGCTTCTTTACTTAAGAGATGCACAGAAGAAAAAAAAATCCATAAAAGAAACATGTTAACTCCATGCTGTGGTAGTACATTGAAAATGATTGCTCTACCTTCGCACACTATTTCAGAAAGAGAACTGCACCCTTCTCTGCTAGTTCCAACCACTGAGTTCTAGACAGGTTAGCCACAAACAAAAGGAGAACAGGCACAAAAGAGAAAGTTAGAAGTCATAAAGTGCTAAGTGAATGTTATACACACCTGCTGGGAAAATGTTATCAGGAGTAACAAAAGTCCTGCATGTTTGAAATACAAATTTTAGGAGAAAACACAATTTCGTGCTTAGTGTTTATACTGAAGAGTTTAATAGGGTTTGGAGTTTTCCCAAAGCTCAATTAAGAGCATATAAACAAAAACAGATGGCACATAAACAGTCTTTTCAGTAACTTGTAAAAAAATATATCTTTTCTAATAAAGTTTTCACAATTTTATAGCTAATTACATACTATATTCAGTATCATGTTTCCCATTTGCTCTCTTGATGAAAAACATGAAGTCTGTTAATAAACAGTGTTGCAAAATCCTCAACGAGAAGATGCTTTGATTTATGGAACAAGTCAAAATTGTGATGTTTGCGTTTTTTAATATTATGTTTTAATCTCAAATTCAGGACCTCAAGTTTAGGCAAGATTGCTGAGAGGCAACATGGAGGTCTAGCCTAATCTGAAAGGATCCACTAACATAGCATACTTAAGCTTGCTCATTCTTGTAACCAAGGCAAGTTGGGTAAATTGTTGCCCTATCATGATCTAGATAGGGTAGCAAGGCTTAAATTCAGCAAATTCTTCCTCTAGTAGGAATAGGTTTGTACATTAAGAGCAGCATTATACAAATGTTAGGAAACTTGAGATGACATGTTTTAGGAAGGAAGAGGAAAGTGCCTCAAGCACAGCAATAAATTTCTTTGCTATTTGATTTGATAGCTGAAGCCTTACATGAATTATGATAAACCACAACATGCTTCAAAGAAGCCAGTTTGCCACACTAACATCTTGATTATGGAGATGAGATTAGGCACTGGGGGAGATTAATTCTTCTGGTTTCCTTTAAGTTTTCACTTCTCCTACACATCTAAAAGTTGTTTTTAAATAAATTCATAGATTCAGTGAGATACTGAGAAAGCCCCACACTATTCAGCACTGATTGACAAGTACCTCCATTAACTGATCATCCAGTTTGACTTGCTTTTTCCTTAGCCCTTCATTTTCTGAGCTGGTTTCCAGTTCACGTTCAAGAGAATTCATCTGACTGATCTGTTAAAGACAAGAAGTTTCCTTAAAAACATAGTAGTTACTTATTTTATCCCTCCCCCCTGCCCATCAACATGCAAGTCACAAATCATTGCACATGAAGCCAATTCAAGATTAAAAGACATAAGTATTTGGACAAGTCTAATGCTTTGCTGAAAGTAATGTCTAAGACAATGCTATGCAGCACCTCTAAAAAGTTGTAAAGAATCAGCAGGGCTTAATCTAGAAGTGGTAATGTAAGCACTACGTATTGCAGAGCACTTGGAACAGGCCACATTTTGTTTGTGGTTCTTGTGTTCCACCACTGCACTGTTAGAACCAACTAGAAGGCATGCAGCACACTGGCAGGACTTCTACCCTGTACACTCTGCAGAAACACAGAGGACAATCAGCTCCTTGGGACAGGGATTCACAAGAGACAGAAAGCTAAAAGCTCAGGGGAAAAAAAGAAGAAAATTCACTGCTTACCACATTAGTTCTTAGAGATGGAAAGTACTGCATTAAGTCACGTATTTGCCCTCTAAAACTAACCTTCCTATTTGCAGATGACAACTCCTTCTGAAGCTGTTCACACTCTCTCTTCAAGCTTAATTTCTCTTGCTCTATGGCTTTGATGATGCCCAACTGGCTTTGATGCTTTTGGTGCTTGAGGGAAAGGATAGTAGATTCCAACTGTCGGATCTAAAGAGACCAGAGATGAACAGATGTTGAAAGATGTTCCAGACCATTCCAAAAATCAAATCGCATCTGCTTCATCTAAAATACTGATTACCAATGGACTTCAGCTCTTAACAGATTTTTTGACATTTTAGCTTTGACCATCACATCCTTATTTCCCTCCCTCTTCCCCATAATCTGGCTAATACTGTGAGCCAAGAAATGCACAAGAGAATGCCAGGAATATTAAGATTTTTTCTTTAACAAAGAAAAAAAAATGAAGTGTGTTAACTTAATGTCAGATCAGAAACTTAGACAGGAGTTATCAGGATTTTATTTTAAATAATGAGCTGTTTAAGACCATCATAAGCATGTCTGCTAATTAGGTGCAGATATAAAGAAACTCCATTACACATTCTTTCTGCAAATGTTTCTATTCAAACCTAATGAACAACATTCCCTTCCATTATAACCCACTGCTAAACAAGAATCACTAAAGACTGCCCCTGTGATCTGTCAGCTTCTTCTGGTTACCTTCTCCCTGGAGTGAGTCAGGTCAGTTTTAGCACTCTGCACTTCTCTCTGCAGCCTCTCATTCTCCTGCCTGAGCAGCTGCTGCTCCTGTTTCATCAGGTGGTCCAGCTTATCCCAGTGTATTTGCTGCTGTTGGTCCTGCAGCCCTGAGGAAGGCACAGCCAGTTCTAGAACCCGATTCTTAAGACAGACAGAATTGCAGGGTTAGGCCTTAAACAAAGAAGCAGACATTTTCTCTGTTCAGGTGGGTTTATAAGTAGGCTTTCAGTAACTGCACACTCTAAAGTCACAGGATTCCAGTCTTCCTCCCAGCATGCACACCATTTTCCACTAAGAAACCCAACACGCTAATCACAGTGCAAACGCAAAGTGCGTCCCATTGCTAAAATCATAGCTCTGCACCAGAATAGCTGACAGGAGTGCACAGAGTTCAACACTACAAAACAGCAATTTGTGTTCCGTTTCACAGCCTTATCAAGCACAAAACAGAACTCAGTATTATATATTATTCAGTAATAGCTGTAATTTAGTTCCTGTTGTACAACTGTGAAACAGCCTCTTTTCCAAGTGGACATTAAATATTCCTTAATTACATGGCAAACAAGCCAAATTACTAACTGAATTTATAATACCAATCCCAACACTGCTGTCTACAACCTCCTTCAGTTACAATTCCTCATCAGTTGAGGCTGATATAATACCATGCCTTTCAAAACCAAGTGTGACTGAAAATTAAGACCCCCTGTCAATTACTGGTTTGACTGTCAATGATTATAGCTTTGATAGGTGTAAATTCATACATTGTTCACAGATTCACAGCCTCAGAAGACACACTGACCATCCCCGTCCTTATGTTCAAAATTTAAAGTAAGTTTTCTAAAAGTAAGTTTAAAATCTGCACATTATATACAATCCAACAAGACTAATCATAGTTAACTGTAATTATAGCTGATACAATTATAATAACATAATTATAATTAGCCATTTTAAAATGGAAAACTACAAAATACAGAAATCAACATTAAAATAAGGCTTTTTTGTACCCATCTCCTTTCAGCTTTTTTTTGGTAATTATTAGCTTTATATCACTTGTTTAGAAATAATAATAAGAAATCAATAGTTGCACAACTCAGACTCCTTGCTCAAGCCTGCAGCACTATATGTTCTTTTAGTGGATGAGCCATCGTAAAGAAGTTGGCTACAGAAAAGCAGCAGCCAGTGTCTGTAACCCTGACATGCAAAGTTGACTGACTTTGAGGCACCTGAAGTCTGTTACCTTTTCATTTGCATTTTGCAGTTGCTTGTGTAAAGACATCACTTCTTGTTTCAGAGTTTCCTTCTCCTGTTGCATCACTCGTATGTCTGATTTTAGTCGGGACACCTGAAGGTTTGTATTTTGCAGTGTTTCATCTAGACTCTGAACCTGTAACGAACAAGAAAGCAGCTTGGCATTTGCTGGACCAACATTTCTTGTAACCTTGGTCTGCTTAGATGTGTATGCACCACATATTACATACACTTAGGGTCTCTGATGGAAGGAGAGAAGAAAAGGAATTAAGAAGTTACAATGTTGACAGCCCTCTTTAAAAATGCCAAATGATTTTAACTTTCTGTTCCCAATCAGTAGCAATCCACTTTGAATTCAGCCACAACAGTGCATTCAGAGACATATTCTTGTTCCAGCCCTGAACATTTACAGTGATGTGCTGGAAAGTGAAGTGAATATTTCTCTTGAATTATTTATTCTTCCTGGCAGCCCATGCCCAACACAAAAACCCAAGTGTCATCAGCCAAGCAGATAGCCATTCGTTCCCCTCCCCTGCCTGGAGAGAGATGAGCCACTGCCAGAAAAAAAGACAGCAACAGCAGAACCTCTGCAGGATTTTAGGAATAACTGGGCAGAATAAATTGGCAAAAGCAACTTAGCCATAGACTCAAAACAACATAGCTTAGTCTTGGGGGAAAAGAAGTCCCTCACTGCTTTTAAGGAGGTTCCTCTTGCCCTTTAACAACATCACTTTGAAAGCCCATCAAAGCAGCCATTCCTAGCGGCATGACATCTTTGCACACATTAGAAGATGGCTGCTTTTAAGAAAAAAAAAAAAGTACAAGAGATTATAAAAATGCTTTTGATCTGGGGCTATAACAAAAATCACTATTAGTGGTGGTGCATGCCACCCCTTCCCTGCCTCCTGGACCTCTCTGCTTCCCCAGGAATTCAGCACAGACGTAAAGATTTGGGCAGCTGGACACTCCCTGACCTTACCAACAACTCTGGTTGCATAGCAAAGGTAGGGAGCGGCACACAGAAATGTGGATGGTTCGGCATTCCCCAATCATACCAGGAGATTTTCTGGGATGATCAGTCATTCCCTGACACCCTGGAACATAACTTGTTGTGTGACTGGTGACACTGACATAGAACTGAGGCCACGGTGGAAATTCACTTATGACTAAAGCCAAGGCCCTAGGAGACAGAGACCCTTTGAGCTCTCCTGGACCACAGTGGACTGCAGCAAGGTATCTCCCTCTGACTGGAACACCTCTCAGAGTTGGTAAACTCTCAAGTTTACAAAACAGGAGGACCATTTAGCTGGGCCATTATTTCTGCTCACTGATATACAATCCTTCACCACTTGAGGAATGCTGGGAAAGCTTATGTGAGTATTTTCACTGCACTGAAAGAATTTTTTAACAGGATTCTTTATATATATATGTATATCTTTACATGCATATGTATGTACATATGTGTGTGTGTTGGTTCAGGTATTTGATTACAAGTGTGTGTGTATTAGCTTTAATAATCAAGTTTTGTTAGAAATCTTGTGATTCACTTTAAAACTGCAAACTGCTGCTTAATGACACTTGGAACCCTTTAGATGAATACCATTGACAAAGTATGAGACTAAAATACGCCTAGGCTCTGTTAGCAGTTTAGAAAGCAAGGGGATCCAATCTGAACCTCGTGACTCAACAGGAGAGTCTCCCTTATCCTTTGTGCCTTCAGTCTCTGTATCAATCGTCTTTAGCTCAATTTTACCTGTTTTCCTCTGTATGCTTCATCCATGTAATAAATAACAGGGTGAATCTTGCCATAAAATTCTTCTAAGTCGTGCCTTTATAAATCATATTAAAATTGTTCTTGCTAATACCTTTGATGGTCTTTGAGAGACCTCAAACCACACATCTTTCACAACACTTATACCTTTTCTTGTGAAACTGTGAGCTGCATTTTCAGTGTCTGACTCTGCTGTTCCCAGGACTTCTGTTCCTGCTTCAAGCTGCCAACTGCATTCTCTAAGCAGCTTGCTTTAGCCACCTGAAATAAGATTACACTGGTAAGCCCGAGTCATTCAGGATTTGCTTTAACTCAATTTGACTTTGAGAGATAAGCTAGAGAGAGTTACAGCTATGCAAAGAAAATGCATGAGAGCAGAACCCCCCCCAGCTCCCAGCCCTGAATTGCCACACAACAGGATCATTATTTACAGTGTGCATACTAGCTACATTGCTCAAGTTCAGAGTTACAAGATGTAAGAGTTGCAATAAAAATGCAAGAACACTGTCTTCCTTGTCCTGCTGCAATGTGCATAGCCAGGCCTGTGTCCCTTGCAATGTCTGGAATTTTCTATGTAATCAAATTACAGTAAAGCTGCACTCCAAAATTGAAGCTTTTTCTTTAAGATCAGCTAGGGGAGAAAAAACCCAAACAAAACAAGGCAGTGGCAATTAAGCCTTTATCTGGCTTGAAGGGAAATAAAAAAAGAAAATAATCCAAAGCAGTTTCACAGATTAGGGTGGCAGATAATGATACAAGAATTTTAACAGCCCATCACAGCACATAGATAGTGATGTGAATTTACAGTTCTTTCTTACCTTATCAATACATCTGTTTAATTCCTCACTCAGGGCTTCCTTTTCTTTCTGCAGCTTTTCATTTTTAGAAACTAAGCTCGAAACTTCATTCTGAAGGTCAGAGAAATCAGGACATCTGGGCAGCTGTGGAAAATAACCCCCTCAGTTACCTTTCTGTGCTGTTTCAGATTTTGCATGCAAGTGTTTACACTGTCCTCTCTTCGAGGCCAAGCATCCCATTCTGCATAGAGTGAAGGAGAGAAGTGTACCCCAATTGAGTACAAATGATCATATGAGTATCCTTCATATCATCCAAGGCATCCTTTCTGCAACAGCAGTGTTAAGGATTCCTAATTGCCTTGTGATTCCTAGGATTTGCATTAGGCCTGGTTCTTCTCTGCCTCTTCTATGAAAGGGGGAAAAAAGCTCCCTCAAACTTTACTGTTGACTTCTGATCCTTTTCCCATTTGACACAGTGCCTTAATATAACACCTCATTCCATTCTCCAGGTGAGACCTCATAGCAGCTTTCCAGTATCTAAAGGGGGCCTAAAATGATGCTGGAGAGGGACTCTTCATCAGGGACTGTAGCAACAGGACAAGGAACAGTGGGGTTTTAACTTAAACAGAGTAAGTTCAGATTAGATATAAGGAAGAAGTTCTTTACCGTGCGGGTTGTGAGGCACTAGAACAGGCTGCCCAGAGAAGTGGTAAACACTATCCCTAGCAGTGTTCAAGACCAGGTGGGACAGAGCCTTGGGCAACATGATCTGCTGTGAGGCATCCCTGCCCATGAAGGGGTTTGGAACTAGATGATCTTAAGGTCCTTTCCAACCCTAACTATTCTGTGATTCTATGAACACTACTTTCTCTTATGCTGTTCTGTTTTTGCCCACTCAATCTTCTGTCTTTAATTACACTCAAGGCACAATCCACTCTACTGAATAGGTCTCATCTGCTCTTGCTTTTTAAGACCATTATCTATTCTAAGCATTGGATACATCAAATGAGTGCTTTACACTGTAAATAAAATTACTTTATGAAGCCCTAATCAAGAGAGCTAACTCATTTGTAGCCTTCATTATCTGTGTTTATTAGCATATATTTACAGCCAATTGAACCATGCTTAGACAGGCGATAACCAAGCTCTCCAGGAAATTATCCTCAGAAGCTATGAGATGTTGAAGTCTCCAGATGGGTTTAACTATAGGAATTCTCTCTGAAAGGATGTGCTGGAAGATACCAGTCCTTAAACTGAACTACACAGGACCAGGTTAGATGGGGCTTTGAGCAACCTGGTCTAGTGAAAGGTGTCCCTGCCTGTGGCAGGGGGCTTGGAACTAAATGCTTTTTAAGGTCTCTTGCAACCTAAACCATTATGTGACTATATACTATGTGGTTCTATCCCATCTGCACAAACTAGAAAAGCCCTATTTATTCCTTGATTAGCGCTTTCAGTCTTTGCCTTCATTATCAAAGCCTGTCTTTGTAGACCACTACTCTGGAACACGTTCTGGCAAGGGCTAAGCGAAACCAACCTTATCTGAACAATTATGCATTGTACCCAGAGACTGTTTCAAGAGGATTTGTATTGCTCTGCTGTTATGACTTCTTTAGAGAAATAACTCCAACTCTGACAAAAGAGCAGGACATGTTTAAGAGGCAGCCAGCATTCTCTCATGGCATTCAAATGAGCTTCCATACCTGTTTTGTCTTCTCAAGTTCCTGCTTGAGAATGTGGTTCTCCTGCTCCAGCATGCGAGCTTGAACCTTCATTTTTGACAGCTCCATCTCCAAGGAAGACACCATATTTGATGACTGCAAAAAGTAAAAGGCTCAGATTTCAACACAGGAGACGTGCAGAGTAACAAAGATTAACCAGAGGATGCTGCAGCCAGTGACATGCTTGGAGTTGGGATGGCACTGTACTACATAGGACAGATGATGGAAAATGCAGGTAAATCTTTAGTATCACTAAGCCCCATTTTTAAGGCAAACCTGAACACTTCTACCTCTCTGCTATTGGCTGCTGCCAGACTTTCCTTCCACCCCCACTACCACATGCATGTATGTTTGCAGCTAGTACTTGGAAGTTCAGCTTTGAAAGAGCACAACACAGCTCAGGAATGGGATGCTAACTCCATGGCACCTGCACACTCCTAGAAGTTCAGTTATTTTCTACTGTTAGAGATAGTGTATTCCTCTACCTTTACTTTGGAGTTTTCCAGTTCCTCTTTTAGTACCAGTCTTTCCTTTTCCCATTCTTCCAGGGTACACTTTCCCGATTCTCTTTCCTTTTGCTTGAGCACCCTTGCCAGCTGTTGATTAAGATCCTGCACATCTGCTTGATTTTTGGAGTTCCTCTGGCTAAGTTCTGTATTTTCAGAGTCCAGCTGCTGGTTTCTGGTCTTCAGATCTGCTACCTGAATCAGGAAAGCAGTGTCAGTTACATTTGCTTTTACACTGGGGAGTAAACTGAATGTGACTCTGAACAGTGGTGCAGAGCTGTTACCTTTATGTAACAGTCATGAGTTCAGTAGCACTGCTTGCTTTATTTCCCTATAGCTCTTTAACTTGCTTCATGCTCTAATTTCAGGCCAAATCAAATAGAATCATATTTAGAAGTAAGAGTCCTCCTGATGACCTGTTGCATGCATGGTCAGCCTTGCAAACAGAATTTCTCATAACTGGCCTCAATTATATCAATTATAACAGCAGTCATCTGGCTCACTGCTCTGTTCCTCCTGCCCTTTGCCATGTGATATATATTCTGAGAGTTGTGCTGGTGAGCTAGTAGATTATTCTGAGCAAGTAGAATTCTAGTAAGCAATACTAAGAGGAGAGTGAATGTAAGAGCTATTTAAACTCTCAACTTTGCTTAGCGTAACAAACCAACCTTAAAATAAAAGTAGCAGTCTCATGGATACGAGCAAAGGGTCATGGCTGGAAGCACTCCTAGACCCAGCTAGCTGGGAAATGAGTAGAGGCTGAGTCATGTAACCTCTCTTTCCTCATGGGCTACTGCAGAGCATTCCCCACAGAAACTACAAAAGAAATATTTTAACTTTATGTTTCTATTAAATAAACTTTCAAAGTTGACCATGGAAAGTGCTCTCAAGCCTGTAAGATGGGTAGTTACAGTAGCATTGCAGTTTCCTGATCAGGTCAAACAAGCCTCACATTGTTAATGAGAACAGTTATCAGAATTTAAATGTATATAATGGTCATTTCTACTGCCTTTGTGACGGTGTAAGGAAAAGCTTTTCTACAGTGACGATTTCTACAGAGAAGGTTATGGGCTCAGCCTGTATACCTGCTTTTTCAGGTTGTCAAACATCTTCTGTACAGCCACTTTCTCCTTTCTCACAGCTTCTATCTTTTGCCTAAGAAAAATGAAAGCTAATTAACAGAAGCCAGATTAACTGCAGAAAATAAGGCAATTTCAAATTTCACAGTATATCCAACACATGTAGGAGCTTTGAAAGAAGGGATGTAACCACGGTGTCTGCAGTGCAAGAGCCCAAAGGCATACATGCAGTACATGCCCCATTGAATTCTTACCGCATTTCTTCTTGGGACCCATTTAGCTCCCTCAGTTTCAGGCTGGAAGCACTACCCTCCTCATTCAATAAAGTCACTTCATTTTTCAGAATAGTATTTTCTTCTCTGAGCTTCTCAGCTTCACATCTATGACAGAGAAACAAGACATGTGAAAACTGGTTCTGTATATCATCTAGGCCCACAATGACAAGATTTACCAAAAGCCTAAGCTATCTGTACTATTTCAAACTAAAACTACAATTGACTTACATATGAATGGTATATGGATTTTACATTTAATTTAGTAAGAGGTCTCCCCAAATCACTGAAAAAGGGGCTTTTTTTGTGCATGTTTTTGTACAGCTGAAGTTGGTTAAACTCTAGGACACCTAATAAAAGTTTCACACTAATATTGTTCTATACCTTTCAGCCCTTAAGTTACAAATAACATAACTTTAAGCAACACAATACGCAGATTGCTAGGAGAGCAATCTGTTTCAGGAGTCTAGCATGCTGGGAACAGCAGCACTAGAAAATGCCCTTTCATTCCTGAGGCAACAGTAAGGAAGTAACTTAGCCATGGTATAATACCCGAAAGAACAATTTCTTGCAGAATACTGGTGCTGAACAATGATTAAGCTACTTGTAGCTACCTTCCTGTCTTGGTTTTGGCTGGGATAGAGTTAATTTTCTTCCCATTAGCTGGCACAGTGCTGTGTTTTGGCTTCAGTCTGAGAACACTGCTGAATAACACACCAAAGTTTTACTTATTGCTCAATAGCACTTACCCTGATCAAGGACTTCTCAGTCTCTCATGCTCTGCTAGTGAGAAGGGGCACAAGAAGCCATGAGGGAGGAGAGACAGGACATCTGACCCAAACTAGTCAAAAGGATATTCCATACTACAGCACATCATACTCAGGATATAAACTGGGGGGCAGTTACCCAGAAAGGACCGATTGCTGCTCAGGTCAGGCTGGGTATTGGCCAGTGGGTGCCGAGCAATTGTATTGGGCATCACTGCTGTTTGTTGGTTGTTTGTCAATTTGTTTTTATTTTTTTCCCTTTTAGTTTTATCTCCTCTCCCCTTGTAATTTCCCTTAAAATTATCAGTAGTATAATACTGTACTTCAGTTATTAAATGGCTCTTAACTCACAATTCTCCTCCCCATCCCATCTGGTGGGGAAAGGCAGAGGGAAGGGTGAGCAAGGGACTGTGTGGTGCTGGGTTACCAGCTGGGTCCTTTTTGATGCCCAACATAGAGCACAAAGGTTTGAGATAACAACAGATCTGACCAGAGCCTGTCAAAATAAATTAATTATAAACATTCACTGCATTGGTTAAATAGTCACAGATCACAGTGTTGGTTTATTTGCTCTCAGAGTTGCACTATGTAACACCTTACTTGCAGTATGTGCTCCCTGCAGTGATGTTTATCATCCACAGTGCCTGGGCTGAGGTTCTTGGTTTTGTTGCATTTTTTAATAATGTCTTGTAACATGATATTATTGCCAGTCATGAAGCTAATTGCATATGTACTCAGCATTGCCATCACCTCTATACTTTGGAAGCCATCTAATGGGAACTATTAATAATTATACTTCTCGTCTTTTCTCCTTGGAGGGCCAACCTATGGAGGAGAACTTCCTCCCACACCTTCCCCACCAGCCTATTTGAGTAGCATTTGAGAATTTCAAAGGTTTTGAATATCCTTTGGGTACTCTTGAAAGCAACCTGGCCTTTCTGCTGGGAACCAGCATATTGCTTATGGTTCGGGTCTTGTTTAAAGTTAAAAAACTATTTAAGAATAGTACCAAGAGATCTTCCTGAAGGCTGAATAGTTACAAGTGGCAGGGTGTGTGAGATAGTATGGGTGAGTACCTAGGTCTGTGGGCCCCTCCAGTGCTTTGGAGCTTCATTCCTTAGCAAAGGCAAAATCAGGAAAAATTAGTAAAACCTTTAGAAAAAGTACACTGCCATCCTGGCAATACCAGAAAGGTACAAATAACTGCAGCATGCCAGGACCTGGCCCATGCCTACAGAGCCCTGCTCAACACTATCCAGTACCTTCAAGAGGAAAAGAAGGTCTCTGGATCTGATGGCAAAGCAACAGCCACCACAGCTACTCTAACCCCATGATGAGCACTGCAGCTACTCCACTCTAACTCTGACAACAAATGCTGCAGCCACTCCAACCCCAGCAAAAGACACTGCATCTGAACCAAAGAACCAAACCATGCCCCTATCAGTCACTCCTGTACAGAGAGGGACATGGAAGTCACCTTGAGTAGTGAAACAGAACAAATAGGGCCTTCACAAGAAACAGAGGAAGTGGTAGAACCAGAGGTAAACTCTCGATCCCTGTCCCTGAGTGAGCTGCAGGATATACTAAAAGATTCCAGCCACTGTTTGGGTAAGCACATTATCACCTGGCTGCTACAATGCTGGGACAATGGAGATAGTAGCCTGGACTTAGAGGGTAGAGAATCCAAGCAGCTGGGATCACTTTCTAGGGAAGCAGGTGTTGACAAGTCAATTTGAAAAAGGACACAATCCCTCAGCCTCTGGAAGTGACTCTTATCAGCTGTGAAGGAAAGGTATCCCTTCAAGGAAGATGCTGTAGGCAATAGAGAGGGGTACCCAGTGCCTGAGGAAATGGCAACAGGGGCAAGCTCTGGAACACCTTCAATACATTGAGAAAGGGAAGAAAATAATCCAGGTCTTTCTGAAAGCTGGTTTGCCATAAAACAGAACAAGATCAAGGGACCTGCACAGGAGATCCAAGTTTTGGAAATAAAATGGCTGCATGAATGTCATCACATCCCAAACTTTCAAACACTGGAATACACATTTAGCAAAGGTCATGTGATTAGTTACTTGAGGATCTGCCAAATGGGCTGGCCAAGCCCAATCAAAACTTCTACCTACCATAGAAGGGGGTAAGAGTTCCTGTGATGCACATGAAGAATTTGCTGGGGAAGACAGTCTGGGTTATTCCTGCCTCAGGCAAAGGCAAACCCACTCATGGGATCACTTTTGCTCAAGGATGTGGGTACACGTGAATGGTAATTCAGAGGATGGGGAAGTCCGGTGTGTACCACAAGGAGATTTAATTCTGGGTTAAAATAGCCAATTACTTAAACTGTATGACTGTATGATGCTGTATAACATTAAATATTAGTGCTTTCACTGCAGCAATGCATTACTGTGCTGGACACCTTGTGGCACCCATCTCCACTGCTTCAGACTTGAGGATCTGAACCTAACTCCCTTTTGATCACCACATTAGTGAAGAATTAACTTTGATAAAATTGGACAAGTAGAGCAGCAATGGAACTAAAACGAGCTTCAGCATGCAACAATTCAACACCATACACCATTCATCCTTCCTGCCTAGAGAAACTGTTATGATAGATGGAGCCCCAGATCACAGAACTCAAGACTTTTGTAGGGATGGCCCACAGACTAAGGGAGTGATCTCTATGTGTATATATATATTTATACATCTAAAGACAGTAAAGGTGATAGTGGGAAGTGTGGGACCTGGCATGATGTGAATGGTATGAAATACGGAGTGGATAGTGTTCTGGTTTCAGCTGGGATAGACTTACCTTTTTTTCTAGTAGCTGGTATAGTGCTGTGTTACAAATTAGTCTGAGAATAATGTTTAAAATATGACATGGCCTCAAAAAACCAAAACCATAATAGAGTAGTTATAAACAAGTAGGTAAAACCTATTATATTCTCTGTGTTATAATCATATGTACCATATTACATACATCACAGATTCCTAACACTAAGTGCTCCTGCTGGGGAAAAAGTTACCGTATCTCTTGAGTATTAACTTAAATATTGGAAAAACAGAGAAGCATTTTAAGTATTCTAAGTAACATTCAGTACTAGGAGGGTGCAAACTGAGTGAAGAAGTGATATTAGTAAAAGGTAAAAGCATTCTGGAAGTGTTACCATAGTATTTTGTACATAAAAATACAGGGGTTTCTGATGTACCATAAACTACACACTGCAAAGGTGACTATATCCACAGACAGAACAGCTGGCAGGTTGCTCCTGTTTCACCATTCGTGTTAGGTCACGGTCAGAGAGGAGTAAGTCACACATTTCAACTGTTGTTATCCATGATTAAACAGCTTGCTTGCTAGTAGTTACAAGTCCAAGGCACTGATCTCTAATCAGAGTTAAACTACAGTGGTTAATGCAGCAGCCATATAGCAGGCAGGTGGCTACAAGGCAAAGAGTGGGATGCTAGGTTAGTTTCTAAGCAGCACATTTCCCACAAAGTTTTGCAAGTGTACGTTACCTCAAAAGATCAACTTTTTGCTGCAGCTCAGTGCATGTGCTTTGTAAGCTGTGCTCCACTGTATGCCTCTCTTCTCTCTCTTTGTGGAGATGCATGTCATCTGAGTTAAACAGAGCAGCTTCCAGTGCTGCTTTCCTTCCTTGCATCTGACACACCTGCACCTTGAAGGCATGGCTGCCTGCTCTGGTATTAACACATGCTTTCTCCAATTCTGAATCCATTTCAGTCATTTCTTCCAGGTCTGTAGAATCAGTCTTCAAAGGTGAATGGACATTCAAATCTGTTCCCTTGTCTGCACTGTTACAATCACTGGGCAACCCTTCAAAGATGGGATCCATTTCATCTAGCAGCTGAGATTGTTCTGAGCTGCAGTAGGAGCAGCCAGGACTGGGAGGTTGCACCATCTCCTGCTCCACTGCTTGCAATTTGTGCTGCAGCCTGACAATCTCAGCAGCCATTCTGACATTTTCCTTCACTGCTTGCTCATGCACTTTCTGCAGATTTAAGAGGCCATCCACATCATCTCCCAGGGGTGCCATGCCACTAAAAGCAGCAATTCTGCTCTTTGCTTTTGCATACTCATTTTCCAGGACCCTATAATGATTCTGTAGTGCAGAAAAACAATGGTTCTCACACTGCAATTTCTGTATTCTCCCTTGAAGGTTTAAGATTTCTAAACTCATCTTGGCCTTCTCTGTTTCTGCTCTTACACAAATGTCCTGGTTTAAACTCTCCAAAGCAAGAAGTTTGGAATTGAGGTCTTCTTTCTCTTGCTTATATTCACTGTGGAGTCTCTCCAGCTTTTGCCTGAACAGCTTCCCATTTTCCTCCATCACAGATATATGCTCCTCTTTGCTCTTGAGCTCTTTCTCATGCTCATTTTGGAGCTGTGTTATTTCATCATTCAGTCTTTTCTCTTGCTTCTCAGCAGCACTCCTCAGGTCCCACAGCTCCTTCTGAAGCTGCTCCCTCTCACACACAAGCTTGTTCACTTCTTCCTTGAAGATTTTCTCCAGGAGATCTTTCTCCTGGGTGAGGGCAGAAAAAATGGCCTTTTCATTTGCCAGACTTTCCTTCAGTTGCTCATGGGCTTCAGCAGCCTTCTGAGCAACTTCATCCTTTTCAAACTCCCACTGAGATTTTGCCTCTCTTTGCTGTTCAGCAAGTGCACGCAACTCTCGCTGGTAATGTCCTTCCAGATTTTGGATTGTTTTTTCATATTTATTCACAAGTGTTTGTGTGCTGGCAGAAAATGGAGTTTCTACATGAGATGCTCTTCTGTTATAGTCACTTTCCATTTTTTTCCTAAACATGGTTAACATAAGATATTACTAAACTCTGAGCTAACTCAAATAGATTCAAATGGCTTTTCAGGCTGAATAAACAAGCTGACAAAACCCCCCACTTTTTCACTGAGTTTTAGATGAAGCACTAAGCGAGGGGTGTTTCTGAGAGCCAAAGTTAAATTTGAGGCAAGTTGAAACTTTCAAAAATAAAAACCTAATTGCCTTGGAAAAGTGTAACTCATGATATATCCTCAGGAAAGCTCTTGAGTAAAATATATGCCCTTCTATTCTTGCAATAAGATTTGTAGGGGCAGAGTTCTTACCCCCATCACTCCCTGTCATCTCCAGAGTGTTTCAGTTTCTTTTAGCAGTTGATCTTAGCTAAAAGCATTTACCATCCAACCTGTTACCTCTTCAGAAAACAAGTCTGAAAACCCAAATGCTTTAAAAGTACAAAGTAGGGATTTGTAAAGCACAGAGGTCTTGAGCAGAGGCTCAAGTTAATAATGTCTGGTTATGCTTTAAAACTATTGTTGCCTCTGGGTGAGTTAAAAATCAATATGAAGTATCTGCTTAAGAAAGGCCAGAAGAGAAACAACCCCTTGACAGGTCCCCAGTGTTGTGGAATAAAACACGTAACAGCACTATACAGTTTGTACACTTTAATTAAGCATCAGGAGTCAATTCTGCACTAGGTTCACAGTCACGATGCCAAGCCACTGAGGTCCCTACCAGCAGTGACACTTACCTTTCCTCCTCCAGGTCCTGCTCATGCTTCCTCAGCAGCTCTTGCTGAAGCTCTTCCTTCTCCAGGGCATGCACCTCAGCTATCCTTTTCAGCTGCTCATGAAAGCCACGTTCCAGCTCTACCTTCTCTTCCTGCAGTGTCTGCACTAAAACTCTCATCTTTTCTTCCACCCAGACACCATTTTGAATCAGTTCTTCCCGTTCTTGACTAAACTTCTCATTTATCTGATCCAGTCTGGCTCTAATGTCTTCTTCATGCTCCTGCCTCAGTAGTTCTTGCAGATTGGCTTTTTCCTCATCAAAACGCATTTGTAATTTGTTTTTCTCATCATTGTGCTTACAGTCAAGTTTTTCCTGCTGTTCTCTGAGCACTGCTGCTTCTCCTTGCAGTTCTACAATTTGATTTTTAAGACCAGTTATTTGCTTTTCCATGACATGCATCTCTTCAGTGTACTTTTTCCTCATATCCTCCTGCTCCTTTTCAGAGTGGATTTTTGTCTCATCTAGCTGCTTTTCATAATGGCTCACCTACAAAAAGGAAACCAGATTGGATTGGCTCATTTTCAACAGAATGTTCTACGGAAATATTTTCTCAACATTTCTGCACGAAATATTTCCATATATTCTATAGAATATTTTGATTTGCACATTAGCATCTTACATTGATTTCCCCTACAAAGAATGCTAATGCCTAGCTTGATTTCTTACTTGGTGGGTTAAAGATGATTATTACATAGAAGTCAGTGAAATTCATGCTTTTCCATTAAATGAATTTATGAAAAGTCACTAACAACTCTGAAGCCCTAAGTCAGGTTTGCAAATTGCAAGTGGACTGTATTTCGCTGCTTACTTTTGGTGCATTTGTCTGGTTTGGAGGAAGACTTTTTGTGTGTTTTTGTTTTGCCCTTAAAAATAAACCAAACAACAAAACAAACAAAACCCCCAAAATCCAAGCAGGTAGGAGACAAATACTTATGAAAAAGTAATTATTTCAGGGTGATATTTTATCAGTCCCCTTTCCCCACTCCCATCCCAGCCGCATCACAATACAGTTTCAGCATACTTGTGTTACGCCATATGTGAAATGAATATTTATAGTCCTATAACAATTATATCTGATAGACACAGGGGAAGCCTGATGGGATCCCCAACTTCTTCTCTTGGACTGACTCCCACAGAATGAGTCTGGCCATCTCTACACCAGTGCACCTCACCTGCAGAAGAACACTGTGACCCTGCCAGGGATGCCAGCACAGGCTGGCAGTGGGCACGCTGTGCCATATCCAGACCTGTGCCAGCTCACTCTAGCACCCCAGGCACTACAGTGGGGCCTCAAAGCCCACCCAGACCCAGTCTTTCTCCACGTAGAACCAATGGAGGTATTTCTGCAAGCATGGCAAGGATAACTGCAGAGGGACACACAGGAAACAGAAAGCTGACTGCTCATTTTCAATAGCATGTGTATCATAACAGCGGTTTCCATACTCCCACTGTAGAAATCACATTTCGACGCCACCAGACTGCACAAGCATAGCATTTAGCAATGCAGACTCCTGCCAGCAGTCTTTCTAACCCACAATTATCCCATGCCAGCAGGAATGAAGCAGCTAATTCAGATACAGCAGGCCTTCACTACAAGAACTGCAATACTGCCTCAGAACAGCTCACTGCTCTCTCGTTAGCTGGTGGGTGGCATGTGTATGTATCTACCACAGCATTCATTTAGCCTTCCCCAGCACACTTCCATTGCACAGCAACTTGAAGAAGGAGCAGGGAAGCTAAAGGCTCAGGTTCACAAAAAGGTTATAATCTGACCAGGAATTAAAAGTCCTTCTTCAAGACCATTCCATCTCTGAAGAGACTGAAAAAAATGTGAAGTTTCATTTTAAGTTAAAATAGCTTACTGTGTCTTCAAGCTCCTGTTTGAGGTGATGTAGATCCCTGTGATGTTGCTCCTTCATTTGCTCAATAGCCATTTCTGCCTCTATGCTCATATTTAGTGGGTTGCAGTCTTCTGAACCAAGTCCTTCAAAAACAGTAATTATATGTATACATTCTTGAGGCCCAAAGAGATACATTCTCAACAGAATTGTTTCATCAATTTAAATTTGTTTAGGCACCTAACTTGAAGCTCTTATGCTCCCACTGAATACACAGACAAAAAACTGCAAACATTAATTTCAGCTTTGAAGACCATACAACAGCCATATTCCACATTAAACAGCAAAACAGAGGTGGTGTTTGAGTCTTACTGTGAGGGTTTGGGAAAGTTTTTACTAACTGCCTCTAAGATGTTATCATACCTACAGCAGAGAAGTTGGTTATACAGGAGATGTGCTTTACCTTGGTCAGGCTCAATACCACTATTGCCATGACTTTTCATATCAATGTCAAACTCTTCCGACAGCAAGTTCTTCAGGGAAGGCCTGAGCACTTTGCCTTGGGCACGGTACTCCTCCAGCTCCGAGTGCAGCTCATCTATCTGGTCTTGCAGCTCCTGAAAGAAGGGAACGAGAAGCCTGAGTGAAAGCAACCAAAGACAGCTCAGCAGCTGTACATCCACACACTCCCACAATGAGACATTTAGAAGGGAATTACAGTAGGTAAAGACTTGTCAATAATCCTGCCATGATGCCAGAGTTAGTCATCCTCCTACCTGCAAAACAACACCCTTCTCCAGGTTCCAACATGAGTAAGCAACAAATATGTTTTTACTAAAAGAGCAGAAAGTTCTTCAGACAGCCTGTGTATCTTCTGTCTGTAAAGTATATCATGCTCCAGGACCTTTGACTTTATTCATTCTTCCTATGACCTTTTTTTAAACAGCACTTTAGGAACATTTTCCAACAGTCAAGAAACACCCTCTCAAACTCCATCTACTTGAAAAATCAAATCAGAAGCAAAAAGATCAAATTAGGAAAGAGATACCCTCATTACATCATTTACCATCTGGTACTTCTGCCCACTTGCCAATGGAATATCCTGAGTGTTTGTGCCAAATGCCATGCGCTCAGCTTGATAAACAGCATTTACTGAGGAATATGAATCCCTGAATGTGTAAAAACAATTCTGAAGATTGGAAAGGTTCAGAAAATAAACCTCAAATCCTGATTCATATCTGCTAGTACTCAAGAAAATCAGTTGTATATTCAAGCAACATCTTATCAAAATGCATCAATTCAATGAATATTTATAGACATGTATTTTTTACTTTAAACTGCAACTTCCTAAGAGAGCTACTGTTCTGTTTCAGATTAGAAAACCTTTTGCCAAGACAGTCCTTGAGTGAAAAGGATCATGCAGAACCAATAAGCAAATGCTGGTAACCATTGTAGCCATCAGAAAACAGGTATGTAAATAGACAGCTTGCAGGCCCACCTTAAAGAAGTATTTCAGCCATACAAGATGTGGGGAGAAGACAAGTTTTACCTTTGCAGTTTTAAGAAAACACTACTGTTTTGGAAACCAGCAAAACTGAGCTATATCTCAGTTCTACTGTAGAGTTCCTGCAACTCTGGATACAAATTAGGACAAGGATTATTTCATAAATCAAAAAAATGCTAGTGCACAACTGTGCAAGAAGTTGGGCTTGATGTACAGCTGGGGAATGAAGGAGGCTCTGCAGACTCTATCCCAGCCCTCCCTTGGGGAACCTCATCCTTTTAGCTCAGCCAGGAAAAACACTCAGCAGCATTCTATTGCTGCTCTATGCTGATATCTGCAGTGAGGATGTTCTTGATGAACACGGGCAGACGGGTGCCAGGTCTCCAGCCCTTACTCTGCATTGCTGCTGGTACTCGCTTCTCATCTGTGCCAGCCTCTCCTCCTGCAGGAAAAACTCTGTGCTGCTAGGATCCAGGTCCCCAAACTGAAATGGCATAAACAGAATATAGTTACTCTTATACCCATCACATCACCTGCTCATCATAACCTGGGTGCCATCCACAGGCAGCCCAGCAGCCTGCACCCCCTCCCCTCTTTTTTTTGTCTTACTTTAAATACAGAAGCTCTGCTTCACTGCTGGTAGGGGACAAAGAACAACCTCCTTAGCAGATACTAACCATAGCTCTCACACTAACTTTGATTCCAGACCTCAACTTTCTACCTCAGCATATGCACATCTCAATTTAATAAATAATTCCAGCTTTAAAGAAGTCCAGAAGATAGCTTCTGTGTGAGAATCCCTGTACATGAGCCTCTGCCTATAGAAGCACACACACACACACCCCAAAATGCCTTTGAAGAAGCTGTTATTCTGATGAGTTTGAGATACAACCATGATCAGCTGTTCTCCTCACTTTTCACTTAAGATGCAGCAGAG
Organism: Melopsittacus undulatus; assembly: GCF_012275295.1. NCBI lineage: Eukaryota > Metazoa > Chordata > Aves > Psittaciformes > Psittaculidae > Melopsittacus > Melopsittacus undulatus. The sequence continues at coordinate 13,070,811 of NC_047530.1, forward strand.
ATACACCTCATGTATCATCTTCCCTAGAAGGGGCCTGCATACTGGGTCTATCCAAAACATTGTGCTGGGGAATAAAATCCCCACTGATCTGCAGGATGCAGCCCTTCACTGTAAGGCTCCCTGCTGTTAATTAGTGTAAAACTATAGCTAAGATGGAGTATCTCTAATTTCCTTAACTGGAAGTGAGGCAGGCAGTCCACGCCAAAAAATCAGGCTGTGCCTTGGTACTGTCTGGATAGGGATCACAACAGTCTCCAGCTATTAAATTGGCAGCTTGAGTGCAGTAACAAAAAGCAATTTAATTCTGGAAGCATATTGGGAAGAAGAGGATTTACCTTCTCAGTCAGGACATTTTCCAAGTTCCTCTGTAGTTTGCTTGCCAGACTTTCATACTTGGACAGTTTTTCTCCCATTTCCAACAGCTCGCTTTCCAGGCGGCTGTTTTTCTGCATCAAACAAAAAACCACCCCAACAGCCTCAGATTCTGAACGAGAAAGAAGGCACTAGCACACTCTCCCAGTCAAGTCAGAGCATGACACTGCTACAAACTTCAGCCAAAGACAGAAATTGTGAATCCATGAACATACAGCCCTCCTGCTTGCAGCAGAACAGCAAGTGTGTGTGCTCCTCTGGCTCTTATCACCTTTCAGCTGGCTTCTTTAGAAAGAAGATTTGACAATGACCCTGATGCTCACAGGACAACCACCCCCTTTTCAAGAGCTGCTCACCTGAACACTGTAAGGGTGCATCAGCTCCCTCCTGTGTTCATAAGACAACACCACTACTGATTACATTTTGTTTTTATACTGAGCAAAAATTAATTACATGATCAGCAACAGACAGAAAAAAAATCTAGAAAGGAACTGAATCTGTGGTGTCACAGGTGAGTAATACCATTGCATTAGGCAGCAGTTAAATTATCAAAAGGGATAGCAGCAAGCTTGTTTAAGAGGGGTTTTGTGTATTTGTTTTTAAAACAGTAATTTAAACTTTGTCAAGACATTAGCTCCTGGCTGGACAGCCAAACAGCCAGCAGGGCACACAGCCCTTCTGATAACCATACACATGTACACTCTGCACTTGATGGCAGCAGAAACCTGAACTGGAGCTTTATCAATCCAAGGAGTAACCTATCAAGGTGACCTAAAAAAACCCCAGTCTCATAGATATGCCTCTATGTTGCTGCTGAAATTACTTTCAGATAAGCTCAGCATGCAATGCAACACATCTCCTCAACAAGAGCCATGCTGCAAGTGGTGCTCCCCTTGTCTTTTGGGGGCATCCTTGTCTTTTGGGGGGAAAAGAGAGCTGCATTTAATGCCCATTACCTTCAGGGAAAGGGCCAGGCGGTCACGGATGTAGTTCTCATCATTTTTCAGCTTTTCTATCTCCTGCTCCAGATCCAGCCGCTGTTTGTTAGCCTGATGCAGGATTTGCTCCCGCTCTCTCTGGAGCTCATTCTTTAGAGCTGCCATTCGTTCTTTGTACTCCTCATCCAGCTTCCTACAAAGGCATTGGAAGTAAGAAGAGCTCTTAAGAAGGAGCAGTCAGCCAGCGATGCTACAAGTGAAGCTCAGTGGTAATCAGCAGGTGTAAAGCTGCTAACCTCCATCTCTGAGTCCCTGCAACACTGTGGCAATGATGCCAAAGAAAAGGAGAGGAATGAACCGGGATATCATACCTGAGGTTGTACTCATTCTGGCGCTCAATTGCAGCGTGGTGGTCGTCCACTTCGGAGGCCATCAGGAATTTCAACTTTTCAGCTTTTTCCAAGTCCGACCGCAGTTTCTCTTTCTCCCTGGCCACTTGGTCAGCTCTCTCCCTAGGGTAAGCACAGCTGGTCTGGATTAGGTCATCCCTCACCGCTCCCCCAAAGAAGATACTTGCAAGAGGCTCATCAGAGAAAAACAGCTCAGCAAGCTCTCCAATGGTCTTATCAACTGCATTTAATCATTAGGTATGAACTTGCACACACAGCTTTGGACATCCCCTCCTAGGTCCACAAGACATCAACACTTATGCTCCTCAGCTGTGGTTTAGTCCCCCAAACTGCAGTGCTGTGCCATTTTGACAGGTCACTTTCTGCCTATTTATTTGTTCTCTTGTTTTATTATCTTTACCACTTCACCCTTAAACTACACCCACCCAGGTTTTTATCACAAGTTGGTAAGATCTGCTACACTGAACAGTTTTCTTGATGCTAACTTGACAACAAATCTCTCCACCGAGTAAACATAAGTTCTTTACACATGTAGGTGCAAACACACCAAAAACCTCATCTTTTCATAAAAGCAAAGTGGGCAACTTGCAGGCAAAAGTGGTGAGCCAACAAGTAACGGGACTTAATGATCTTGCAGTCTTAATGACCAGTGGAAGTCATCTGTGGTGTTGCATGGAGGTGAATGCATAATTATCTAAGCTATTCAAAGATTTACAGTACAAACAAAATACCACTAGCAACTGGAGCTCATGCAAATGGCAGACGGATGCCACAGTTACACAAGAGGAATGAACTGAGGGTGCACTGCTTAGAGCAGTGGTCTCAAAGTGTGGTGGACAAAGTTATCTACTGGCATCAATATGAATATTTGAGTTCAGTAGCACATGCATATAATATCTATATTAAACATACAAACAGGGGAATATGCTTCTCATCTCCTATGCTCTCTTAATAGAGAGGTGTGCACGGCAAGTCCAGTGCAAATTCAACCTGTGTTGACTTTCAAAAGAAAAAAGCAGGGGTCCAAGCTGGTTTTGTACGTCATCCACCCCTTTATCACATGGCAAAACATATGTAATGCTACTGCAAGAAATCAGTTACTATTAAAGTTACTGCTTATCAAATTGCACCAGCCTCCATCTTCAGTTTTGCATTCCTTGGCCACCAACAACTGTAGACTGCAGTGACCATTTCCAGACAGCAGAGCAGAGCTCTGGAACAGCCTGCTGCTTGGATTTTATTAACCCTATTTTTCTGCAGTACTTGGGTTTTAGTGTTTTACCCATGCAAATAGAGAGCACTGAAATTCTCTGACCAAGCTAGCAAAGAACCTTGCCTTCCAGCGAAAGGGCAGCACCACATCAATGCCCCTCAGAGAAGTGCTGTGAACCATCATTAATCAGCTCCTACTTAAACTTCTCCTTGGCCAAAGGGAGAGGGCAGTGAGGAAGCAGCAGAGGTGGCAATCTGAGTGACTTACAGCAAGTGTCTGATCTCCATTTTGAAGCTTGCCAGGGCTGCCTGGTGGATTCCATTCTTGGTTATTAAAAGCTCATTTTCCAGAGCCAGTGTCAGCTCTGTCAGGTTCACCTTCCCATCCAAGTTGAAGTCCAAAGCCTGCAGAACACCATATCATTAGAGCAGAACAAGCATTCTTGCCCTGCAGGAGCCTGAAGACATTTGTGCATGGAGTGACAGAATAAAATGAGGAGGCTCAGAAGAGACTAATCTGTCACAGATGCCTTTGGGGCAATAAAACAGACATCTCTGCCACTTTCCTATGTTAAAGAGCTGCTGACAGCTGTGGAGATGGAAAGTGTCTTGGCTGTGCTGCAAGACCAACAGGAAATTAAACCTATGCCTGATCAAAACTACTAATCCTCTAGAGGACAGAACTACACTGGCCTTCTGTCGTCTTCAAATGCTGCAAGAAAGTGGTTGAAGATGTTCATGTTAAACAAAATCAGCTCTTGCAGTAGAAACACAGAAACAGCCTTGTAGGAGGTATTTGATAGCAAGTATCCCACCTCTTACAGAGTAAGGAATCATACAGAATCAATCATATAGAATTGCTTGGGTTGGAAAGGACCAGAAAGTTCATCCAGTTCCAACCAGACACCTTCCACCAGACCAGGTTGCTCCAAGACCCATCCAACCTGGCCTTGAACACTGCCAGGGATGGGGCAGCCACAGCTTCTCTGGGCAACCTGTGCCAGTGCCTCAGCACCTTCACAGGGAATAGCTTCTGCCTAATATCTAATCTAAATCTACCCCATTTAAGCTTAAAGTCATTTCCCCATGTCCTATCCCTACAAGCCCTTGTCAAGAGTCCCTCTCCAGTTTTGTGTCAGTCCCTTTACGCACTAGAAGCTGCCTTAAAGTCTCCCAGGAACCTTCTCTTCTCCTTCAACTGCTTTCATTTCCTTCAACTTAAGTCTGCAGGAACACAAAGTAGAGCACAGAAGGGCTGGCAGTGGGGGTGAAACACTACAAACACTGGTAACAAAGCAAGTTACAAGAGTAAAGCAACAAGCAGAAGGCGTATCACACAAGTCCACTGTAAGTAGTACCATGTCATCAAACTGATCTACAAGTGAGTTTTAAAGCCTGAGCAATGGCAGAGTTTATTACCACCTGGGTGTCAATACTCACACAGCCATTAAATGCCAAGAGAAATTTGCCATTATTGCTGCTGTAGTGAACCCAGTGATGGTCTCAGAATGACACATGAGTTTATCATCTCCCAGCCACAGCTTCTAGTGAGATGGGCAGGCAGAATGACTTCAGGTGGTTGATTTGCAACCCCCATTACCCTTTACTCTGTATAATTAAAAACTAAGGACTGAGCAAGGTTTCCAAGCTCGTTCCTTCCACCTCAGCACAGGCAATAATTCAGGACATCCCAGTGCTGAAAGGTTTGCTGGAGCAACTGTTCAGTGAGGTAAAGGATTTCGATTCACAGAAGCACAATCATTAGGGTCTGAAGGGACCTCTGGAGATCATCTAGCCCAACCCCCTTGCCAAAGCAGGGCCATCTAAAGCAGGTTACACAGGAACGAGTTCAGAGGGTTTTGAACTTTTCCAGAGAGACTCTTTGGGCACCCTACTACCCTCAATGTAAACAAGTTTTTCCTCATGTTGAGGTGAAACTTGTGTTTTAGTTTATGGCCACTGCTCATCTTGTTGCTGGGCACCATCCTCCTGGCACCTGCCTTTGAGATATTTATATGCATTAATGAGATCCCCTCTCAGTCTTCTCTTCCCAAGACTAAACAGGCCCAGCTCCCACAATCTCTCCTCATAAGAAAGATGCTCCAGTCCTCCCAGTCATCCCTGTGACCTCCACTGGACCCTCTCCACAGCTCCTTGTCTTGTACCAAGGAGCCCAGAACTGGACACAGTACTCCAGATGTGGCCTCACCGGGGTCAAGTACAGGAAACTCAACCTGCTGGCCACAGTCCTCCCAATGCACCCCAGGATACTGTTGTCCCTTCTGACCACAATGGCACACTGCTGGTTCATAATCAACTTATCATTTGCTTTCTATGAATATAGGTGACCTCTTCAAGCTAAGCCGGAAGTCACGTTACGTTTCTATCATTAACTTCTAGCTCTCAGGGATTAGATTCTTCTCACTAGCACTGGGAATTCTAAGAAATGAAAAAAAAAAAAAAGAAGTGATCTGGCAACAGTTCAGCATCCTACACTGGGGTAAAAAAACCCAAGGCAAACAGAAGAGGTGAGATGGAGCTGTCAGTTACCTTCAGGATCTCCTGGCTGTTCTCTATGCCCTCCTGGTGCCAGCAGTCAAGGACACCCTCCACACAGCCATAGCCCATCCCATCATCCAGGCTGGAGAAGAGGCAGAAGCCAATGGTACTGGACATGGCAGAGTGGGTGATCATGCGCCTCCCGCTTTCATCGAAGGACTGTGGAGAGAGGGGAGAGGATGTGATGGGGCACAGACAGAGCCAGGCATCTGCCCACCCCGTAATGAGAAAGGCTTGGAAATGTAATTTCACTAACAGTATTCTGGAGATTAAGGATTAAGTCTGCTCTTCCTCACTGCCAAGCAAATACCCAGCAGGAGTGCTGCTGTTGACCTCCCAGCACCACAGCACAAACAGGCACTTCAGATTTAAAATAAATATAAGGAGGAATAGCTTCAGAGCTGTCCTCAATGCTCCAGAAGTGTTTTGCACTCTCTGGTTTTGGTTTCAAGCACCACCTCCCCTAAAAAGGCTGCAGGAAGCATATGCACAGGTGCTTTTGCTACAGCCCTCAGCTTCAAAGCAAAGACAGGCAGAAGATTCCACATTCTTTCCTCCCTGCCCCAAAACAGTTAGAGAATATACGTGGGACCTGCATGCCCACAGTCTTCAGCCTACTCCATCTGGGGGACAGTGACAGTTGCCCCACCACAGAGACAAATGGGGAAGAAAAGCAGGAGACAAGCTAGGAGCTATTTCCTCAGGACTTCCCCCCTTGCCTCTACCCCAGGATTCATCTCAGTTTCCCACCTGCATGGAAAGGTGTCGTTTCAGTTGTCTGTATGGTGTAGATGCTGAGGGTGTCAGTGGCTTTCCATTTTTAAACAAGCCATAGAAGAAGTCCTCTATGCTCATGGTGCCATCTTGCTCCAGGTTATGGAGTACCTCTTCAAGCACCTGCAAGTGGCAGAGGATAGAAATAATATCTGTTATTGCCAAAACCACCATGGTAACAATTTGGCAGCGCAGAAAGCACCCTATTCCCAAGGCTCTGCCAAAGAAAAAGGCAAAGCAAGAGTTGCCCACTACACTGCATCAGCCTAACACTGGTACAGCAACCTTCGTATAGAAAATTGAAGATACACACACACTATGAAAATCCTGCCTGTAGAATGATGTAAGCTCCTGGTCCTCTTGAAGCCCCTGTATCTTGTGAGGCAGCATGAAGACACCTCATTTCGTTCTGCTCTTGAGACAGAGTGACCTCAGGATTCAAGTGCAAGGTGGTGAGACAGATGCCAAACCCCCAGCAGCTGGAAGCGACCGGGCAAAACACACAGTAAAACACTGCAAGGTCTTGATAAGTCTGTTTTATTCTTTGGGGCAGTCTGCTTTCTGCAAAGCAAGACCAACCTTGTTAGGAGCAGAGATGTTAAGATTAGTCCTTTGTGATTTCTTCACCTACAGTTTGTTCTTTCCATTTTGTGCCTTAATAGCCTGAAAACATTTTGTTACAAATGCTGCGAAGGAATACTTGCTCAGAAACACATTTCATGAAAGAAATTATTACAATTTGTATTTTAAAATACAAATCAGTCCTTTTTTTTTTTCCCTAAGAAAACTCACCATGAATCAGCAACAAACTTCTTTGCTAAAGGAATGATTTTCTCATGAATTTTTCCTGCAGGACAGAAGCAGCCTGCAGGCCCTCAACAAAGTCAAAAGCAACCAGCTATGAATATTTTAACTTATATTTACTGTCTAGCTCAAAAACTTTTGGGATTAAGGAGACACGTTTGGAATCCAGAATATGTTTTAAATTCCAATTTACTCTGCGACTGTGTGAGAAGACACGCACACTGCACAGTAAAGCTGGCAGCTGCCCTCTACCAGAGCAGCTTCCCATGTCTGGTGGTTTGACACCAACAGCCTCACTGGAAAACCATAAGCCGGGGCTGAAAATCACTTTCCAAGTGGTGACCTATGAACCAGCACTTGTGCTTTAGGCTTGCAGTTACCTGCAGGACAGACTTCGTGGGGGCCATGCCAAAACCCAGATGTACACCCTGGAGCAAGCAGGTCCGCACGTGGCCACTCACCTCCCCAGCTGCTGCTTGGAGCCCATACTGCTCACAGATGGAGACAAGCTTTTTCCGGTTCAGGTGGCCATCCCTGGTGATGCCAAGGTGCTCGCAGACCTCCTGCAGTTTCTCCTCTATCCAGTCTGGGCTGGGCAGTGAGGTGCCAGGGGAGGCATTCAGGTCATCAGGATTCCAGAAGCGGAGCTGCCCTGCAAACAGGGGAGAACTGCTCTGGTTTCTGCCCATCCACTGCACACAGGTGATGACCAGAAGGCTTGGGGGACTTGCTGCTGCAGTGGGCACAGCCTCCCTCACTGTTTGTCAGACCCCCAAGAGCATTTGCCTTACCTCATCCCTCTCAGAGCACACTCGTTATTTCGGGGTATGGCTATTGAACTCTATGAGAAAAAGCAGATCCTGCTCAGCACTCAACTCACATGTGCCACCATGGCTGAGGGAACCTCACATACCAGTGAGGATGGGACCATGGCCAGGAAGATTGTGGAAAAGTGCATTGTACCAACCTGGGCTGGCAGCCAGGAGACGCACACCCCTGCTGCCTTGGCTACTGGCATGGATGGAGAAGGGACCCAGCCCCTCCTCTTCTGGCCAGTTATAAGGTCAAGGGAGAGGACTGAGCAAGTTGCATACCCATACCGAACCATGACCAGGTAAAGAACTTCAATGGTTGCTGTCTCCATAAATGCCAGCCCACAAGCAGTGCTTCCTAAACTCCCATCCCCTTCGGATGTAAGCTGTAGTATATGTTTTGATCTAAAAAATACTTCCAAGCACTTCTTAAGGGGAAGAAAAATAATAAAACAAATAATTCAAAGCCCAATAGCCTTCAGCTGCACACACTTCCTCTGCCCTCCAGCAAGTGCCTGGAATGCAGCCTCATCCAGCTGCAAATGCCACTAGACACAAGCCAGTCAGAGCTTGACACCTCCCTGCATCTGCGACCTCATCCTGAGGCTGAAAAAGCAACTTTTTGAGGAAAAAAAAGAAAATAAAATTTGGTCCATTTGGATGGAGTAGATGTTAGCAGCTGAAGTATAGAAGAGGTGTTGAAGTGATTAAAAGCTGCATGGCTTAGTTATAAGCATATCTTCGCAAGCTGCAGGTTGTGCTGAGGGCTGGTGCCAAAGCCCAACTGTCACCCTGGGGGTCACCCTGCTCTCCTTTGTAGGACAATTAGGAAATAGTTAATGACTGGTCCATGCTGACATCTAGTGCCTATGGTCCTCTGCTACAGGAGCCTGCCAGGCAGGAGCAGGGACCAGGACCTGCTCTTGGGGTGCTGAGGCCAGGGAGACCAGGAGCAGCTGCAGCAGGATAGCCTCTGCATCAGGCAGCAGGAAGAAAAGAGGGCAGAACGGCTAAGGCACAAGACTTTGACCTCCAAGAAGTCTCGCTTTTCCTTTAATTCCCAGCTAGTGGCTTGCCTGCCCCATATGCACCTTGTCACACTCTGCACCACACCAAGCTGGGACTGCTCAGTACACCCAGATGGCCTGAGATTTAGTGCACCCCTCTGATTCATCTTCAAAGCTGAAAAGAGAGTAAGCACATACAAGTACTGCTGCTTGCTCTTACCCTCAGCCTCATACTCCTCGCTGTCTCGTGTCTTCCAGTGCTGGGGAGAAAACAAAAGATTCCCAAGTTATTATTATTGCAAGACATCGCCCATATGAAAGAGACTCTGCAATCAGCGTGAGCTACAGGGCTCCAGCAATGCCACCAGGCTTTCATCTCCCCGCTCCCTGCAGGCTGGGCTGGCAATCCATGGCTCTTTGATGCTCTTTTTTTTCTGGCACGCAAGGTTCTTTCATGGGGATAAACCACAGCTGCAGAAAGATGCCTAAAGCCCTGCAAATGACCCTTGAGAGGTGACAGATCAGAGTCCAGCAGGTTGATGGGGAAGGAAGAACAGATTTGCCCTCCAAAGAAACCACACTGCTTTGTCTTTAGAGGTATCAGTGGTCAAGATAAAAACTCAGGAATAGAGAGCTGTGATTGTTCAGCCTGGAGAAGGGAAGGCTCCAGGGAGACCTTAGAGCAGCCTTTCAGTACCTAAAGGCAGCTGACAAGAAAGCTGGAGCAAGAGCATGTAGGGATAGGATAAAGGAGGAATACCTTTAAGCTGACAAACAGGAGATTTAGATATTAGGAATAAGTTTTCATTGTGAGGGTGGTGAATCACTGGCACAGGTTGCTCAGAGAAGCTGTGGCTGCCCCATCCCTGGCAGTGTTCAAGGCCAGGCTGGATGGGGCTTGGACCAACCTGGTCTAGTGGAAGGGGTCCCTGCCTGTGGCAGGGGGTTGGAACTGGATGAGCTCTAAGATGCCTTCCAACACAAACCAGTCTGCAGTTCTATGATCATGGGCTGTATATAGCCACTACTTGAGTCTGGGCTGTCCCTTCCTTCCAGCACTCTATCTTCCCCTACACTTTGGCACATGCTCAGCCAAACCCACTCCAAACCACCTCCACCAGCTGTAGCTCTAGGTCAGGAGGCAGAACCCCACTGCCAACAAGCCCTCCACTGAGCTACCTGCAGAACAAAACCCCAATGTACTATCTCCTGGTCTTAAGCCATCATGCTTCCTCTGTGTCAATACCACATCAGCTTGGGGGCACTGGGAGCAGGGCGCAAGTACATCGTTTAAAGCGATTTTCTCATGTATTACACATTGTTATGTCTCTACCACCCTTGTCCCAGCTGAGGGTATTTAATCACATGCAATGTCAGTGATATTAACTTCTGATTTAGCTGCAGCAGTGGCAGATGTCACTTCTCCACTGTTACAAGTGGATACTTCTGCATGCATGTGACTGATGGATTTGAAGTCAAAGTCACCCAGGACATAAAGAGGCTCTAAATCATCATATAAAAGTTCAATGCATCTCATTCAGATTACAGCTAAAAGCCATTAATCTACAATGTTACCATGGAAACTGGATTAGTTCACTAGACTTTTTTTAGCTCTGCTGCTCGCTCCTATGTCATCTCCTGGACTAGGCAAGGGCTGTTTGCTGCTGCAGCATCTCAAGGTACCCCTCTGCTTTTGGGGAGGGTCACAGCGCAGGAATCAGGGTGACGCTTAGATGGAGCTAGGGAGCTTCACCTTTGCTTTCAGAGGCAGGCAGTCACAGCAGCTTTGCTGGATGTTCTGGAGAAAGCCAAGAACACCTATAATACTGCACTAGAAATCTACAGATTTTGGCTCAAACAAGTGCTGTCCTGCCAGCACCATGGAGGTGTTCACGTGGCAGATTCTTGGTTTGCCTGATAAAACATCAGGGTGAATACACAAAAAGCAGGAGATGAGGCAACAGGTACCATTGAACTACCATGCACAAGGACAGAAAACAGCCTGTGTTCCCAAAAATGCATGAGCTGGCAACAGCCCAACCCATAGGTGCCTGTGCATGTGCAACAGCCAACTTTGTACTGAGAGAAGGAATCTTTGGGTGCCAGACAGAGCTGCCACCCCACAGCCACTCATCCTTGTCTTTGGGGGGGATACAGAAGGAGAATCTGAGCAGTGATGCTCAGAAGTGGGATCCACTGCCATATCAAAGTATTTTTGCATAAGCAACATATATTTTCATACAGAATCAGATCTAAACCATTTAGCATCAGACCCTCTCAAGTTGGGGACTTACAAAACCAAGAACCCCAAATCACAGCACAAGGTAACTCTATGAACACCAACAACCTGAAGAGGCTGAATAAAGGAGGGCTGTGCATGTGTGCGTGTGCTGCAGGCTGGTAACCCCAACACAGACCCTGGGGAGCTCATGTGACCTCCCTCCCCATGCCAGGAACTCACTATGGAGGGCAAGGGGTCCCTTTATGCAGTAAGGGCTCAGGGTCAGCCACCGCCACTGGGAGTACAAAGCAGACCTGGGATGGGTGCAGAGGGACAGTGCATCCCAGTGTCAGGCACAGCATTGTTTCCCTGGCCCCGGCAGTGCTACAGCTGGACGCAGGTCACACACATCCAGGCGGAGTGCAGATCCCAGAAATGAATTATCTGGGCAGGCACGTGCTTGGCCGGGCTGAGGAGCAGATGGCCATGGCTTTCAATGCTCACCACCCTCTAGCTTGGAGCCCAGGCGAGCATCTGCAGCCTGTGCTGTTTGCTCGCGGTGGCCTCTCCCCATAATAAGGCAGCAACCTCTCTCCCCCTGCCATCTGCTTCAGCAAGACAGGCCTTTGTTCTCTGCCAGAATATATTGCTAATTAAAACGACAATCAGGAGCACACACTGAGCCTGTTCTGCTTCGCACGCGGCAAGGTGAGCCTGCACACCAATGATGATGGACCCCATTTTTCCCCTCCCTGCACACTTGCACAGAGGTCAGTGCCCTGGTCTCAACAGCCAAAGCAGAGATCCCTTTTGCCAGCAAATCTCCACACCCCACTTTGCCAGTTGCCTTCAGCTGCAAAGCATCAGAGTCACATCAATAATGCACTTGTGTGGGCAAGTGCTATCCTAAGCTGTTCTCTGCAGATCCTGGCCCTACAAGACAGTTGCCCTTTAGGGGCCTCACGTTTATACATGCTGGACCTGAAGATAAAAAGCTTCAAGCCTGACCCTCCCAGAAGGTTTTGCTCTGAAAGCCCATGCCATGCTGGAAACCACTCCGTACAGAAGCAAGCACACAGATGTCTAGGGAGTGAGAGGCTTTGGTGGGCAGTAAAGGGACAGAGCAGGGACATGACAGCAGTTTCTACCACCTGCAAGTAGGACTGACCTTTCCTAGCACAGAGGCAGCAGCTGGGGAAGCAGAGATGATAAAAGCCCTGCACTGAGATTTGGAAGTGAGCATGGCCTCAAAACTGGCCATGTCTGGCTGTGTACACAAGGGTGTGCTGCTGTGAACCCACAAGCCAAAGAGTGCTGCTGCTCCACCACCAGCTTGGGGTTGGCACCCCATGGCCACCAAACCTGCTCCCCATCCCAACCCTGCATCACCACGACTGAGCAGATCATCACCAGGTCTAACACAAAGCAGAAAGGAAATGAAAGCAAGGTCACAGTGCTTCCCAAGCCCACCAAGATCCATCATTTGTATGAATAGCTTGGAACAAACAAGCTCAAGTGATAGCCAGGGCTGGAAATGCACAGCTTTAACCACAACAAGCTTTCACACTGCATTTCTAGGGGCTTTCATTGCTGCAGCTCCATTAGCACCACATTCATAACAGTGCCAAAGCCACTTGTTTCTCACCACCCATATTTCTAGTAGTATCCATGGGGACAAACTCATGTGGACCAAAGGGAAGCTTGGCATCCCTACACCACCCTCTGCCCATGGCCGGGTCAATGCTGAATTCACACCCAGGTGTTCATGGCTTTGTCCAGTCCCTAGAAAGCCACCAGGGATGGAGGTCACAGAGCATCTCCAGGCAGCTGATCCCACACACACAGATCAGCCCTCCAGCCTCTCCTCTCCTGTTTACAGAGATGAGTAGGGGAAGGAAGCCTCTCAGACAGAGTCTGAGCCCTTTTAATTGGCACTGGTTGAAAGAAAGCATCAATTAAGCCACACTGCCCCAGTTCTCAGGCCAGCAAGACACCCTGGGCTAGAGGCAGACTTGCAGAGTACAGGTGACAGCATGTTTATGCTGCAACAGGAAAAAACTGGGCAAAAGCTGCTAGTTGTGGCGAGCACCAAGAAGTCAATGCATCAGGAGTCTCCAACACTGCCCAGCATTTCAGCCCCAGGACCCTGTATGCCTTCAAACAACTGATTTTTGTGCATACCAAGAGAATCAACTTTCAGAGATAAGACAGTAATGCTGATAAAGTTGACAAGTGGGGATTTAAACAAAATCAGCCTGTGGTTTGCTTAAGTTTCAAGAGAATTAACCATCCCATCCACCCCAGAAGGTGCAGCCAAGTGTTCCCACTGGGAAGCACAGTGTGGTTATATACTGGTTGAGTTAATTGAATGACCTTGTTAATAGACTAGCCTTTTACACCTCCTTGACAGTTAAAACAGAGGAGTAAGATTAGAGGACATCTTCCATCCAGAACATATCTTCCCTGGGGGTTGTGGGGAGATTAACATTGATTTCAAGGTCAGGGCAACCCATGGGGCCAGCACCAGGAGACAGATGAGCATCCCTGTGGTGGCGAGCAAACATCACTGAGAATAGGGTAAGGAAGCTGGTTCTGGTGGAAAAGCCTTTTTTCTAAAAAATAAAAGTAAAAATTATATATATAAGCTTTTAAGCTCAGCTGCATAGGAGTAACACTGGAAACCTGGAAATTTCTCCCTTACTTCCCCATGCAGTGTTGGGTGCAATGGCTGCAGAGCCCCCAGATCTTTAGGAAAGCACAAGTGAAGCCAGGACACAGATGAACAAGAAAAGCAGCATCATTTCCTCCTTCCCAGTGGAAAACTCCCACTGTGCGCTCCTGAACATGCGGCACTAAATCAACAATACTTGGCAAACTGGGGCAGGCTGCCTGGAGCCCAGTGTCAGAGAAGTACTGCTGTGGCTGTATGCTAATGCACACCATCAAGCCCAACCACTTTTCACCTTTTGCTCTTCTGTTCTGAACAAGCAAGAAAAGATTCTGGGCTTGAAAGTACTGGCACAAAGAGACACAAATTTTGATCACAAAACCAGAGAAAATCTGGATTTTGGAGCAAGCATGGGGGCTGGTGAGAGCCATGCAGCTTTGGTGCAAAAGATTTTTGCTGGGAAAATCAAAGTAGAAGACTGAAAGAAGCAGCTGGTGGCTCTGCATTTAGGGCACTATCCCAAGGCAGCCGCCTGCTGCAGAGCTCTCTCACTCACCACCCCTCTTCCCAATCCTCTCTACCCGTGAGCACCAGGGCCATGGCCAGGTTTTTGCAGATAAAATAATAGATAAGGACATGCTCCTTCTGCTCACTTAGCTCCCAGCCCACACTTCATTAGCCACAGAAGCAGTGTCGCAGCCCTCACTTGATTGCTGGTCCACACTGCAGCCAGGAGTGGAGGAAAATCAGTGGCACCAATGCACATCACCAAGCACCCAGATCCTCCCCCAGCTCCCCACAGCAGCCTGCCTGCAGATGGGGATCTGAGGTTGCAGCAAGTGAGGTGCTGCCAGGCATGGCTGATCCCTGGGGACAGGCAAAGAGGGAGACCATCACCTCTGCTAGGAAGGCCCCAAGGACACCCAAACCACTTCAGGATGGAGTGGGAGGCAGCGATGGCTGGGGATGGCAAGCTCCCAGAGCACTCAGGACCCTTTCTGCTCACCTCCTCACAGCCACTGGAGGCGATGTGTGGGGGACACGCTTCCTCACTCAGTGGTTCGATGACAGTCACCTCAGCAAAGTCTTCCACGGACTCCTGGAACTCCGGCAGGGACCGTCGACCATAGCGCTTGCCGCCTTTGATGTACTTGGGCTGTGCTTCCGGGGAGGAATCTGTGGCATTCAGGAACAAAACGTTATCAGTAACATGATTTTTGCTCCTATGTCTCACCACACAGCACTGGCTTGGTTGCAGCACTTTGAGCTCCAAATTGCCACTACTATTGCCCCTGGGCAGGCAACAGTGGCTGCTCATTTCCAGGACCACTACCCTCACAATACCATCTGGCCAGATGGGTTGGAATGGGTCCTGCTCAATGAAAAGGCTGTCATCAAGTGAAATCAGTGCTCCACCTTCCTCATCCTTTCCCACTTCCCAGATCATGTTTGCTCTGTTAACAGGATGGGGCAAAAGAAACACAAAAACCCAACCTTGCAAACAGCTTTGGATGGAAAGTCCATTAGGTCTCTCCTTCTTGCACTGATCTTCATTACCAGCAATGGGCAGGTTTAATTAGGGACAGCATTGCACTTAGGCAGCTCAAGTCTCCAGATTATGCAGACACCTGGGCGACTGCCGCTGCTTTTGGTGGATTTAAGTCACAGCTCGATTAAATATGTGGCAAGTGGAAGAAAAACCGGGCAAGTTTGGAGACAAACATCTCCTGGGGGCCAACACAAGCAACTAATTCAGGCTACAGCAGGACAGGTCCCAGCTTGTGCTGTGCAACTAACGCCAACTGCAAGATCTAAATAACCCTTTGGAGTCGTCATCTAATTACAGGGGGCTCTGCTCACATTCCCCAGCTCCAGCTTCCCAAAGCAAGTCTTTTGCCTTTGGGGACTGAATTATCCAGGAGCACTTACTGATAAGGATCAAACCAAAAAATAAACAAGCATGGTTTGCGCTATTTTCAGTGAGAATCATTCAATGTCTGGAGCAGGGGACAAATTAAACCGAGGACCAAATTAACCAGGGATTCAATTAGGGAAAGGCTCTCTGCCGCACTCTGCTTCGGTGTTTGCCGTTGAAACCCCCCCAGGACTTGATCATCTTTATTTTCCGCCACTTGCAGAGCACTGAGGCAGTGGCAAGAGCAGCAGCCTTTTGAAATTTTATTTGCAGAGCACTCTGGTACAAAACAAATGCACAGTGCAATACTAATAAGGCACAGGGAAGCTGTTCAATCACGGACAAATGGTACACAGAAAGCAGAGTCTCTGAACCCCCCCTGCCCAAATGCCTCCTTGGATAATATTCCTTTAGATACAGAAGAAAGCTTCAAGCTTGTTAGAGGAAAAATATTCTGCAACTTAGCTATGCAATGAATTATAAAATACACAGGCCTAGGAGTCCTTTGATTCCTCCAGCCTTGCACTCCATCCATCCATATTGCAGCTCTAGGGAACAAACCCGGCAGCCCGTGTTTGAACAAGGCCATTTTAACAAGATTTGCTGCAGCTGGGACTCGCACATGAAAGTTGTGTGATGAAGTGTGCAGATAGAAAAATCGCAATGAGACAGGCTGATTAAGTAAGAGCCCGAGAACAAAAGCAAACCTTATCACTCCTATTAAAGCTTGCCTGGTGGTGAACAATCTCCATCGAGCAGCTCTCTCTGAAATGCTAATGTTTGTGGCTACTCGTTCACCCTTTTATTTTCTCCCTGCTGCCATCTCCCTGCCCTTGCAGAAGAGGGCTGGGGGGGCTTTGGGTTTTTGAGAAATAGCTTTTCCTCCTCTAGGACAAACACACCTCCTCACCCATCTGTCTTTGGAAAGATGTGGGGGGAAAAGAAGCTGTAATTGAGCAATAATGAAGCTATGGCTAAATTTCCTTTTGGGTTCCTCAATGCTTGGAAGGGTTCCATTTCCAATGCTTCCCATCCCAAAAGTGTGGTTTAGCCACTGCTGCAGCTGAAATTCCAGCTTTATGTGGAAATGCAGGTGCCTTCAAACAATGCCACCCTACAAGTGCTTTACCAGCAAGCAGAAATGGGAACATCTCCCCCCTTCTTCATTTTAAGCATTTGGAGGCTGGCAACCGACTTCTGTCCCTCTTCTCTGGTCTCAGTACCTGGGTGTGCTTGTTTTTCCTGTGCAATTAAAAAGCTGTGAAGCCTGAGAACATCCCCAGGAGGGAAAGGTGACCCTTCACAGCTTGAAAAGAACACAAACTTCACTTCTGGCTTGCAAAGCCAACTTCAAAACAGGCTGTGCCTGAGCCCAGCTACAGAAGGAATCCCAGCTCAGGCACCCTGAAACCCAATTTCCAGAGCCAGAGTGCTTCTGTTAATACTGCGTTACAGCTCTTTCCCTGCTAGTCCCCATGCACCTTTGTGCTGTTGGCTGCTGGGTACTCAGTGCAGACCAGAGCAAGAGCATTACAGGGCCACAGCATCGGATTGACATAACAGACAGCAGCCTGCAGCCCCATTCCCAGGAGCACAAACCCATCTCTTTTGCAGAAAACCCCATGCACCATCATCTCTGGACCAGCTGTGCATGGATACCTCCCCATGCATGCAGCATTCTGTAAGTCCCTCCATCTTCCTGCTTTTCTAACCCACCCCCCTCAGCACAGCAGCTGATGCCCTTGGTACTCTTGCCATTCCCAGTATTTAGGGAAAGCTGAGAACACATACCAGCAAATAGCAGCAACCCATGCGCCCTGAGTGCAAAGTTCACCGATGAGCTGAACTGAATTTCCCATTTCCAGCCAAAAGAGGAAAGAAAGAGCTACTCAATCCACATGTTCTTTCAAAGGCACACAGACAGAAGGGAGATGTCAAAAACTCAAAGCTTTCAGTGAGGCAAATGCCCATGAGACAGCCCTATGTGCTATTTATCCCAAACACTGTAAAATATATCTCGGTATTGAACACCAAGGGGAGGCTGCTCCTCCTCAGGCCTGACCTCTGGTACCCCCATCTGCAACCAGCAGCAAGGAGAGGTGCTGCTCCTCCAAGACCCTCTCTATTGTGTGGCTGACAAGCCACCAAGAAAGGGGAAAAAAGAGAAAAAGAAAATAGGAGGAATGCTCCCTCCTACAGCAATGCAAGGGCTCAGCAAAACACACTCCAGAGCTAATTAGACACTGGGGTCTGATCTGCCCCCCTGAACTGCCCCCAGGCTTGGGTAAGAGCAGAAGCTGCCAAGAGAGCAAGCCTCTCACCTCCCTGACCTCCTGCCCAGGGGGGTTGTGGCCCCCAAATGTCTCCTGAAAAATAAAACCAAACCAAACCAAAACCAAAGCTTTTCCCAAGAACTCCCCTGATTTAAGCGCTGCAGACAAAAGCCATCAATTCACTGGCTTGCTCCCCCCACCCACCCCGACAGTGAAATGCCTCCATGCTTGGAGATTTACACTCGATTTTCTGCCTTTCTCTGCTAGATGAGTATTTTCAAAATCCTACTCTGCCCTCAGACGCTTGGGGAAGAGAGGGGGGCTCCCCTTGATGCCAAACAGCATTTTCCTGGGCCCAGCATCAAAGCCACCAAGTGCAGACAAAAGGAGACTTAGGGAGGAAGACCCTCTTCCTGCAAGGCCTTTTAGAGATGAATTTCTTTACTGCTTAAGATGTGGAAGGGAGGGATCCTCCTCACAGCAGCAGCCAGCCTTCCAGTGGGCAAAGCACATCACAGCTGGGATCTGCTAAATCCTAATCCTCCAAGACAGCAGGTACTGTCTGAATTCCTCCTACATCCTGTTTCACACTCTGGGCTCAGCAACTGAGGTGGACAGGAGCAATGGCTGGGCACCACAGCCCCACATCAATGCATTTCAGCCCAGAGGCATCACCTGTGCCTAGGTCACCCTGTCTGGACAGTGACACTGGTTTTATACCTGTCCCTACCGTGGTCTGCTTGTGGAGCAGGAGCCAGACCTCTGAAGCCATGTGAGCCATCTTTTGCCTGTGGAAGGGATTCCTGCAAGAGCATCATCCCACCAGATACTCTTCTGAAGGGCAGTTCTGTTGTCTCCATGTGCTAGGAAGACAACATCCCAACAGCCCCTCATGACCGCAGCAAGGATGGTGTCAAGCTGCTCTTTAATTTGTCCTGGGTGTTCCTGTAATCCTGTGCTCCACCCTGGTAATCCTTTCCTATCCGGGCTTCCACAACACACAGAGCTGACTTTTTATTTGCCTGATTTCCCTCCTGATCATCCACAGAACTGTTTTGTTTCTTTTCTTTCCAAACCCTTAAATCTATTTTATTGTCCCCAGGCCCCCCTCACTGCTACAGTGGCCCATGGACAAAGAGCAGCAGCAGCCCCCAGCCCAGGGCTCCCTGAAGGAGCAGGCTCACCCCTAGCCCTGCAGCAGCATCTCTCCAGAACATCTAACCACAGCAATCCAGGCTATCTCTGCACAAGGTGCTGCTGGGGGTGGTAGGTCTGTCTCCCCAGCGGTCACTAAAATAAACACTAAACCAAGCACTATTTTAAGAACATTCAGGCCTTTCTTTGCTTTTCCCAGCATTTCCCCCATCCCTCTGCCCAGCCATTCCACCTCCCAGCAGAGCTGGGGTCTGCCAGACTGGCTGATGCCCAGGTTTGCAGCTGGGTCTGTCCCCACACCCCACACCCACACAGCTGGGTCTGACCCCACATCCTCAAAGGGATGGAACTGATGACAGCAGCGCTGGGAACTCTGCCTGCCTTGGTTTTCAGGGCTGCTTCACAGGCAAAGTGCCTGCAGCACATCAGGACCATCCTCCTGGCAGCCTTCCCTTCAGAAAGGGAGTTTAGCTTCTCTGTCAAGAATAAAACCACTCCAAAACAAATACATCAGCTGCTCTCTGCAAGCCTGACTGCTTCCCCCCCCCCCCAAAAAAAGGAAAACCCCATCAGTCACTTCTGCAGGAACTGCTTTTGCATCCCACAGTAGTTTTGGTTTCATGTCCCCAACCTGTATGTCCCACCATGACCCCAGAGGCTGCCCCATCATCCAGAAGTTCCTTGTTCCAAACCACCCTCCCTGAGCAAGCTGCACGGCACCCACAGGGACAAGGATGCTTTCCCCTGTCGGGTCCCCTTGCCAGTTTCCACAGGCTGTTTGGAGATCAAAGACACAAGACCTCCAACTGTCCCTGGGGGGGCCTTACGATCACCAAAGTCCCTGGATAAAACCACCTGAAGGTACAGAGGCACTTCCTTGCAGAGCAAACTGCAGATGCAGCAAACAGCTTTGAGATCTGTGTGCCTCCCCCACTCCCCAAATTAAATTTTCATTTAAATTATATGATTTGAGGCTCTTAACTCAATTTTTGCTGAGCCCGGGGCGGGCTGGAACACCAGCGCTTCCAGAGTCTCTGACAGTTTGACACCAACAGCACAAAGCAGCTTGTTCTCCAAATCTCAAGTTTGATCTAAATTAAAAGCAGCAAAGACTTTGGCGTTAACCAACCTGTCAAAACGCATTAAAAATGAATGCCTCCCAGGCCTGCCTGGTGCAGGCTCCCTACCTGCACTGCATGTCCTTTGATTACCTGCCATGCAAGACCCAGCTGACAAACATGTCCCCAAGGAGGGCTCTCCAGCTCCAACACAGCCTCTTGCCAGCTGCATTTGTAATTTCCCTGCAATAACCCCCAATTTAGCCCTTTCTGGAAGATTTATTTATATTTAAATCAAGCCGGAGCTTCTCAGCCACGATTCCCCAATAAATGCAGAGTGCTGGATTAGTTCTGGTTCACTGGGGTGCTGGGACTGCCTCCTGTTCTGTGCCAGCTCCTCTCTGAGGGGCTGGAAGGGATCACAGCAGACCTGACCTCTTGCCAGGCATCGGTGAGACTCCCCCCTTGCTCCTGAGCATCTACTGACCTGTGCTGGGAAACTGCATTAAGGGATGCCAGGTGCAAGTGCTGTCATCGCCCACCTCCCTCTAAGCATTAAGAGCTTTGGAAATGAGGGGTGGAAAATAAAAGTAATCCATCAATTGCATCTCTTGGGCCCTGCGGTTTTTGCAGCCTGTTTAATGGGGGAGCTGTAATTTTGCTGAGAGGCTGAGCTCTCCAGTGGAGGATGCTCCAGCTGAGATTGATGCTCCAGGAGAGAAAACCTGGAGTTTCCCCTCTCCATCCTTGCTAAACTGTCTCTTCCCTTGGGGATTTCACAGCCCTGCTGCTCCAAAGGCAGGATTAAGGATTTACATACAGGTGTGACAGCAGGCAGACCGCAGCCCCCCAGCTCCAGCTGGAGCCACAGGGCCTCAGCCCTCACCCCACAGCTCCCCAGTGCTCCCAGCACTACCAGCCCACATGCACAAACAAGGGGGCACACCAAGCCTGTGACCCCATTTCCTGGTCTTAAAAAGCTACATTTTTCAAGGCACATTGAAACAAAGCAAGATAAAAACCAGGACAGCGAGGAACAGCAGCAGCCACTGTTTCTCCAACCAGCCCCAGCTTGGTTTGTCAGAGGGCTTGTCTTGTTCAGAACCCTGAGAGAAACAGACACCTCAGAGTTAACTGCTTACAGGGCTGAGCTCACCCTGCTCACCTCAGACACAAGGAAACAGTACAGACTTTAAAGAAAAATAATGCAAATCAGCGCTAGACACGGGGGTATTTCTGCATCGAGCAGCCCATCTCCAGGAGGAAATCTTGTAGAGAGCTTCCCCTTACAACCTTCACAACAAAGAGCAGCACCCAAAGCCAGCACAGGTTTCCAGCAAGGCACTGCTGTCCCCCAAGACAGACCCCACCAGCAGCCCCTCAGAGGCACAGCAGGAGCACAGCAGCTACCGCTGGCTCAGGCCTTCTGCTGAGCTGGGGCTCCTGTGCCACATCACACCACTGCAGAACTGAAGCACTCGAGTGGAGGGCAAGGGGATGTGCCAGCCCTGGCTGGGCAAAAAGCACCCCCAGCAATAAAGTGGCCATTTGGTTGCCTGCCCCTAACTATCTGCTGCAGCTGGAGAGCACCCAAAGCATCCTTGGCCATTGGCAGTGTTATGGGATAGAGAGACCTCAGCACATTTTAGCAGCCTTGAGATGTCTTGAGTATCTGAAGTGCTGTTAGGGGTCTGCACAGAGACATCACGTGCCTCTCCAGGCATTCAGATCATGCTAATGGGATATAAATATCTAATAGCTCAGAAAATGCTTTTGTAGAAGGCTCCATAACAGACCTTAACTCTTCACTCTCCCCAGGTCTGGGCATCCAAGCAGAAGAGCCTACTTTAGCACCTAAGAAGCACTTTCTCTTCTAAGCTCCTCTGTAACAGCCACCCATGTCTGCTTTGCCAAAGAAAAATGGACTGGTTTAGATAATTCAGTATTTACCTGGTTCTTGGAAGTGCTCTTCATTTGACAGGGTTCTGGATAAGATGAGGATAAGTGCTTCTTTAAATTGATCAAAGTGGACCTGTGGGGGGAAAAAGGAAGAAAGGAAGAAATCAACTGGTGCAGAAAATTAAATATCATGCTAATAATCCATCATTAAGACAGGCAGCAATGCAAAGCAATCAGCCCACCACACTGAGACAAGCGCATGCCTGAATCTGCCAACCACCTCAGCAAGGGACAAGACTGCACCTCAGACTTGGGGCCTGGGGAAATGACACACAAAGACACAACCAGCATCTCTGAACATGTGGAAAAATGACTGCTACCACAGAATGGCTCACAGCAACTGCTTTAATGCATTGGTTGGGTTTTTCTTACAAGGAAGACAATGAAATAATACATCCCCAGGACCAGGGAGCATCTCCACTGCTTGGGATGACCTGGCCAGGGCCAGTAGCTCCTACAGTGAGATACCAGTTCTGACCAGGGATGAGTTATTCAGCTGTGGAAATGCTCCACTGCCCTACTAAAGCTTCAGAAACCACTTTTTTGAAGTGGATGGCAGTGTCCTTTTTCCAGGGCAGCCCCAGCCTGTTGCTCCAGCCTGTTGTAGCTCCAAAAGGGCTGGAATGGAAAAACCACGTGTGGAGCATGGCTATGGAAAACACGAGCAGGGATGATCCTACCACTGGGGCCTTCCCCCCCACCCTTTCCCATCTGTCTTCCTAGAAAGCCTCCTGCCTCACCACTATGAGCAGTTGCAAAGGGGCTACAGCATCCTCCACAGCTGTGCTGGGTAATGTCAGCAATTCTAGCCGTGGGGGACAGGAACCCAGGGACAGCTGGGGAAGGTATTTGACATGGGTCAGTGGCGAGACAAAGCTGGCTGCTATGATTCCTTTCAGCTAAATAAATCTTGGAGAGAATTTTTACACTGAACAAGAGACTTCATTTAAAGAACCCACCACGGTTGCCCTTGCTGGCAAAGTTGCTGCTGTGAATCCAGCATGAGGAGCAGTCAGAGAGAATTCTAATGCTGTGGGGGAGCAGCATTAGAAGCAAAGTCAGGTCTGAAGTTTGCCAGCTTGTTCTTGGGGTCAAACCAGCCCAAAAAAAGAACATCATGCTCCCAGGCAGACAGGGGATGACAGTGGACCTGGGGGCTCAGCCATGGGCTCCCATACAGGGGAGTACCTCACACTGCACCTCATGTGGTGCAAATCATCTCTGTGGTTCAAAACACATGCTCCCCATGTAATTAAACAGTTAGAAATATGTTCAGCAAAGAAACTTTTCGAGGATGCCTTCATCTGAATACTAATCGCTACCATTCACTTCCAAACACTGGTGTACTTCAAAAGGACATTTTACAGAGATAGGAGAATTTGTCCGATTAAAAAAACTTGACATTTAGACTAAATGAACATGAATAAAAGATGAGGGTGTTTGAATAACAGGTCCCCTCCACTGGGATCTCCTCCGGAACAGTGACAACAGTCACAGGGATAGATACAGCTGGTCCTCAGATGAGTGCTGGCACTGGGTTTGAATGGGACCTCATGGCAGTAAAAAAATAAAGTAAGAATCACTTTGCATCACTCGTGCAAACACACTCCATGAGTACAACCACCTACGCAGCTGCAGTCA
The DNA here is from genome assembly GCF_012275295.1 of Melopsittacus undulatus. Taxonomy (NCBI): domain Eukaryota; kingdom Metazoa; phylum Chordata; class Aves; order Psittaciformes; family Psittaculidae; genus Melopsittacus; species Melopsittacus undulatus. The sequence goes on from NC_047530.1 coordinate 13,094,589, forward strand.
GCACCACTGACATGTAACCTGCTCTGCTTAACAAGCCCCATAACTTGTGTTTGCCAAGAACTAAAGAAGGGGAGGAAGGCAGGAGGGGGGCTGAGCCCTCACTGCCACAGCTGCACGCAGGACAGATGGCTCTGGCACCGAGGCTATGGAGCAATTTTGCCATGACCACAATGCCCAAAGGAGCCCGTGGAAGATTAGGCTGCAGGGCAGGAGGTGTCCAACCTCCAGTCCCCCTGCCCATGCCAGTGCCTTGGTCAGCTACACAGCAGGATTTGAAATGCAAATCAGAAGCAGAGAGACCTAACAGCGGTGCCTGAACAGGCTCAGAGAGTCCCACAGCATCTTCTGAGCAGCCAAGCCCAACTCTGGAGATGCAGCACGAGATAACAGAGGGGGGTATTTTCCTTTAGGAAAGTTTCTGTCCTATACCAACACCAGATGACCAGGTTAGGTGTCTGTGGCATACATCTGAGGTCAGATGTTGCATGTGTGTACACAGAGTACTTAGAGAAATACAACTGTTTAAATCAGAGCTGTGCTCAAGAACAAGCCAAGCAAGGCAGCTTGCCTGACAGCAAAGCCACAAACACTACAGTGACTCCTGTTTTAAAGAAAGCCTCATGTACTTGATGCCAGCACACCCCCAGCGTTCATGTGCTGGCACAGAGAGTCACACTCCTTCCTGGAGAGCCCATGCCAGGGGGAGTATGGGCACCCTACAAGTGCAAGGGGCACTTCCAGGGATGTGACGGGCAGGCACAAGTTACAGCAACAACCTTTGGGTTTTGCTTAGAGAATATTCCCACCACAGGGCAGGTGTTAACAGCCCTGGAGAGGAGAGCACTAACTACAGGAGCACTGCACAAAGCACCATCCACTTATTGATAACAGCCTCAGACACTGAAGACAACCCAAAAACTTGACAAACACAGGACAGAAAGCGCATACCAGCAAAACACTGTCGCAGTGTTTGAAGTTTAATAGTATTTTCAATATGCTGGACTAGATTTGGACAAGATTCCAACTTGTGCATCTGTTCACAAGGGCCCTGAACAGCAGGGCTAGTCCAATCCAGCCTGAACACAACAGAGCTTGGGAGGCAATGACATGGAACATCTTTGTGCCAACTAAGAGTCATGGATCAGGGACAGGACACAGATACTGGCAAACCCCACAGAGAGACCAGGGTTCTGCACAGTGCTGCAGGCACATGAAGTGCCCAGAGAGGAGAGTTTTCCCCAAGAACAAGTAAATCAGAGGCAAACAAGACTAATACACCAACACAGGCATAGCGAGCTCAGCCCGGTTTCCCCACAGTAGTCAGAGACCAACCAAGCTGCCAGCTACTGAGCAACCCCAGCACCTTTGAGAAATCTCGACACCAGCTTTAAAGCAAGTTTCCTATGAAGCTGTGATTTATTAGCACTAAAAAGAGAACGTGCATGTGCCAAGCTACCTGCTGCTTCTCACTATTTGTCCCTGGAATGCAAAGCAGCAGTCTGCAACCCCAGATTCTGGGGCAAACCAGCATTGGTGTCTTCTCTCCTTGTGCTCCCTCTCCTTGATCTTCAAGCAAAGTCCTTTTCCCAAAGCCCTGTCCATGCTTGCAAATCCCTTCTAGCAGCAGCAACCACATGGTTGCAGAGGGAAATGTCAGGTGGGGAAGACACAGGAACAGGGCAAACTTGCAGCTAAGTCTCCTGCCTGGCATGCAAAAAGATGCGGCATGTAAGGAGAGCAGCACCACAGCTGGCTCAGAGGGAGTATTTTTGCAAGAGGTCACCAGCCAAAGCATCAAAAGGAGCTTACAAGCTAAGCAAAGCCCCATGCCACACTGTCCTTGCTGCAGGCTTGTTAATGCAACAGCACCAGGGCAGGGTGAAACCTGAACTCCCTGTCCCTGCTTGAGGATGGTCCTTGTGCAGGGTCTGGAGGTGCCTGACTCTCCCCATCCTCACAAATTACATAACCACAGTCATCCTGCAGCCTGTGAGCACCGTCCCCAAGACACTCCTCTGCATTAGCTAATTAATGGGCAAAACCTCTTGGAGGCCAGACAAGAAGGACATGCCTGTGCATATCTTCTCAGTCCTGCAGTCAAGTGTGAGGGGCCAGAGGAAACAGCCTCCCCAAAGAATCTCAGGAATTGCTGTGACTGCATTGCCTCCACAGGCAATTGCACGGGGAAAGCGGTCCTGGGATGGTTTGGCTCTGCTGCGAGTCAGGGCAGGATGTGCACACCCCCGCCGCAACTCAGAGATAGCACGTACCCGCTAATCCCCACAGCATCACACCAAGTGTGCTGGGGATGCAGCAAATCCAGCCCCTTGCCGGGATGCTGGCTTAGCTCCTGGTCCAACTGAGCAGCCCCACCACGGAGCATTCATCCCCAGAGCAGAGCCCCTGACACAAAAGCAAGCACGTGGCCCCACCGAGTTGCCCCTCAGCAGACAAAACTGTCCCTCCGCCGCCCCCCTTCCCAGTGCCCTCCCACAAAACCCAGGCTCTGGAAGTGAAGGCAAACAAAGGCTGCTCCCACCACACAGAGGGACCATCTGCGGCAAGGAGCTGGCAGGGCAGGTGCACGGAGCCTGCACTCAGGGAGCAACATGTTTGCTGATATCCTCCCAATGAGCTCCCTAGGAAACCCAAAGGATTCGATAGCTATTAAGTCAGGCTCGCGCTTAGACATGGGCCATTGCTGCTGCTAACAAGCACAAATGCCAGGGAGATGGGAGGAAGCACAGGAGATGGATTCTTCTGATGTGACTCAAGTCACAGGTTGTAAACGAGAACCATTCCCCCAAGACAAAGCAGGGAAATGAAATAAAAATGCTCCTCAGGATGTCTTGTGCCATGGGACAGGTCACAAGGATGGAGTTCCTGGGTGGGACTGGGCAAGCATGATCAGCACTTGGGATGCTTTAAAAGGAGCTTTTTGGTGCCACTGGGCTGAGCATTTACAGCATTTAACTTTGCTTTCCTCCCACTCTGAGCAGGCCACAGGGATGAGCACTGTTGTTTTAGCCTTGAAAAGACATGACAACCACATCTCTTCCTTACTGCTCTTCTTTCACCTCTACCCCACTATCCTGCAAGCAGCAAAGCCAGAGAACAGCATCTGAGCAGCAGAAGCTCACGATGTCCCAGCAGCACAGAAAGTCTCCAGTGCACAAGCAAGTGCCACACTGCAACTCCGAAGGTCAGAAACCTCTGTCTGGATTCATCCACACTCCAGCACTGCTCACTCTCAGCAGAAGAGCTACTGCCCAAGGGCAGGCAAGGAAGAGAAGGCTTTGTTCATTAAAGGAGCTGTTTTGTGAAAGCTGCAGTTTGATAGGAAACTGGAGCTGGGATGGCTGCTTAGCTCATGTCTATTGACAGCCCTAACTGCCTGCTCTGCATTTCCTGATATTAGTAAGCAGTGATGGGATTTCAGGCTGATTTTGCGGGAAGCATCCAACACTCTCTGAGCACAGTGCGCCGGGAAAGAGATAATGCACAAACACAAGGACATCCATGCTGAACATGGAGGTCCTCCCAAGGGCAAGCAGCTTCCTTCTCAACAACCTGGCATTTAACTCTATAAAGGTATAACCACAACTGAAAAAGTCATTTTGGAAAGCACCGTGTGCTCACTGGCCACAGCTCCCCTCTGCAAGCTGGTGGGATGCTGCAGCCCTGCAGAAGAAGCCATTGGTTCCCAAAACCAGGTGACAGACAAAGGTGGCTCAGCCAGCAACTGCCAGTGTTAGACAATAGCCTCTTCTTCAGAGAAACGTGCATAACTGCATGTGGCTCCACCAGTTTAACTACAGCTCAAGTCAAGGTAAATCACAGGCTCAAGTCCCGGCTGTAGCTCCCCAGCCCTGCAGTTTGTGCAAGCACTTGGTGAGCTGGTTTGGGGAGATGACCTAGGCCAGAAGCAGCACTAACCAGTGCTGGGGGCACATACACAATGTTAACAAGCATGTGCTGGGCTCAGCACCAGCACCAGTGTGAGGGCAGCAGGGACCCAACACCCTGTTTAGCCTTGGACACTGGGACAACACACTGCATCAGCACAACACTGGCATGCAAGGCTAAACATACAGTTGCTGTTTTTGAGAGTGCACAACACTTCCAGTCAGGGAAGACACCAGTGAGCAGTTTCCTTCCCTGTTATCACTAATCCCCCTCCCAGAAGCTGCCCAGCGCCCAACCCTGCTGAACAGACCAACAGACACTGCCATTCCTGCAGCCCCAGAGCCTCAGGAATGCTGGACATTCACAGGTTACAGACATTCAGCCTCTTTCCATCACCCTCCCATGCACACAGGAGCAGCTGCCTGCCACTGCCTTTCCCCAGGCCCCCCCATTGTCCCCCACCATCACCCCAGACTTACCCTGCCTAGGAGGTTGTCTTGGAGGAGGGTCTGCTGCAGCGCCGGGGCTACCTCCTCCAGGTGCAGCACATGGCAGAGGTCAGTGAGCTCCTCCTGCCCCAGGGACCCTGTGCCTGTGCTGTCAAAGCTGTCAAAGAGCTCCTTGAGGCGAGCTTCATACTGGTCCTGCTCAGCTTCATCCATCCCATAGCCTGCCACACTGACCTGCAGGGAGAGATGGGGCCAGTTAACATCAACCACTGCGCCCACAGCACAGTCTAAAATCCCCAAGGGCTGGTACAGAGGCAGCCCATGAGGCTGTTTGCAGTGAGTGAACCTAGCGCTCTACCACTGCTACAACCTCTTCCATCCCACCAGGTGAAGGAAGGAGTTGCACAGCAGAGAGACCAAGGGGACAAGCCTGCAGAGCCACCCCACACTGTCTCCATTAGTGTCTCAGCTGGAATAGCTGAGGAGCTGCAGGGGAAAATTGCTCCCTTGAGCCCTTCTCATTCCCAGGTGTTACAGGTGATGCTTTGCCCACCTTAACGAGAAGATAAACAATGATCCCAGCAGCCACAGCTCACCAGTGGCAGGGAGGAAAGCATGGGGCTCTCCACCTGCAGAAGGGAGGGCAAGAGACCCCAACCACTGCCTCTGCCCCCACCCCAACCACTCTAAGTGAGCCAGCCACCATATGCACCCACCTCCATGAACACAAAACACATCCTTGTGCCAAATATGCTCATTTTGATGCTGGCCTGACATCAGGGAGCCCCAACACACTATCAGCCCTGTTGATGCCAGTGTGCAGCATCTCTGCTTTCCTCCACAACCCCAGCATGTCCCCGCTGCATCACTACCCAGTCCCATGGCACTGCTCTCCTTCAGGTACTTCACATCAAACCCTGTCTGAAGGCAAAGAGCTGTTTGACAGGGGACACTGCTAGGATGGCAGCAAATGCAGCCCCAGAGCAGAGCTGAGCCCAGCGTAGAGGCAGCTGAAACATACCTGGTCTCCTGCACTAGCAAGGTGGTTTCCTTACCACTTGCCCAAGAGCTTTACCCTTCCCTCCAAGTCAACAGTTTCTCATCTCTCTCATCCCATTGCTAACCAGAGCATCACAGCCCCAGGAACTGTTCTGGCAGGGAACAGGGAGGGAGATTTCCTGTCTGAAATGAAGGATTCAGCTGTCATCTCATTACCCAGCCTGGCTGCCTGGCTCCCCACTGGCTTAATGCAGCAGCAGCATAACCCAGTGCCATGACACAGCCCTGGCATGCACAGCCACAGCAGCAGACACATACAGGTACTGCAGCCATCATCGACAGGGTGCAGCAAGTGGCAATAGGCATTGCAGGGACCCAGTGCCCCAAGAACACAACTGGGTACCCCAGGATGCTCAGCCAGCCTCAGAGCATCACACAAGAGCCAGCCAGGTCTCTGCGTGAGCTTTGTTTTGCCAATGCTGCTGCAGGTTGTCTCATCCAGATTTCTTAAAGAGGAGACCTGATCCAAACCCCCTCGATGTTCAGCCCTGCTATGGAGCTGCCACCTCCCACTATCCCTCTTAGCATCGCAGGGTGCCTGCAGCTGCCTGTGTCACTGACAGTGCTCACAGACATCCCAGAACAAGTGAAGCTGCCCCAACTACAAGGTACAGCCTGATTTCACACCCTGTCCACTACCGCAGCCTTGAGGAACACTGATCTTCTAGAACATCATGAGCCATCACATCAGCTCACACAAGGACTCCATGGCAGAGAGGCAATTAGAAAAGCCTGTCCAATGTGGCTGGATAAGTGGGAAACATCCAGGGCAGCACTGCAGCAGCTGCATCCTTGATTTTGCCAGCCAGAAGCAGATGACAGAGCAGAGCAGCACCAGATTCCTGTGCCTGCTGAGGGATGCAAGGCTGGTATCAAGCAGCATGCAGCGTCCACAGGACAGAAATAGCCCAGCCTGGCTGTCCTTCCTCCCTTGCTGACATGGGCAAGGATGGCAGCATCACAGAACATCTCAAGAGAGTGGACACAATCCCACCCCCATCCCATCACTCCATGAGTCTCAAACCCTTGGTGTCCCCTGGTTTACAGCCTCTCCCCCCCCCCCCCCCCCCCCCCCCCCCCCCCCCCACCGCTTGAGCTGCTTTAGCAAAGCACTCAAGCACTGTGGGAAGAGGTGAAGATACAAATGCATTTGCATTCAGCTCAGGGCACAGAGGAGTTGTCAGCACCCAAAACCTCAAGTGCTTGCTAGCAGAAGGAAGGCAACAAACTGCTTTCTGTTCTCAAGCCAGCAATCCCATTTCCCACCCACACCCGTAGCTCAGCACACATGGGGCTTCATACTGTTGCTGGGTACCAGCATTAGGAAAGCCCTGCCCAATCCAGAGCTCACAGCTGAGCCTGCAGCAAAGGTGAAATCGACCCATGGAGTTTCCCAGGCATTTCTGAGCTACGTCAGGGTCAGCCACCTCCTGGCCAGAGACCTCTCCAGCACCTGACCCTACTGTCACACCACTAGAACCAGTTCCCCCAGTCAGACAGCACAGAAAGCCTAAATGCCACCTCCCAACATGTCCCCAAGCACCCATGCTGCTGGAATATTGGGATCACACTATCTCAGAGCCATACCATCAAGCAGCCCCCAAAACCTACCCCAGATGAGTCCAGATGGGCTGAAGGACCCTGGGGACCCCATAAAAGAAGAATAGAATTACCAAAAGAGAAAAGCATCAGGTGCATGGTCCCTGCCTGGGGCAGACCTGCCCTACAGCCCCAGTGAGGTTTTTGGCCCCACCAGCCTCACATATTTCCATGGCGAGGGATGGTCAGAGTTCCACACAAGCTCAGTGAGACCCAGCCACCCTCGTGCAGCCCGGGGAGGGGATTCCATACCTTCAGCATAACAAGCATCAGAAATAAAGGATGACAATGCTCTTTGCCTACCTGCAGTCAGTCAACAATGGCAAGCTGCTGGCAGCGAGGCGATCCCACACGCATCCTGCACAACCTCCATCTTAGGAAGCCAGCTCCAGCAGGAAGCCGGCTGCACAAGGTGACCCAAGATGCCTACTCCCAGCTGAATTATTCAGCAGCGCTTTGAGAGGGGGGGGTGAAAGAAAAGCCCAACCCTCCTACCTGATGATCTCACAGGCTGCCTGGCATCATCCAGCAGTCAAAATAATGAGGTCAGTGGCATCAGAGCCCCAGCACACAGCCACCCTCTGCACCAGTGCACTGGAGCTGCCCTGTAGGGTAAGGGATGGGAGACTGGCAACGGAGAAAGGGCTAAGGGGGGGAGGGGGGGGGAGGAGGAGCACAAGAGGCACACAAAGCCCGAATTAAACCCCAGCCTTTCATCTCCACTGCACATGGGCCAGCAGCTGAGATGCAGAAGGGCAGCCCACACCCGGCAGGATAATAGGGGTGAGCAGCAGATGAGTGGGGGCTCCCCAGTCCCTACATAGGGCATCACTTTGTTCACGTTTATAGCTGCCCTTCTGTGTCACGTTAAGTCTCCCCAAATGAATGGCTTGAGCAGACAGCACAGGAAGGTGCAGGCTTAGGAGAACTGCTTGGAGTCATAACCACATTGTTGTTTATTCCTGTTCTCCCTACAAGTCCCTAGAAGCACAGCACTCAGGGATGATGAGAAGATGAAGTTTTCACCAGCATTTCTTTCCTTCCTTCCTTTAAATCCACCCCCTCCTGAGAGCCAGATAACCTTCACAGCACACAATGTGGGGGCCTGATACGACTGAATTTGCAGCTAAATTTAACGCAGTATAGGCATAAGCAGGAACTACCACTTGGCATATTAAATTCCTGGAATCAATATTAAGCTTAAAGCTTCAGCTTCCAACCAGTGAAGACACAGATTACCTGGCCAATCAATGGCACCATCAAGGAAAAACACCACAATTAGCACAATGCCTTTTTTGGTGCAAAACAGTATTAATGTAAACAGCATTCATGCAAGCTGCTCAATGGCACAAGCTGGGGATTTTAGAGATGCTCTGCCCAAATGCCTTCTTGGGCTGCCATCAGCTATGGGCTACCCTGCCGCCATTCCAACCAGCCCTCCACGGAAGGCAGCAGTCTGGAACAAGTAATCTTCAAGAGACAGCATGGAAAATGCTGCTTTGCTCCTACTTACTTGATTACCTCAACTCAAATGAGGGTCTGGCAATTAGAAGCAGGCAGTGCCCAACAGAGCAGAATCATGTGGCCACCTCCAAAACATGAGCACCCACTCCCCAGGATGTAACCTGGCATCCACCCCATGCTGAAGAGGAAAGGCCAGGTGTGAGCAGGTTAAAAGCAACTTGTTTTTCTCCCTGCACTTGTGCCAACTAGGATGATGTGAACACAACTGGCAAAAAAACACCAGGACCCCAATTTTTAATGGCAGGATTTATGACAAGACGCCCATCAGCCACCAAAAGCAGACCCTTAAGCCCTTGATGGAAACTCAGAGCTGAGGTTGTCTCATCTAGCTCATTATCTCTTTCCCCTAATGAACCATCTCATCCATGGCAGCTGCAGCAATTCACTCAGTGCACACACAACCCCACCACACCACTGCCTGTGTCAAGGTGATTTCTGAACTCAGTCCACCCTGCAACACCCATCCACAAAGAGTGACACCAAGAAACCAAGGAGAAGGGGAAAAACAAAACCCAAAAGGTCAATGAAGCACCCAAGTATCAGTAAATCACTTGACAGCACACCCGACTCTTCAAGGGTCACAACTGAAGTCGAACTTTACAGCTGGCGGTTCCTCCTCCCCATTGAGCATAGCCATAATTTTTTGGCACTGGCTGCTTTGCACCTCAATGCCACATCTCACCGTGCTCCCCAAAACACACACAAACCCTCCAAAGCTGGCAGGGAAAGGAGATTCTGTTAACCAACCTCCACTCCAGATTAGCAAAACATCGATGGCATATAAAGCACTATCGATTTATGTAAAGAGCTTCAAAAGAAGGCAGCGTTTTGAATATTCACACCACCCGGGTATTTGCATTGTAATAGGGCCTTTCAATCAGCAGCCTTCCCCTCCATAAAGAAAAACAATGCACCCATCTGGTTTGGTTTTGCAAACCCGGCTGGAGTTGCGGGAGCCTGAGTTCTATAAAGCCCAAGGTAGAGGCACAAAGCTGGTAATTTCAGAAGTAAACAAAGCGAGCTGGCAATTTAACCAGTGGTACCTCGAACACCAGGAAGTCAGTGGTACACTGGCTCCATAATTCCTGCGGAGCTCAGCCCCATGCTGGCTCCAATAAACCCGGTCCATGCTGAATCACGGCGGTAATGTCATGCACCCATCACACCGCAGGGACTGGACCTTTGCCATCATCCCTGTTTTGGTGAACAGATGGGAAAGATGGGCAGGATAAACACACACACACACCCCCAAACTGACACCCACTTGCGCGGCAAACCCCGGGTGCACCCTGCTCTGGGGGCTGACACCCCCGGTCTGCGGGTTTGGGTTTCATAGCCTCAACCCTATCCTTACCCGGATGCGCCAGAGGTGATGGGGCCCACGGCTTGCAGCCAGACAGCAGATGCTGTCTGCCGCCTTGGTGACAGCGGGAACTTCGCCTACGACAAAACAACTGCTGTTACAAATTTCTCCAGCCTCAGCCTGCTGCTTCTCATACCCGGAGAGAACTGGGCCAATACCGGCTCCCATTCCCAGCATTTTGGGGCGTTCAGAGCACCCAAATACCAGTAAATCATTTGACAGCACGCTCAGCCATCAAAGCCAGCTGTCCGGGGACAGGGGTGCACCCCGGGATAGGGTTCTGCCACCGGTGCCGCTGCCACCAGTGCGGAGGTCCCCACTGCCGAGGCCGCGATGATTTTGCCGCGGCTCCCCCACTCCTCAAAACCCCATCACCACATCGCCCCCTCCGACTACGGGACCCCTTTCCCTTCCCCAGCACCCCTCAACTCTCCCCTCGCATCCACCTTACCGGCTCCCCCCGACCCCGCCGCCCCGACCCGGCGCCCTGCGCACACGGCTGAAAGGGGCGGGCTGGGCCCCAGCACCGCCCGCGGAGGAGGGACCGGCGGCGGTCAGAGCCTCCCCCCCTCCAGCTCCGGGGCTCGGTGGACCCCTCTACCGCGGTGCTCCGGTGTGTCCCCACCCCCGACAGTGCGGCCCCGCTCCCCTCCCCGGCTCACCCGGTGCAGGTGCCGATGCCTCCGGCGCGCCGGAGCGTTGCGAAGAGAGCGGAATTGAACGAAATGGAAAAGAGGCGGCGCCGCGTTCAAATGCAGCGGCGTTTATTGGGTCAGGAAGTAGGGGCGGCTCCGGGGGTGCGGGGCGGCCCTGGGGCGGGAGCGACTGGCGGCCGTTGTGCAGCGGGGCCCCGCAGGCACCACCCGGTCCCGCCCCGTGCCCGGTACCGGTAGCGCCCCGCGCCGAGGCGGACGGCTGCGTGGGGTCCGCTGCGTGTCCGGCGCCACCGTGGTCCTCTCTATCCTTCGCCCCTAGGTGGCATCACATTAGCTCTGACCATCCGGCACCCCAGGGGCATCATCCCGGCTCCCCAGTGTTCTGCACCCCTCGGGACACGGCGTTGCTGCTCCTCATTACATAAAAAACAAACAATGGCACATCTGGACTGCCCCATGTCTGAAGGTCATGGCATGATGTCACCCCACTGCCCCCTGCCCGGGGGACATGGCACCCTGTGTCCCTGCCATCCCAGGGCTTGCAGAGTTGGCATCCCCCATGGGTATCCTTGTGTCACCATGCTGCACCTCATGGCACCCACCCCTGCCACTCACTCCAGCACTCATGGTGGCTCAGCACACAAACCCACCTGTGTCCTCCACTCTTTGGGGAAAGGGACCACCCTCTGCCCCATAAGCTATTCCATAGGGTGTGAGGGTCTGGGGCATTGACACACCTCCCATGGGCACCTCAAAATTCAAACCCTTATTTAAACCTCAGCAGCCACCATTAGAGTTTGGAGCCCGCAGCTGCTTGCACTCCAGCTCAGCGCCAGCAGCACAGCCTGAGTGTCAGGAAGCCAAAGGTCCTGGAGGGTTGTGGCTTGTGGATTCTCTGATGGCTAATAAGGGGTTACATACACACACACATACACACACACAAACACTGCAATCTGCTCTCACACAATTGCATTAGCTTATTTTGCTCATTTTGCAAAAACATGCCAGGGGATGTAATAACTTTGAAGCCTTCTTCCCTTTTCCAAGGCATCTCTGAAATTGGTCTGCAGGTTCTAGATGTTTATGGGGGAGGAGCAAGGGGAACACAAAAGCCTCGCAGCCATATACATGCACACATTGCAGGTTGCATAAGCCTTTAACAGGAAACCAAACTAAAAACTCCACGAGGCCCTGCAGTGGAGATGTGAGCTGGTTTGCCACACAGCCCCAGTGGGTATGGGGACACCATATGTGAGCTGAAAACCATGACAAGACATTAGCCTGCTGCAGCAGCAGGGGTAACTCTGCTGCCCCAGCGTCCACACATCACTGCCAGCTGCCCCCATGCCAGGACCATGGCCATGGGACATGGCAGCACCAAACACTTGCCCCAAAGCCCTGTCCAGGGATGGAGCCATGTCACAACAGTGATGGAGGCAAGGAAAAAGGTGACTTTACAGGGAAGGGGCCCTTGGTGAGAGGCTTTGCTGGACAGATGTTACCTGCCATGAGCTCTGCACTGGGAGAGAGCTTTTTGTTTTGGTCTTTAACATTTGCCATTTTTCTCCAAGTCTTTCATCTGCTCTGACACTTGCTGAGGGCTTTCCTTTCTTTTGTTTCTCTCTCTTTCTGCTTTTTCAGCCCCAGTTCAAATACTTTTTCACCATGTATTATGCCGAAGTTGAAACCATCTGGTGCTTTGTTTTGTTGCAAGCCCAGCAAGTGCCAGGACCTTTATGCGCCTCACCCTCCTCCTTGCTGCGACAGTACCGGTACCTCACTAATCCAAACAACAACCCCCCAAAATCTCCTCTGTCACTCAACAAAGAGACTTGCCACACATTTGCATGTGTGCAGCCAGATGGGCAGTGGGGACAGGCAGCATGCCCGGTGTCCCTGTGTCCCCAGACAGCCTACAGGGATGTACAGACCCCCGGCTTGGCAGCGCTGCGCTGTTATCACCACGGTGCAAATTCCTGACTCATTTATGGGACCGGCTGTTAGCAAAGGCATCCTGGTTTCATTTTTCCTCCCTTTTCACACAGGAGGAAAGCATGTTTCAAGGAGCCATGGAGCCCTGCCAGACATGGACCCTATTTTTGGAGCTCATTTCCAGCGAGCAGCTGTGTCTGAGGACGGCATTTGCAGCAGGAACCTTCCAAGCAAGCCTGGCCGAAGGAAACCTCTGCTCGTCCCACCACCACATGCAACACACACCACAGAAAACACGGGGCATGTGAGACAACCCAGGACTGCTGGACATGAACTGCCTCCAGCAGCCCGGATGGGCTCAGGGCCGCATCCAGGCTCGAGGGCTGGCACCGAGCCAGCCGAAAATGGGGTCAGCAGCCATGGGTCTGGCACAAGCAGTGGGTGACCCTTCCTTGAGGCCCTACAGAAGCACACTCCCCGCATGGCTCTCGCTGCCCTGTCACTCTTCCCTCCCCATTTCCCCTGAACAATGGGGCGCTTTGTTCTCCTGGGAGAGGAAAGGTCCAGCTGTGGCCCGGGGAGCTGGGGGGTGCCGAGAGCCGCTCCAGCCTTTCGGGGGTCTCCTCCCGCTGTGCCGTGACGGGAGAGACACACTTCACCCCTCCCGCCGCCAGGCCAGGGGAAAGCAGGGCCATAAACCAGCAAAAAACAGTAGCAAAAAAAAAGAAAAGCCGTGAAACCCTCAGCAAAAATGAACAAAGTGGGCATGTAGGAAAAGACGCCGCAGGAAAATCCAGCCGGAAACCTCCCCCTCTCACAGCTGCTGCGGGGAGAAGTTTGGAAGGAAACAAGCCCAAACTTTGCTGGTTTTGCATAGAACAATGGCGAGCCGTGCGGTGTCGCGCCCCCTCGGCTGCGGCTCATTGCTGCCATCGCATGTCCAGCCCCTGCTGTACAAGCCGCATTTCCCCCACCAGGCTCGGGACTGAGCCAGCGCAGCCTCTCCCTTGGAGGAGTTTCCCTGCAGCCCGGGAGATCCTCACGTTTGCGACGTTTGCTGTGCCGGTTCCTTATGGCACGAAGCATTTGTGCCATCCCGGTGCACGCACGGCATCTGCCATAATCCTGTGCTGGTCCCCTTCAGCTCTTGCCACCCAATAAAGACCTTGCAGGCAGTTTGGGCTGCATCCTGCCCATCCCTGCGGGACGCACCCTGCCCATCCCTGTGGGCAGCAAGATCCTTCTCTTCTGTCCTCTTTATGGCAATGCGCTGCTGCAGCCCAGCTGCACCTCCATCACCCACCACAAGTGAGGGAAAATACACGGTGGAAGCAAAAAGCTCTCATGTATAAGACCAGCGGGATGTGCTGGTTGCTTCCACTTGTCCTCCTGATCTCTTGGAGAATGTACCACCTGGACACAGGTCATGCAGATGGGGTATAGCCTGTGTCACCAAACCATCCAGGACGGCCCACAACCAACATGCCCTTGCAGGTGGTGCTGAAGCAGGACTTGGGGTGCAGCTCTTGCCAGTCCTGAGGCATCAGTGCTGGGGAATTAAGGGGTAGGGCTGTTAACCCCCAACACTGCCCCATGTGCTGCTCCTGGGCATAGGTTGCATGGTCCTGTCCCAGGAGCAGCAGCCAGATCACAACAGTATCCCCATCCCCCAAGTATCCCAAAACATCCTCATGGCAGTGGGAAAATTAGAACATTTTCCAGTATTTTTTATTACTTACAACAGTAAGTTTAGTGCCATAACAGGTTCCTGGTGTGGATTTTTGTAACTGCCTGTGGTTGCTACATGCAGCAGCTGGCATCACTTAATGTTCAGGAAGTCTCTGTAACAAGATGCAGTAAATTTTACACTGTTACTGCTGACCATCCTGTGCTGCTTCAGAGCCTGGTTTCTGATCCCTAGATGTGGGACTGTGCTGTGCTTAGAGCAAAGTTCTGTACACAGGGCAAAGAGTAGACAGGACCTTGCTGCAGTGCCACAACCCCATGACATCCAGGCTGGGGACTGGTTTGGAACAGTGAGGGGCAACTGGAGTTCAAAAATTGATGCCAGTGAGTACGTTAAGAGGGGAAGGAACAGCGAAAGCACATGCATGCTTGTGACAGGAAAGGATGCACCCATAGAAGAAGAGGCTGAGGCTCATCCTGTACCCCTCATTTCTGCAGAGCAGGGACACACAACTGGGCCATTGCCTGTGTCACCAAACCAGCCAGTATGGCCCAGGGTTAGTAAATACACCTCAGGAGAGCTGGAAGCAAACCCTTTTCTGAAGGAGCAGACAGTGTTTCAAGCAGCTCTTATTCCACCTGCTGCCCTGAGCAAGACCAGCGCACACCAGGCTGCTCCTGCCATTTCAGCCGAGCTCCAGGGCCAGGCAAGTCAGGACACGATGGGGGGACAGGCTGCTGAGACAAGGCAGGCGCTGGGCACGTGGCGCTGCACCCTCCAGCACCCGGCACCCGTGGTGGACAGTTGAGGTGTTGCTCAGCAGGGTGCTCATGTGCAGCTCCGTGACTCAGGTTGATGCAGACGCAGCCTGTGCCAGCCCCGAATGCAGATCCAGGCAGGTCCTGGCAAACCAGAGCTGTGGGCAGGTGGGTGCGGGTTCCCAATCAGCACACGTTGCAGTAACGTGGACAGACCACCCGCAAACTGCTCTGCCCATGGTGAGGGAGCAGGAGGACAAGCAGAAGCGATCAGCACATCCGGCTGGTTTTATTCAGGACAGCTTTTTGCTTCCCCCCTAAGTTTTCCCCCATCCCTGCTGGGTGCAGGGGCTGCAGCTGGGGCAGCGCGTTGCCATGAAGAGGACAAGGAGAGATAGTCCCAATGCCTCGCTTTGCTACCCACAGGGATGGGCAAGGTGCAGGTCTTTATTGGGTGGCAAGAGCTGAAGGGGACCAGCACAGGATTATGGCAGATGCCGTGCGTGCACCGGGATGGCACAAATGCTTCGTGCCATAAGGAACCGGCACAGCAAACGTCGCAAACGTGAGGATCTCCCGGGCTGCAGGGAAACTCCTCCAAGGGAGAGGCTGCGCTGGCTCAGTCCCGAGCCTGGTGGGGGAAATGCGGCTTGTACAGCAGGGGCTGGACATGCGATGGCAGCAATGAGCCGCAGCCGAGGGGGCGCGACACCGCACGGCTCGCCATTGTTCTATGCAAAACCAGCAAAGTTTGGGCTTGTTTCCTTCCAAACTTCTCCCCGCAGCAGCTGTGAGAGGGGGAGGTTTCCGGCTGGATTTTCCTGCGGCGTCTTTTCCTACATGCCCACTTTGTTCATTTTTGCTGAGGGTTTCATAGCGCTTTTTTGTTTATTTGGGGGTTTGGGGGTTTTTTTAATGTTTGTGCTAATTTATGATTACAATGACATCTTTATCTCTGCTGGTGACATTGGTCACTTTCTTCGCAGAGCTCTCAATGCTGTGGAAGTCAGAGGCTGCTCAGATGCGTGAAGATAGCACTGTGCTAACTTCTATCCCTAAGTTGCATGTGAGTGCACCAGAGAGGATGTGTCCTGAGGATCCCATTTGGATCTCAGCGAGCCACAGGCTTTAGAGCTGGGGCTGAGTTTCTTGCTACTTTGAGTGCACTGAGTTGCCCTCTGAGGGACAATAGGGAGGAATTTATTGTACCCTTATGTGCATGAACCAACCAAAAGCAAAGTTCAAGGCATTCTTGCCAGGGTTCAGATCCCAGCAGCAGCCAGACTCCATCAGTAGCATCTTGGCTCCAAGACTCCAAGGGAGACAGCTGCACAGAGCAGGATGTGGAAACTGCTCAGCTCAGACCAGCAGCCTGCAGCGCAGCTGCACCACGTATGTGCAGTACTCCTGGCCTGAGGATGCCTGTGTGCAGAGCTGCAGCAGGACCTGGGCTTCTCCCAGGGACACAGCCTGGAAGATGCACTCCAGCAGCACGCTGCCTAATGCAGTGCAGCTGAAGCAGGACCGGGCAAGGGTGAGTCCAAAGGGGCTCTCCTGAAACATGGAGAGAGTGGAGCTCAGCATCAGCTCACTCTCCAGATCTGTGCAGATCAGTCCTCGATATCTGGCTTTTTCCAAATAGTTACTCACCATTACCTTGTTTTCCCCTCTGTGTACCTGTGGGCAGGCAAGAGAGCTTAGCTTGTGTTTTTCTTGGCATCCCTGTAATAGAGCTGGCAGTTCTGTTTGTGAATTCAAAGGGAAGTGTGTGTTAGGTTTTCCCAATGCAAAGCTAATGTGATTTGTTGTTGAGTGTTAATGAAGCAAAACAGGAATTAATTGGACAATATCAAGGGGCTATTACTAGATGCTTGCATTTCTTCTCTCTGAAAATCAAAGCAAGAACTATATCCTACATCAAAGCAAGGACAGAGCATCTTCAACACATCCTCACAGCAAGGAACTGCCAGCAAGGAGCAGCCCAGGACATTGCATACCTCTTACATTTGCTTAGGCCAACAACCGGGGGCAGCCCAGCAAGTTGCCACACATGAACTGATCCACAGCGGGTGTCCCTGCGTGCAAAGCTGGCCTTCATCATGTTGTCAGGAACCATCCTAGGTCTGCCCTCTTGCAGGGGGCTGAGCTAAACCAGGGTTGATCCCACAGCATTGCTGGAGACACAGGAGGTCACTGAGGCTCCAGTGGTTTCCAATAACTTCATCTGGTGTCCCCATGTTTTTGGAAGCAAGCCTCTGGCTTGTTCTCTCTCTGCCTATTTGACAGCTCTGTCTTCTGCTGGAGAGTTTTGCAGGCCTGATTGTTTGCCCCTTGAAGAAATGGGGTTAAAGTGCAGGGATGCTGGAAGCTGGGGTTCAGGCCCTCCTCCTTGTACAGGATTCTCCCAAAGTCTGCTAAGAAACCACTGCAGGCTGCAAAGCACCATCTGTGCTGGCCACAGAAGGTCTGTGAATGGGGAGCAGCAGGTTCAGGTGAGCACAAGGATTCACAGCAGGAGCAAAATGCTCTGCTGGTTGAGTGGAAGCAGCAGCAAGCATCCGTGCCCCCAGCTAGGCACTGGCTGAGTGTCCCAGCTAGGCTCATGCACGCTGCTCCTGGCAGTGGGACTGGGGACCAGAGTTATTCTTTTGCATGCAGGGAAGTCCACGCAAAGAGAATAATTGATGTTTTGACCCTAAATCTCTTGTTTCCAGCAGTGTCCCCAGCGCTGGCTCATGTGCGGTTCCAGGGCTTGGGCCAAATCACAGCAGGTCATGTTCAAAACATCACAAGTGTCCTCTCAGAGAGGACCCCTCTCAGAAGGCTGGGGCTGGTCAGGGCATAGACCCCCATCCCCTTCTGCCACATGTGCAGGTGAGGGGCTCTGTGCAGCGGGGCTGTGAGCTGGGCAAGTGGCTGTGCTAGTACAGATGGACTGAGGGACATTGCCACTGCTGCTGCAGGTGTCACTGAGACCAGGCTCAATGAAATGCACAAGACACTCCGCATGAATTGAGCATTGCCCACAGCAAGGCTGGGAAAGGCAGAGCAGTTTGCCTGCCCAGGGCCAGGGAATCCCATAGCCACATGGGAGGCAATGAAAGGGTTTAACAAGGTCATGCTTGAAAAGAATATATCCTTGTTTTATTTCCAGGCTGGAGCCTTTGAATCAATTCTGCCTGCTGAGGAAATACACTGCCCTTGTGTCTGTGTGAACAAAGACAGCGGCCAGGGCCATCTGTGCACCCAAGTGACAGCACGTCGGTACTGGGGGGTTCAACTCCTGGCTGGCTCTTGCAGTCATCATAGGGAGCATAGGAGAGATGATGTGGTAGGATGGTGATCCCAAGGAAGCAACTAATCCCACAAACACAGGGCTTGGCCATGGAATGATGCAGACATAGTCTTAGCTGCATATCGAAGGGGTTGTTTAGGCCAGCACAGTGCCTCAGTGGGACAGGCAGCATCTGACCTAAGCCCTCAGGGTTGTTTTTCATGGGGACATCTCTGGTGCTACTCCTGGGGACTCTGCAGTGCCCAGGCCTCCCCAGACCCCACAAACACCCATAACCCTGCGGCAGCTCCTTACTGCAGGAGTCCACGTGTGAGATTTCATCTTGATAAGGAATGACTTGGGCTGGATGGGAATAAGAACAACCTAGGCTGAGCTGATAAGGCCTTAAATCTGGCACTCCCACGACTGGCAGTGATTTCTGCAGCACCCAGACCAGCTTTGCTCTTGTTATCAATGCTGCCATAAACTGAGTGGCTTTAACAGAATCCAACCAACTGCCAGGCAGCAGCCCAGCTCTGGGACTTGGCAAGGGGCAAAACTCAGTGCATCATCCCCTCCGGGTCTTGGAAGGCTGCAGACAGCCTGGCTGCCTGGCACAGAGGACGTGAGGCTTTTTCCCAGCTGAATTCTCCACTGCCTTCATGCTGGCCTGATCCACAGTCCCTTCTGGAGCAAGGCTTCCCCCTGCCAGCTTCGGGTGACACCTGTGAGTCTGCTGTGCTGCTGCATAGGGACAGAGGGAAAGGATGGCAGATGAGAGAAAGGAGCACAACCTGTGCTCCACACAGAACAACACAGCTCTGCTGGGCTGGACCCTTGAACATCCCAAACCCACCACATCTCTCTGTTTGCATTGAGAAGCCTGTAACTCACCCATGACCCAGCCAGGGATGGGGATCCTTCTGGAGATGTACATGGATGTCACCACTGCAGAGGGAAGACACCCGAAAGTGTCCCCATCTCGGATGTCCTCCCTCCTCAGGTTCTGCCTGGGATTTTCCCTGTGCTGCAGTGGCAATGGGCTGTGTGCTTGTCCCAGCAGGATCCCCCAGGGTCTATGATTAATAGTAACGGGTGCAGTGGGAACTCTGCCTCTTCCAAAGATGCAGGGGCCCCTCCTCAGGCCCTGGAATTAACTCTGATATCAATAAAAACTGCCCCAGAGATAATCTGCTCTGCAGGTGCCAGCCCAGAGACCAGATTGTCTCGCTCGTGCAGAGATCATCTGCTTTGCAGACCCCAGCTGCCCTCAGGGCTGCTGCAGAGCCCATGCACATGCTCCCCATGTGCAGCTCCTCTCCCTGGGCTGCTCTGTTTAACAGTTTACATTTCACCCTCCTTCCGCAGACCCCAATTTCCCTGGCATCACTGCAGCGAAGGAGAACCAGGGACCCCATACACAGTGGGAGCAATCGCTGCCTTCCCATCTCTTGCAGGGATTTCATTCTCTGCAGCAGAGGAGCAGGAGCCATTCCTAAGGGTTCATTTCTAGCCCACGGTTCACACCAGGAGCTTTGCCAGCAAACTGGCCATGTGTATTTGTGTCCTGCTGACAAGCATAGGCTCTTCTGCCTGTTACTTTATGTGTCCTTATGTGTGTTACTTATGTCAGGCTGAGAGCACATCCTTCTCATGGGAAGCCAGAAGAAGCTGACCTGGACCCATGTCAAATGGGCAGCAGCGGTGGTGTTGCAGTGTTTGAGGAGGGGTCATTCCGACCCATGCTCTGTTCCTGTCGCCTGCCTTGGCTCAGTTACAGTTCTTAGCAGCTAAGATGCTCTGGCTTTGCTCGTCCTCAGAGCAGGCCCTGCAGGAGCAAGTGGCTGATGTCAGGTGGGCAAAGAAAGAACGAGGACAAGGATGAGGACATGGGTTCATGTGGGCACTGATGATGGCTGAGAGCAGGCTCAGGAAGGAGGCTCCCTGTGGTGGGTCCTAGGCTGCTCTGCAGCACAGGGCATAGCCAGCTCCACAGTTGCCCATTTTCCAGGAGAACTGGCTCCTGCAGGACCCTGGGACATGGCCCCATCTGCTCTGGTCTCCCCTCACCCTGTGATGGAGGCTCTGGTCTCAAGGGTTGAGTTCAGCCCAGACTGCAGCTCCAGACAGAACTCCTGGATCCTCTCCTTAGGAAGCACTGTATCCAAAAGTCAGGCTCTCGTGACTGGAGCCTAAAGCCAATTAGTAACAGTTTAGCTTCATCAACTTCCTGACTGAATGCAAGTTTTAATTAAACATCCCATTTTAATTAGTCAGGCATCACATACAGTAAGCTTGCCTCAAGATTTAAAGGCTGTAGGTCTTTTGCTTTAATTAAAAGAAAGAAGCACAGGACTTCAGCATCTGTGACAGCTCCTCATCATTTTGAGGATACAAGCAGAACAGCTGGGAGCAGCAGCTTTTCTTGCTGTGGCTTATTCCTCTTCTCTTTTACCTCCTATGGATGCTCCAGCAGAGGAATTGGCTGTGAGATTCCTTGGTTGGAAGGAGAGAAGAAACGAGCTGATTGCAACATTTGGGATGTCAGTGCAGGTACTGGGCTCTCAGTGTAATGCCAAGAGCAATTTTGAGATGGTTTTTCTGTCTTGGGGTGACAGGCAGCACCTAGCTCATCCATGCATTGGACATGTCTGCCAAGAACGATCATAGTTACTAGATTACTGTTCTGCTTCCAGACCACTGGTGGAGACCTTAGCGTGCTCCTGTCCTCCCTTCTTTCCATCTATCCCAGACCATTTTTCATTAATAAGAGCACATCTGCTGCCATCTTAGCTGCCCGCCTTCCTCTGTGGGGCCAGAGCAGAGCTGACAGAGGCTCTCTTCTCATCTCACCCTCCCTGTGGAAATCAGTTCTTGCGTTTTGTGGGGTTTGCAGAAGGTTTGGTTTGAATCCCAAACTCATGTTGCAGCACCAGGAGAGTCTGGGCAACACCAGAGGTCTCAATAAAGAGCAGAGGCGAGCAACAGGTACAGGGCATCTTGCATCCATTGCCAGCATATGCTGGGCATGAGCAGCATCCCTTCTGCTCTATTAGCTGTGATACAGGGCTTTCTTCACTCAGTTTCTCTATATCCTCAGCCTGGTGGTTCCTGAGGAGGTGGAGGAGTCCCAGAGGGAGGTGGTGACTGGTGAACTCTTGCATGTCTGTCTTTTCTGTCCTGGGCACCAATGGCTCATCCACTTCTTGTCAAGTCTCTATGTCTTTTTTTTTTTGCTGGCTATGGCAGACTTTAGGCAGTGAGGATGAGGTTGTAGGCCAAGCAGCTCTGCTGAGAGGAGGTTTGTGAGGGCTCTGCCTGGCCAGGGTATGGCATATGTCAGTAGACATCCTCTTTCCCCGTCATGCTGTCACCCCTCTATGTTTCCAGAGCAGGAGCAGGCTGTGTTACACACATGCAAATGCCCAGCTGCAGCAGTCTGAGCAGAAAAAGCCCCAACAGTTTCTCACATTCCCTGTGTAGCTGGCAGGAGGCTATAGGGTACACAGCCTCCTGGCCTCAGGTGCAGAGGCTGCAGACAGAGCCTGCCTGGCGCCTGTTTGGAGACCTGTCTGAAACGTGCTTGTGCCTCCTGTCCCTCTGCGGAGGTGTTGAGCAGCAGGGGCTGTTTTCTGGCTGAGGGCGTTCCCCACAGGCACCCCCAGAGGAGGTGCTCTGCTTGGGACACTATGAAAGGAACCTGAGCCTTTTCTAGCAGGTACTAGAACAGCAGTGTTGAAAGACACACTCATCTGCACCAAGTCTCACATTCATGCAGTTCCCTTCCACCTTAGACAGACTGCCAGGGCAAAAACATGAGGCACTCCCTGTTCTGCAGGTCCCAAAGCTCGTCTCTGCTGAGCCAGCATCGCTGGTTTTGTTGCAGTGCATTTGTTTGATGGGAAGCAGAATGGTGCTGGCTTCTGGGCTCTAGAGAAGACCTGTGGCTGCAGCCAGCTCTGCTGAGGGTGCAAGAGAATCTCCCATGTTTGAGCCCAGCTGCTGTGAAAACTCCAGGCAGTTTCATACCAGGTACATCGCTGTGCCGTGTTTCACCAAAATGCAATAGGAAACAGCAAGAAACCAGAGAAGCTCTTGGGGAAACCTCAGCTTCATCTGCAGGGTGGAGGAACTCAGTGGAGCTTGTTTGGAGAACAGCCCCTTCTGCTTCCCCCCTACCTCTCACCTTGAGACCACAGTTACATCCCTTGTGCTGAGCTGGCTTCACACCGAGGCAATAACTGCATCCCCCATGCTCCAGCTGAGACGTGCGTGCTGCAGCTGGTCCCCCTGCTGCTCCTCTGTGGTGTCAGCAGCCAGGGTTACACTAATTTGTGTTTAGTTTCCTCCCCAGTGCCGGCCCCCCCGATCCTGCAGCTGGAGGAGTGCTGCACCCACAACAACAGTGCTACCTTGTCCTGGAAGCAGCCCCCCTTGTCGACGGTGCAGGTGGAAGGCTACATCCTGGAGCTCGATGATGGCAACGGCGGCCAGTTCAGGGTAGGTGCTCAGGTGTGAACCAGTCCCAGCAGCGAGAGGTTGCTCCTGGGTCTCGTGTTTCCCTGCCATGAAGTGACCAAAGAGTTCCCCAAGGTTCTTGCCAGTCCCCTCTTTCCCTGGAGACACAAGCCTCGGTGCTGGGGTGCCCAAAGCCAATGGTGTGGATGAGCTGCAGGCTCTTGGTGGAGACAAGGTTATTTGAGGGAGTGGAAATACCTTTCCAGTGGCCAATATAACTTTCAGTCGCAAAGAGCACATTTGAAGCTCCATCTTTTCAGGGTGCTAAATATTTCATGCAAAGGATGCTAATAGCCATGAAGGACTCCTGGTTTGTCAGATGCCAGCAAGCAGAGGTGTTTAAGGCCCGAGGGCTTGTAAATTGCTGTAATTACACAATTAAAGTACGAATTTTCTCTGATCTGACACGCTGATAATTACCCTGGTGTGTTCACATCCACCAAGAGCGGGTGCAGGGACCAGCCCCTTAAGTTTCCTGAATTCATCCACAAGAAATTCAATCAGGCACAAGCCAAACAAAGCTGGGGCAGAAGAGAGGTGACACAGGTGGGATCTGAAGAGAGAAGGGGGCAGGAGGATGGGCATGAGGAGACCAAGGCTCAGCACAGCCATCCTGGTAAGGCCAGGGCAATTCCCAAGCACTCCAGCCTTCTCTCATCCCACTAGCAGCAGGAAGGGGCTTGCATGTGCATGGTGTCCCTGCTGCTGGGGTTGGCGAGGGCTGCTCCAGCCAATGGTGCCACATGGCTGGTGCCATGAAGGGGAACATCTCTGGCTTCTGAAATCATTGAGCCATTCTCCTGCCTGAAAGCACTGAGCTGACCATGTCAGGAAGCACAGGGCTCCCCACTCCAAATGCAGCCATCACCAAAGGAATTTATGGTGCTGAGGAATGGCCCTGGGTGCCAAGGAGCCAGCATGTAAGAAGGAGGGATGAGGGATGGCATGTGGCAGGAGGGAGAAATTACCTGGGCTGAGTACAGAGCAGCATCTCTCCAGAGGGCAAGCTGCAGCAGACAACCCAGTGCAACCATCCCATCATCAGCCCCTGCCCCAGACCCACACAGACCAAGAGGAGGTAGCAAGGATCAGATGGGGAAGAGAGAGAAAATGATTGAGCTCACGAGATGCCCAGGACTGAAAGAGCCCAGCACTGCTGTGATGCAGCACCAGCACACGGAACCCCTTGGGAGGGTCTTTCTTCCACAGGCAGGGAGAAACGCTGAGGTATGAGTGCTGCTGGGGCCATGTCCGAAGGAAAGTTCTGGCCAGTTCTCTTAGGACTCGCTGCTGGGAAATTGGTGCCTGCTCCGTATTTTCTCATGATGCCGAAGGAGAGGTTTTCAATGTGAGGCCCCTGAGATCATCATGAGCCCAGGTCCAGGGCTAAATAAAAACATGCTAATCATTGCATTAAGTGCATTTATGTCTCAGAACAATGCTTGTACTTCCCAAGAGGGAACATACCCAGAACACCAGAGATACGGTAACTGCATCCTCCCTGCAGCCTGTAAAACCCAGCCTGGAACTCTGGGCACAGCCCAGGGCCAGAGGACACCAGCCCGCACCGGGTGCAGCCCAGCTCCCGCTATCCAGGAGAGCAGTGCTGGATGTCCCAAGATGCCCAAACCCACCCAGGGTTCTGCCCCACGCCTGGCAGCTATTGGAGCACTCTGCAGACACCACTCACGTGGCTGCAATTCCCACCTGCACTGGAGGGCAGGTCCTGGCCAGGAAATATCTACTGCAGGCACCCAGCCCCTGTCTGCTGCCAACTGGTGAGGAAACCGTGCCCAGGCTTCCACCTGAACAGCATCCTTCAATCTGCCCTGTGAAGAATCGGGAAGATGGGGCACATTCCCTTTTGCCGACGTTGCACCTGTGCGGTTCGGGCTGGTTCCTCAAGTTTTGGTGAGCTGCTCCAGCCCTTTGCCACGACCCGGCTCAGTGTGGAGCCTCGTCCTGCTTGGACCTGGCCAGCATATCCGTCGAGTGGCTGGGTAAGCCCAGGAGCAAGGGGTGGAACAGGGCAGCGGTTGGGTTGTGATGCTCTTCGGCTGCGCCTGGGCTCAGCTGTGCAGAACTGGGCAGGGAAAACACCCAGCGCTGGAAGGCCTGCGCAGGCACGGCTGGAGGAAGAGGAAGAGGAAGAGTTGCGCTGCATGCTCAGGTCAGCTATTCTTGCCCTCGGGGAGGCGGCTGTGAAGGGCCCGGAGCCGACCGGAGGAGATCCCGCGCCACTCCCACAGGGATTCCGGAGCGCAGGGACCAGTGAGGAGGCGAGGGGAGGGCGGGGAGGGGCTGCTGGGCACGGGTGGGCCCGCGGCAGGGCACGGGTGGGCCCGCGGCAGGGCACGGGTGGGCCCGCGGCAGGGCACGGGTGGGCCCGCGGCAGGGCACGGGTGGGCCCGCAGAGCGGGTTTACCCCCGGCCCCGGCGGGGAGGGCTTAGCACGGGCTCCAGAGCACGGGGCGGAGCCCTGAGTGGGACGGGTGGAGCCCCCGCTGCCGCCCCGGTGAGAGCCAGGACCGGATCGCAGCGCCCGGTGCTGCTGCGGGCTCCGCTTCTTCCCCGGCTCCCTGCCCCCTCCCTTTGCCCCTCTGTACCCCCCCCTCCCTAGGGCTGCCGGGCTCCGGGACCCCCTCCCTTTGCGCTGCTCCCGCCCCACCAAGGGCGGGCCGTGGCGGTGGCCCCTCCCCGTCCCGCTGCCGGTGCCTTCCCCGGGGCGGTGTCAGCCCGGGGCGGAGCTCAAACCTGCGGCCCGTGCCCAGCCCCGCCGCGGCCGTGACCCCCGTGTGCGTCCCCCGCAGCCCCGCCGGGATGTCGCGGCCGCTGTCGGACCAGGAGCGGCGGAAGCAGATCAGCATCCGCGGGATCGTGGGAGCCGAGAGCGTGGCCGAGCTGAAGCGGGGCTTCAACCGGCACCTCCACTTCACCCTGGTCAAGGACCGCAACGTGGCCACCCCCCGCGACTACTACTTCGCCCTGGCCCACACCGTGCGGGACCACCTGGTGGGGCGCTGGATCCGCACGCAGCAGTACTACTACGAGAAGGACCCCAAGGTGGGAGCGAGGGGGTGCTGGGCGGGAGCTCTCTTTGCAGGGCGGGGGTGCGAAGGAGCCCCCCTCCCACCCCCCGTTTTCCCAAGGGGGTCCTGCAGTGTGGGAGTGTGGGAATTCCTACAACAGCTGTAACCCCTTGGGTGCCAACCGTCCCTCTGTGAACTTGCCGGAAAAATACAGGAATAGGGGCTCGGTTTTGCTTTGATCTGGGGATATTCCCCTTAGCGCTGCTGAGCAGAGGGACTGGACTTTAACAAGGGGGAGGCCGCTGTCCTTTGCTTTGCAAAACAAAGAGAGCGCAGCTTGGCTGGGAGCTGGGTGCAGGGCATGGGAACAGCGTTTGTTGCCCCACAGTGCTGGCGTGGGTGAGCTCTCCCAAACGCAGCTGCAAAGCCTTCTAGGGTGAATTACTTGAAGGGCTTGAATGCAGCCAGCGGCAAGCAGATCTTGCCTGAAAGAGGCACAAGCCTGATCTGTGCTGCAGGGATCCGAAGCAAGACAGATCTGGTTTTGTGCAGGAATTCCTGCTCGTGAGCTGGCTTGCACCCACCGAGAGCACAGGGCCCTGGCTGCTTGGGGATTAAGCAGTAATCCCCTCCTGCAACCTGGATGGCTCTGTCGACTCCAATTTCCTTCCTGGGAGGGTGGCCCAGGCAACACCTCGCTGGGCTAGTGCCAGCCCCTGATTGCTCAGATCCTTGCCATGTCCTGTAGGGAGGAGAGAAAGATAAGCCCCGTCTAGGGCTTCAGCGTGGGGTCTCTTCCATATAGCTGAGCCACGCTGAGTGCCGTCCACCCTGCATCATGTCTTCCAGCTCTGCTGGGACCAAGCCAAGTAAACCCGACTCATGCTGCCCAGCACGCAGAGTCACAGGATGGTTTGGGCAGGAAGGAACCCTAAAGCTCATACCAGTTCCAACCCCTGCCACAGGCAGGGACACCTTCCACTCAACCAGGTTGCTCCAAGCTCCATCCAACCTGGCCTTGAACACTGCCAGGGATGGGGCAGCCACAGCTTTCTTGGACAACCTGTGCCAGTGCCTCAGCACCCTCACAGGGAAGAGCTTCTGCCTAAACTCTGGTCTAAATCTCTCCTCTGTCAGTTTAAAGCCATTGCCCCTTGTCCTGTCCCTACATGCCCTTGCTTCAGCTTTCGTGTCAGCCCCCTTTAGGTACTGGAACGCTGCTCTAAGGTCTCCCCTGAGCCTTCTGCCATCACCATCTCCAGCCCGCCCCTGTGCAGGTCCTGGGGAAAGCTGTCAAGTCAGCAACTTCCTCCAGCCTAAATCCTTCCTTAAAACCTGCTGGTGCTGACACAGGCGACAGCTTACACAAGCTACCACCTTCCTGACCACATCCTGCACCCATTGTGTCAGCAAGAGGGGAGATGAGAGCAAACCCAAGGGGGCAGCAGGGGAAGCCGGTGACCTGTGGCAGCTCCACACCTCTGTTCCCAGTGGCTCCCTTGTTTTTCCAGTTGCTTTGCAGCTCATGGGGACATTGGGTAATGTCTCCTCTTTAAAGGCTGCCTTTGTACCACTGCAGTCCCCGGTGTGCTCAGGCCGACCATCATGGAGCTGTCCCTGCTCTTGGACCAGGCACCAGAGCTTCTCCCAACAAACCACCTGGGCACTGCCCTCTTCCTGGCTTGGGAAACAGCAGGGGCAGGAGAGCAGGGCAGGGGCTGCAGCACGGCTGCCTCGGGGCCTCCAAGAAGCCCCAGCCCTCAAGTTCCTGGTGCAAAGCCCCCTGCCCTGTTGACAGCCAGGGTTCTCCTCTTGCTTTCAGAGAACTCCCAGCAGCAGCTCCTGCGGTGCAGGGGAGCCTCCTCCAGGCCTGGGGAAGGTGACCTGGGTTGGTTTTCTCTTTCAGAGGATTTACTACCTCTCCCTGGAGTTTTACATGGGGCGGACACTGCAGAACACCATGATTAACCTGGGGCTGCAGAATGCCTGCGACGAAGCCATCTACCAGGTGAGCATCCCAGGCAGTGAGGCCCCAGGGCAGGAGGGCTCTGTGCTCTCTGGATCCTGGAGATGTCCACGTTTTACCACACTATCTGCAAACTGCTCCCTGAGCAGCAGGTGATGCCTTAGTGCATGAATGCTGCTCCAGGACCTGCTTTCACAAGGCCCGGGGCTGCAGCCAGCACTTGCACCTGAGCAGGGCTGCCCAGCCTCAGGGTTGTGTGCTGAGGGCTGCAGTACAGCTCTGCTGAGCCCATAAACTGCCAGGAGACTCATGGTTCTATGCATGAGGCCGTTAACAGCCACAATCAATGGCAGAGGAGCCCAACTCAGCCTCACCCTGGGGCTGGCAACATGTGGCACTTGGGTTGTCAAAGGTTTTTGAGTGGCTCCTTTTCCCACTACCTTTCACCGCTCAGACCATCGTGTCCAGTGCGTGTCATGTGCAACTGGGGTGTCTGCACAGCAGCAGGAGCAGCTTTTGTGCAAACATGATCAAGGGAGAGGATTTTATTTTTAGGCTTTTTTATCTCTTACCTGTTGATCTTGGCAGCTCAGCTGGGGGTGCGGGTGAGGGGAAGAGCCTGGGATGCTGTATGATGGTAGCCTGGGGAAGCAAAAGGTGTGAGGTTGATTGGAAATCACCCCCTTTTCCAGTCGATGGCAGGTGAAGCTCTGGGCAGAACCTTCCTTAGTGCATGTGCTGAGCTGCCCTGACACAAATGCCAAATGTTTCTCAAATAAAATGTTTGGTAGAACAGAAATCACTTGAAATACTTGTGTGGGCACTGAGGGCTACACATGCAATGCAGGGCTGGGTGAAGGTGCTGTCTCTTACCCATGAGCAGTGCAGGGTCTGGTTCTCCTGCATGGGTGGCCATGGCACTGGGGCTGTCCCTACTTGCTGTGACCGTGGGACATCAGGGGAGATGCAGACCAAGGGGTTTCCATGGGAAAAGGTGGCTCAGTGCTGACAAGGCACCGTCTGATTTCCTGCTGAGCTGCCTGAGCTGCTTTGCATAGGCAGAACCCCTTCCTCCCAAGCATCGCAGACTGGAACCTTGAGATTTCCCTGTGAAAGTGGTGTGGTTGCTTCTCTGGGTACCTCTGTTAAAGGGTGGTGCCTTGGGCCGTGGGAATGGGCCGTGGGGATGCACATGGGTGGCTGCCCCAGAGGGGGTGCTGGGGGAGCAGGAACACAGCACTGCCCTGCGGGGCTGCAGCTGTGGTGCTGGGGCACACGGAGAGGGAACAGGGCTGGGAATGAGCCCTTGGAGACCTGCCTGAAAGACCTGGGACCAGCACCCTGGTTATGGCTCTGCCCTGGTTATTTCATGGACGAGCCCCCAGGCGCAAGGAGCTTGTCCATGGCGAGGTCACTGGTGCGTGCGTCCCTTGTAAAGGCTGGTGGAGGGACTTCAAACACCAGAGCTGGTCTCTACCACAGCGTGAGCAGCCCTGGAGGGGGAGGAAGGCTGCTCTGGGTGCAGATCACAGTGTCCCACCTGCAGGGATGGGTCTTGCAGGGTTGGGTCTTTCCAACCCTCCTGGAGGCCCCCCTAAGAGGGATGGCAGCAGTAGGTGCAGAATAGCACCCAGGGGTTCGTGCCAGCAGCGTGTCTGCTCCCCGGGGCTGGGTACTGAGCGTGTCTGGCCCATCACCTTCTCCTTCTCCTCCATAGCTTGGGCTGGACATGGAAGAGCTGGAGGAAATCGAGGAGGATGCTGGTCTCGGCAATGGTGGCCTGGGCAGGCTTGCTGGTGAGTGAGCCCCCAAATGGTTTCAATCCTGGGGAGATGGGGCACAGCCCCAGGGCCTTTGCATCCTCTGCAGGGGGTACCTAAAGCAGGGGATAGGGGTTTATTGCTCCAGCCTGTCCAGCACGGGATGAGAGGTGTTGGGTGGCCAGGCAGTGAGCAGCTGCTGCTGGCCCCGGGTCATATCCCTGCAGGGCTTCTGGCTATTGCGCTCCATGGGAGAAGGACCCACTGCCTCCTGGGGCTCCCCAGGGAAGTGCCCCTCAGTGCTCTCCTCTGTCCCCTGCAGCCTGCTTCCTCGACTCGATGGCAACGCTGGGGCTGGCAGCCTACGGCTACGGCATCCGCTACGAGTACGGCATCTTCAACCAGAAGATCCGGGACGGGTGGCAGGTACGGAAGCAGGCGCGTGGCCCTCACCTTCCCCTGGCACAGCCAAAGCCCTGAATCCGGCCTCCCCCTTAGATCAGGTTGAGATCAGGGAGCACAGAGGCTCTCTCTTAGCTTGGAGACTGCAGGAGCTGCCGGTGCTGTGGTGTTTAAAACTTGTCAGGCGTATTTCGAGCAAGTTTAAGTTCTTAAACTGGTGCAAACAGGGATGGAGAGGTTGTGTCCGTGCTCCTCCTGGGGTGAGGATGGTTTCACTGAGGTTGTACAGGGATGGTGTGGGGATGTCTGGTGGAGGCCAGATGCAGCCCCCGAGCCCTGCTGTGCTGCCTGACATCTGGGTTAAAGCACCAGAGGGTGGAAGAGGCCGATTAGGAAATGCAGTGGAAAATGTGGTGTGCATCTGCAACACCCCTGGTGGGAGGCAGCCCCGAGTGCCCAGAGGGACCCTGTGAGCACTCCCCAAATCTGTCCCTGCTGCCAGCAGGTGGAGGCCTTTCCTCCTTGGCACAGCATTCCCTGGCTGCTGCGTCCTGATGTGGCTTATCTCCCCTGGCCCTCACACAATGTCCCTGCTGCCCGGAGCTCTGACCTGGCTGTGCCAAAGGTGATCTCTAGCCTGGGCTCTCCCCAGCACTGCTGGGGCAGGGAACAAGTCCACTTCATTAGCTGGCCGGCAGGCTGACACTGACACTGAGGGGCTGGTGGCATCTTGGCCACAGCACATCAGTGTTAGCGGTGCACTGAGGAACATTCATTTTGTCCCCACCTCCTCATCCCCATCCCTCACCCCTGTGGCAGGGGGACCATGGGGTTCAGGGTGGTTGGGGCAGAGACTCCAGGCTCACCCTGCGGCACCAGAATTCAGGTTTAGGGCAGATGGTCTCCAAAGCATCATCCCCTCAATGCAGCCAGAGCCTTTCCCAGTCCCGCACGTGGCACAGCCTGGGGAGGTCCCTGGGGCTGGGTGGCCCCACCACAGCTCCCGTCCCTCTGGCAGGTGGAAGAAGCCGACGACTGGCTCCGGCACGGCAACCCCTGGGAGAAAGCCCGTCCCGAGTACATGCTGCCCGTGCACTTCTACGGCCGCGTGGAGCACGCTGCCACTGGCGCCAAGTGGGTCGACACCCAGGTACGGGCTGGGGCACAGCCTCATGGGGGCCAGTGTGTGGGGACCCCCTTGCGTGGCTTGTCCCATCACCTGGGGGCCTGCACCCCTGCCATGGGTACTGCAGCATCCCTGTTGGGGGGGTGGGGGGGGTTGTATTGGCGAGGGTGCTTCGCTGGGGCGGAAAATGCAGTGGTGAAGCAAAGTGGGGAGGAGATGGACATTAGGAATGGGGACAGGTTTTGGTGCTCCACAACTGCAGCCAACCTCTGAAATACCCAAAAGCACTTGCAGCAGGTCTGCGTGCAATGCACAGCACGGTACGATAGCTTAAATTAAGCTTCTTCTGACCCTCGCAGACCGTTCTCCATCCGCTGAGTGCTTCTGGCAAACACCAGGCACTGGGCAGACCTGAGGGAGCTGAGAAGTCCTTATGGCAGGGGCTGTGGGTACAAAGCACGTCCCCACCGTGAAGATGGATGCAGCCCTGAGCTCAGTCCCGGAGGAGGGTCTGTGGGATGGGAAGGCTCAGGTGGGGCAGGGGAGACCTGGAGGGACACCAGCCAGGGGCACAGCCCAGCCTCAGCTCTCCTGCTGATGTTGTAGGTGGTGCTGGCGCTGCCCTACGATACCCCCGTGCCCGGGTACTTGAACAACACCGTCAACACCATGCGCCTGTGGTCAGCTCGAGCACCCAACGACTTCAACCTGCGCGACTGTAAGTGGCTGCTGGTGGGGTGCCAGCAGGATGGGGTGGAGGGGGTTCCCGTGCCCACCTTATCCCTCTGCTCCTCCACAGTCAATGTCGGAGACTACATCCAGGCTGTGCTGGACAGAAATCTGGCGGAGAACATATCCCGCGTCCTCTACCCCAATGACAATGTAAGTCACGATGCGGAGGGAGAGTGTCCCTGGTTTAGGGATGGATAAAGAGCACCCAGACAGAGCGTGAAGTGGAGTAGCCCCGTGACATCGCAGAGATGCTTTCAGTTGTGCTTCAAGCTGACTGTAGTGCTTGGGTGGGATTGCTGTTTCTCACCAGAGCTGCAGTAGAGACGACTGTTCCTGGGCAAATCTGTGCTCAGTGTGGTAAAAGGGAGTAGGGGATGAGAATGTCCTGCTTGCAGGCATAGGGGAAGAAGCTGAAGGGCAGCTTTCCGCTCTCTGCAGTCTGTTTTGGACAAGCCCTGATGGGGTTTTCCCATTTAACCCTAGCCCAGGCTTCCCAGGTGTCAGGGAGAGCTGGGGGTGCCACAGCTCCAGTGGTGAGCTTGCCTCTTACGGATCCTGTTTTGCAGCCCAGCGGCTTGGTGTTTTGTGCTGTGTGAACAGCGGCTTTAATTCTTGGCTCAGAATTAGCTCCTCGGTCTTACAGCCCCTGCAGCTTCCCTTCCTGTGTCCCCAGTACCTTTCCTTGTGGCCAGACTTTTCAAGCCAGGGAGAACAGGTTTTGACGATGCCTGGGAGGGACTCAACCTGTTGGCAGTGGCAGGCACATCTCACACCCTGTGCTGCAATCTGGAAAGCATGGAGAGATGCTGGGGTTAGAGCTGCTGCCAGAAGCAGCATAGGAAAAGCAGTGGGGCCTCGCACCGCGCTGTGTGGTGCATGTGTGCCGGTGCACATGTGCCGGTGCACGTGTGCTGGTGCAGGTCCCTCATGCAGGAAGGCCCAGGGAGGCCCAGCTCCCGCAGCGCAGGCAGTGCCTGGGCAGCGCACTGCAGTGCTTCAGTGCCTGCTCCTCTGCTCTCAGTTCTTTGAAGGGAAAGAGCTGCGGCTGAAGCAGGAGTACTTCGTTGTGGCTGCCACCCTCCAGGACATCATACGCCGCTTCAAAGCATCCAAGTTTGGGAGCACAGACAGTGTCGGAATCGTGTTTGATTCCTTCCCTGACCAGGTACGAGCCCACGTTGCCCTGACATGTGCCTTGGAGCTCATGTCAATGCCTCCCAGGTGCCCCCCAGGCCTGGAGATGTTTTGTGGACCCTCTCTGGGTACCTGTGCAGAGCTGATGGGCAGTGGGATGCCCACATGTCCCCCACACATCCCCACATGCTGCTCTTGCCACAGGTTGCCATCCAGCTGAATGACACTCACCCTGCCATGGCCATCCCTGAGCTGATGCGGATTTTCGTGGACATCGAGAAGCTGCCGTGGAACAAGGTAGAGAGACCTGACTTGGCTGCTGGTCCCCTCTGTTTGCACTCATCTTCCTGCCAGCCCATGATGGAGGAGCTGGGGAACCAGTTTTGTAGCTGCTGGTGGCCTGGGGAATGATGTGGATTGGTCAGGATGGGTTTAATGGGTAGGAACTTGGAGGAGTCGGCTTGGCCGTGCTGCTGACCATGGTGGGAGGACTGTGCATGGCTGCTGGCAGCCAGCCTCTCTGCTCAGCACCAGCTCTCCCCTGGCAGGCCTGGGACATCACCAAGCGGACCTTTGCCTACACCAACCACACAGTGCTTCCCGAAGCCCTGGAGCGCTGGCCAGTGGACCTGGTGGAGAAACTGCTTCCCAGACACCTGCAGATCATCTATGAGATCAACCAGAGACACCTGGATGTAAGTGCCTTGGGCAGCAGAGGAACCCTCTCCAGAGAGGGGCACAGGGGTGGCATGTGTTGTGCTGTCTCAGGACTAAGGGGTGCACAGACCAATGATGTTGGGTGTGTGGCCAGGTGCTTCTGCCTGATGTTTTGGGAGGTTGGTGCGCAGTTGCCATCCTGCAGTTACTGGCTATTTTAAAGACTTCACACACTGCTCCAGAGCCTTACCTGTTGGCCTTTCTTTGCTCCCTAAACACAGAGTTTATCCTGGGAAGGGATGAGGTGGAGGATACAAAAGAGGTGGAGTTTTGGCCTCCTGGGCTGGCAGCACAAGGCTGTTCCTGAAACAGCTCCGCTGGCCACACGTGCCCCAAAACCCACCTCTATGACTGTGGGGGCTTGGGATGTCCATATGTCTGGAGACGTCCACGCTGGGGAAGGGCACCCTTTGGAGGGGGTTTGCACTGTCACTTTCAAGTAAAAGCCATCGCTCTGTGGCTCACCATGTCAAGTGCATTGGAGACATCGCTGTGGCCCTCTCCTCAGGAGCAATTGGGTGGGAAATCCCTAAATGCCAGCACCCCTCACCGTCTCTCTGGCCTTCTCCACAGCACATTGCATTCCTCTTCCCTAACGACGTGGACCGACTTCAGAGGATGTCCCTGATTGAGGAGGGAGGTACCAAGCGGATCAACATGGCCCATCTCTGCATCGTCGGCTCCCACGCTGTCAATGGCGTGGCAAAGATCCACTCGGAAATAGTCAAGACTCAAGTGTAAGCATGGTGGTGGGATCACGCTTGGCTTGGTAATGGTGGTGCCAGGAGGCAAACCTGAACTTGCCCCCTCCTCGTCCTCACAGCTTTGAGGACTTTGCAGCGCTGGAGCCGGAGAAGTTTCAGAACAAGACCAACGGCATCACCCCGCGGCGCTGGCTCCTGCTCTGCAACCCGGGGCTGGCGGAGCTCATCGCAGAGGTAACGCTGTGGGGGGAGCGTGCTGGCCCCCAGCCCTTCCTGACCCTGGGAACACTGCCCCAGTCTCAGCCCTTTACATCTTCTAAATGGTGGAGGTGTGTTTATGCCTTACCCGAGGGCTCTGCTCCTGCTTCCCAAGAACTGCTGGCTCTGCCAGCCGGGAGCAGCACGCCCACGAAGGCGCCGGCGCACATCCCGTGGTCAGCGCGTGCCTGTGCTCCTGTTGCAGAAAATAGGTGAGGACTATGTGCGGGACCTGAGCCAGCTGACAAAGCTGCACGGGTGCGTGGACGACGACCTCTTCATCCGGGAGGTTGCCAAAGTGAAGCAGGTGAGGGGGTGGCCAGGGGCTGGAGGCAGGGGGAGCAAAGGCTGGCGCTGACGTGCTCTGTGCCCTCGCCCAGGAGAACAAGGTGAAGTTTGCGCTGTACCTGGAGAAGGAGTACAAAGTGAAGATCAACCCTTCCTCCATGTTCGATGTGCATGTGAAGAGGATTCACGAGTACAAGCGGCAGCTGATGAACTGCCTGCACATCATCACTATGTACAACCGTAAGCCACCATGCACCCCAAGGGGACAGGCTCCCCTGCGGGTGCATGAGCATTCCCAGCCCCTGGGATGCAGCTAAAACAGAGTGGGACACTTTGCTGCTGTTTTCTCCAGGCATCAGGAAGGATCCTGCAAAGCTCTTTGTGCCAAGGACAGTGATCATTGGGGGCAAGGTGAGTTGGGTCAAGAGTTTTAGGCATTTTGGAGGAAGTCCTTGACAATGCCTTGGGGAAACTGGTTGCAGATGTCTCATGTGGCCAGGCCATGAAGCTCTCCAGGAAGTGCTGGAGGGCAGGGGCGGGGGGGGCAGGGAGCGCTTCTTGCCTTCAATCCAAGCAAGGCACCGAGTTCTGGGGCTTGCACAGCCATGTACTTCTTTTGGTCAGAGAAGCTCCTGCAAGCTTGGTGGTGCAACACGTGGGTTGGATGAGGTGATGGAAGAAGTCTTGAGCAGGTCCTTCCTGGGCAGGTGGGCACTGGGTGGACCTCCCCTGCCCCTGGCCAGCTCTCTGGGCTCACCTGTGGCTTTTCTCTTAGGCTGCCCCAGGATATCACATGGCTAAAATGATCATCAAGCTCATTAATGCTGTGGCTCAGGTGGTGAACAACGACCCCATTGTGGGGAGTAAGCTGAAGGTCATCTTCCTGGAGAACTACAGGGTCTCGCTGGCAGAGAAAGGTAGCCCGTGTGGAGCACACTGTGGGGAGGGTACATCGGCCCCATGGCTGTTCACCAGCCCACGGCTCTGTCACTGCTAGGCAGGAAATGCAACCTTTGACATTATAAATGCAAAGCTGGTCACTGTGAGCCCCTTGTGTCCACATGTTCTGTTGGCAGTGATCCCTGCTACTGACCTGTCGGAGCAGATCTCCACAGCAGGCACTGAGGCATCGGGCACAGGGAACATGAAGTTCATGCTGAATGGGGCTCTGACCATCGGCACCATGGATGGAGCCAACGTGGAAATGGCTGAGGAGGCTGGAGAGGAAAACCTGTTCATCTTTGGCATGAGGGTGGAGGATGTCACAGAGCTGGACAGGGAAGGGTGAGGGCTGGGGACACCGTGGGGACGCTACCACAGGCAGCTGGAGCAGCATAGTCTCATATGAGCCCTTCCCTGGCAGGTACAATGCCCAGAAATACTACGACCAGCTCCCCGAGTTGAAGGAAGCCGTTGACCAGATTAAGAGTGGCTTCTTCTCCCCAGAGGAGCCTGAGCTCTTCAGCGATGTGGTCAACATGCTCTTCCACCACGACAGGTGAGCCCTGGGATGCCATCCATCCCCTGGGTTGGGTTCCCCTACCAAACTCCTGGTGCCCATGTGGAGCAGCACCCTGCACCGACTGTCCACCCTCTGGCTGATAATGTCCAATTTTCTAGCTCTGATGATGTGCATGTGCTCGAGCAATTGATGCTTCACTGGTACAAGAGATGGGTCCGTGTCCAGCACCTTATGCTTGGCCCATTAAAGCCTGGGGTACATTAAGGCCAAGATGTATTTGGGTACACAGCCCTCACCAGATGATGGATGCTTGTAAGCATCCGCAGGGCTTTCCTGGCCAGAGCATTAAGCAGCCAAGGGCCACCAGCATCTGCACTAGAGCAATGTCTCCCAGTGTGCCCTCCCAGAGCACACGTGCTGAAGCACCCACGGGCTTGCAGGGCTCTGCGCAAACAGGGCTTGGGGAGGGTGAACTTGTCTGAAGTGCTCGTGTTGGAGGCAGCCCAAGATGCGGCAGCCCAAGCCCTGTGTGCTGCAGCCACCGTCCACACCAAGCTCCCACCTCTGCATTCCTGCTGCTGCCAACTCCTTTCTTTGCTGCTGCAGGTTTAAAGTTTTTGCAGACTATGAGGCTTATGTCAGGTGCCAGGAGAAGGTCAGCGAGCTGTACCTGGTGAGTGCCGGCCTGGGGACGAGGCAGGGGAGCTCTGATGGGGGCACCGCATCCCCTTCCTTGGGGATGGGTCTGTGCACGTACATGGGTTCCTGGTGAGGAGGCTCCTGGATGTGCCGCTGCAGGGAGTCCCCCATCTTAGGGCCAGTGTAGCACCCACGGGTGCAAGCCTCCAGCCACAGTCCCACCTCCCTCTTTGCAGAACTCCAAGGCATGGACCAAGATGGTCATCAGGAACATCGCAGCAGCTGGCAAGTTCTCCAGCGACCGCACCATCAAGGAATATGCCCGGGACATCTGGCACGTGGAGCCCTCCAACCTGAAGATTCCACCACCCAATGAGCCCCGGGACACGGCTGAGCAGAGTACACCCAACGGCACAGCCGCGTAGGGACATGGAGCTGCTGGCAGCTGGAGCTGAGGGATGTGAGCACAGCCTCTGTACAATGCTCTGTCTCCGCTCTGTGGTGTCTGTGCTGCTGCTGGCTTTCCTATGGGTGGGGAAGGGGTGATTTTTGTAGCTCGTGTCGTGCAGAATGCGAGAACTCTTGCCCTGTTGTGTCACTGGAGTCCAGGGGGCTCTTTGCTGAAGCCTAAATTAGGGACTGGGCTTGTATGAACACTAATGCAAAAAGCTGGGTGTCAGGGGTGAGGGGTTGGGGCTCAGACAGTGATAGGGTGAGGAGCACCACTGAGCACAGCTGTCTGAGCCCTTGCAGGTGATGCTGAAGCAGGACTTGGGGTGCAGCTCTTGCCAGTCCTGAGGCATCAGTGCTGGGGAATTAAGGGGTAGTTGCAGTAGGGCTGTGTACCTGTGTGTCCTGTCCCCCCCCAGTGCCCCATGTGCTGCTCCTGGGTATGGTTTTTATGGTCCTGTCCCAGGAGCAGCAGCCAGATCACAACAGTATCCCCATCCCCCAAGTATCCCGAAGCATCCTTGAGGCAGTGGGATAATTAGAACATTTTTCAGTAGTTTTATTACTTACAACAGTAAGTTCAGTGCCATAACAGGTTCCTGGTGTGGATTTGAGTAAGTGCTTGTGGTTGCTACATGCAGCAGCTGGCATCACTTAATGTTCAGGAAGTCTCTGTAACAAGATGCGGTAAATCTTATACAGTTATTGCTGACCATTTCAGAGCCTGGTTTCTGATCCCTAGACGTAGGACTGTGCTGTGCTTAAAGCAAAATTCTGTCACACCCTGAGACTTCAGACTCAGCAGCCTCACCAGCAGCAACGGGCCGAAGATGCCCTCACAGTCACTGCAGTGAATGAGGCACTGCTCTTGATCTACACCCAATATTCT
The DNA here is from genome assembly GCF_012275295.1 of Melopsittacus undulatus. Classification (NCBI taxonomy): domain Eukaryota; kingdom Metazoa; phylum Chordata; class Aves; order Psittaciformes; family Psittaculidae; genus Melopsittacus; species Melopsittacus undulatus. Next base: position 13,132,870 of record NC_047530.1, read on the forward strand.
TGTACAGGGGCAAGCGCTCACACCCGTTCTTGCAAAATACCTTCTGCAGGTGAGCACTGATGCATCCAGTCCAGGGGGATGTGCCCACGGAGGGGCATCTCTGACACCTGGGATGGCAACAGGCCTAAAGAATGGCTCCACAGCATCCTCATAGATAAGCTAAGGAAGTGTGGGCTTGATGATCAGGTAGTGAGGTGGATCAAGAACTGGTTGAAAGGAAGAAGGCAGAGAGTTGTGGTCAATGGGGCAGAATCTAGCTGGAAGTCTGTGACTAGTGGAGTCCCTCAGGGGTCGGTGCTGGGACCAGTGCTGTTTAATATTTTCATCAATGACCTGGATGAGGGAACTGAGTGTACCCTCAGCAAGTTCACTGATGACATTAAACTGGGAGGAGTGGCTGACACACCAGAAGGCTGTGTTGCCATTCAGCGAGACCTGGACAGGCTGGAGAGTTGGGCAGGGAGAAACTTGATGAAATTCAACAAGGGCAAGTGTAGAGTCTTGCATGTGGGGAAGAACAACCCCATGTACCAGTACAGGTTGGGGGTTGACCTGCTGGAAAGGAGTGAAGGGGAAAGGGACCTGGGGGTCCTGGTGGATGGGAGGATGACCATGAGCCGGCAATGTGCCCTTGTGGCCAAGAAGGCAAATGGCATCCTAGGGTGCATTAGAAAGGGTGTGGTTAGTAGGGCAAGAGAGGTTCTCCTCCCCCTCTACTCTGCCTTGGTGAGGCTGCATCTGGAATATTGCATCCAGTTCTGGGCCCCTCAATTCAAGAAGGACAGGGAATTGCTTGAAAGAGTCCAGTGCAGAGCCACAAAGATGATGAAGGGAGTGGAACACCTCCCTTATGAGGAGAGGCTGAGGGAGCTGGGTCTCTTTAGCTTGGAGGAGACTGAGGGGTGACCTCATCAGTGTTTACAGATATGTAAAGGGTGGGTGTCAGGATGATGGATCTTACAACATTAAGTTTCTGGTGTGGGTTTGAGTAAGTGCTTGTGGTTGCTGCATGCAGCAGCTGGCATCATTTAATATTCAAGAAGTCCCTGTAAGAAGACACAGTTCATTTTGCAGTGTTATTGCTGACCATCATGCTTCAGAGCCTGGTTTTTGATCCCTAGATGTGGGTCTGAGCTGGGCTTAGAGCGAAGCTGTGTTCCCAGGGCAAAGAGGATATCCCTAGCCCTTTTTCTAGGCAAGGGTTGAATTCCCTTTTTTACCCAAGCAACTGGGTCTATATTTTCCTCATCCTGTTCCGTTAATGCAACCACTGAAACTAAAATTTGATACCTGTAAGTTTTCATTTCTAAGCCTAGTTGTACAATTAAATCCTTTTGTAGGAAATTGCTTCCTGCTACATGAATGTATAACAATTGCCCTTGAATTGTTTCACTATATTATTCAAGGTAATGTCTTCAAAAACAGGAACAGAAGATCCCTCTCGCTGAAAATCCCTCTCTTTTTACTCCCAAAACAGTTATCCTTTGGTTTAATAATTTCGGTGCACCTGATCAAGTGTGTGATTACATGTGCACATGTGTGCAGTTAAGTGTATGGCTCCACATGCATGTGATTATGTATGCAAAGTGTGCTGTGCCTGCATGGGGCTGCTCATGAGAAGCGTTTCTGGAGCTGTGGCAATGCCATCTGGTAAGCTTGACTGCACAAATACAAACAGCAAGTTGTGGAGCAGGCTTTTTTACTGCAGGGCCAAACAATGTTCCTGAAATACTGTAAGTCATTTATAGCATTTCCCCCTGTCCTGGGTTCAGCAGTAGCAGTCATTTTTTCTCCTTCTTGGTAGCTGGTGCAGTGCTGTTTTGACTTTCGGCCTGTGAACGGTGCTGATAGCACCTATGTTTTTGGTTACTGCTCAAATGTTTTACTCTGGCCTTTCTGCACCTCATGCTCTGCCAGGGAAGAGGGGAGGCCGGGAGGAAGCAGAGACAGGACACCTGATCCAAACAAGCCAAAGAGGTATTCCATACCATAGCACGTCATACCAAGGATGTAACCCAGAGTTACCTGGAAGGGCTGGAGCTCTCTGGTGGGGGGGGGTTGGAGGAGGTATCAGTTGGTGCTCGGTCAGGCAGGGTGGGGTGAGTTATAGGTCAACGGGTGGTGAGGTGTTGTATCCTCTTCACTTGTTATTTCCTTTATCATTATTATTATTATTGGTGGTAGCAGTAATGATTTCTGTTATACCTTAGTTATTAAACTGTTCTTATCTCAACCCGTGGGAGCTACGTTCTTTTGATTCTCTTCCCCAACTCTCTGGGAGTTGGGGGAGTAAGGGGGGGAGTGAGTGAACGAGCTGTGCGGCTTGGTTTAAACCACGACACCCCCCTTCTCTTTTGTAAAAGCAGTAAGAGAATTTATTGTTCCTGAAAGCAAGGGATTCAGACTGCTGTCTCACCCCAGTTCCAGCAGAGGAAGGCACCGTGTGAGCCTCAGGCAGTCAGCCCTGCCAAAGCAGCTTGGGTCTGACCTGGCATATGCCCATCCCCTCTGCCCAATGCATCCCACCCTGGCAGCATGGTGCTGGCAGTATTGCAGAGCTGGCCTCTTTCCAGAGAGGCTATGTCAGCCTCTCTTGTCACAATCTCTTGATGTCCAACTGCACACACACAGCAGTGATCTGAGCATGGGTGGGCTTCTCTGAGCCCAGTGGCACTGCACCCATCACAGCTGCAGATGCTGCTCCTCCTGCTCATTAGGGTTGTCTTGGGGTGGGTTATAAACTATTTGGGGGGAATCATATGGAGGGGGTAAACTCTTTAGAGGATCCCATGCCTTAGGTTCCTCAGTATTTCCCTTAATTTTCTTGTTTGTTCTTTTTAAGGGGAACAAGTGAACTGCAGGGAGGGGCAGAATTACTTCCTCCTGCTTCACTGTTGATCCTGACCTGAGTCTCCCAGGAGACCTCTTCCACTTCTGACACTCCCAGCATACCCAGCATGCAGCATAATCAGGCTCTTCTTGTGAGAAAGGTTCCTTAACATAGAATCATAGAATAGTTAGGGTTGGAAAGGACCTTAAGATCATCTTGTTCCAACCCCTCTGCCATGGGCTGGGACACCTCACACTAAACCATGTCACCCAAGGTTCTGTTCAACCTGGCCTTGAACACTGCCAGGGATGGAGCATTTACCACTTCTTTGGGCAACCCATTCCAGTGCCTCACCACCCTCACAGTAAAGAATTTCTTCCTTATATCTAAGCTAAACTCTCCTGTTTAACTTTGAACCTGTTACCCCTTGACATTTACATGAAGATTTGAAGTCTGAGATTCTTATGTTTCCCTAGCCCCACACTTTGGCCAAAAAATGGCCAGTGGCTGAATACTTTCCTTTGTCCATATAAAATAACAGTACTGTACCATCTTTTTTTTTTAAATCTTGTCCCTTTTTATATAAGACACATCTTTCCAATTTGTCAACATCCTCCCTAAGGGGCTTTCTGGAGGAATGGTATCCCTGGGATGATTCCTCTCATCCCTTCTCTTTTCCTTAGGCTTATTTTTCTTACTCTCTATTCTGTTTCCTGAGACTTCCTTTCAACAAGTCCTTACACTTTGTCCTTCTTTGGCTGTATCCCTCACAGAATAACAGAAATGTGGATCCAGACTCCACACTCTCTTTGTACATCTCAGACACACACTCAAGTCTCTCAGAATGTCCCAGCCGCCAAGGTAAGGGTTAGGGTTCATTTTTGCTGATCAGGATGCTGGGGCTGCCCCACTCACCAGATGCCAACCACCACACCCAGCTCAGTCGTGAGGTACAGGTTGATGGTGTTGTTCAGCAGCAGCTCCTGACAATGAAAGTCAATGAAGAAAAGGGAAGCCACTAGATAAAAAATCACAGCAGTTACTCAAGCCACCCAAGAGTCATCACAGACAGGTTCTTTTACGCATTTGTTCCAAAGCAGGATGTTACCGGTTTTAAATTACTCACCTGGAACCCCAGGGCCACTCTCAGCCCAGCCCAAGAGCAGGGAAGTGAGCACAGGCCCTCAGCCACCTCCTCCCACACAGATTTCTAACCCCACTGGCATTATGCGTGCCCACGTGTTGCAACAGCTTGCACAACACAAGGCACCAATGGAAAAGGTACTTCAATGCCTTCTCTGCAAGCCTGTGGCAGGGGCATCAGATGGGTGCTGTACCGGTGCCACCCATGCAGTGAATGAAGCACTGCTCTTGGTCTACAGCCAACAATGAAGTGCAGGGGCACCATCTTTGCACAATAGCTGCTGCAGGTGGGCACTGACACTTACAGTCTAGGGGGATGTGCCTACCAAGGGGCACCTCTGATACCTGGGATGGCAACAAGCCAAGGAATGGCTTCATGGGGATAGCAAGGTGACATAGGGACACAGCCACAGCATGGCATCATGAGTGTGGGGGCACAGCCATGGTATGGGGGATCACAACCATGGCAGAGTGCCACGGAGCCACAGCCACAGTATGGCATCCTGACCTCAGCAAGTGACAAGGCCACGCTAAGGGGACACGGGAGCATGGCCACAGCATATGGTGATGGCTTCAGTAGCACGGCAAGGCTGTGGCACAGAGACAGACCTACGGCACAGGGGACACACACGGGGAAAGGAACCAGCTGCAGGTTTCTCCCCTTCCAGAAGGAGCGGGGATACCCGCGCTGGTTTCAAACCAGTCTTTTTGTTATTAACCTGAGGTTTTTATCCGCAACCTTTCCCTCGGCAAGGCCGCGGCCCCAGCCTCAACCCCCCTGCACGGCAGCCTTGGGGCAGCCTCGGCCCCGCCCCGGCTGTACTGGAGGCGGGGCCTGAATAAGGCGGCCGCGGCGCGGGCAGTCGGCGGAAGCTGTGGCGATGCGGCGGCGGGGCGATGGCGGCTGCACCGACGGCGACAGGGCCTGGGAGGAGTTCAGTTCGCAGGCGGAGCGCAGGGCCATGGCAGAAAGCAGAGCCCAGGCGGAGCGCAGGGCCCGGGAGGCGCTCGGGGCCCGGGAGGAGCGGCGGTGAGTACCCGCCGCGGTGCCGGCGGCCCGGGCTGCCGGGTCAGCGCAGAGGCGCAGGGACCGTGTCCGCGGGTCCCGCTGTCCCCGGCCGTGTTCCCTGCCGCGTATCCCTTGGCCGTGTGCCACCGCTGTGCCCCTGTGCCGTGGGTTTGTCCCCTGTGCTGTGGCCATGCTCCTGTGTCACCACGGCGTGGCCTTGTCATTTGCTGAGGCCATGACCCTGTGCCTGTCCCCCATGGCATGGCCGTGCCACCCTGCACCAGTCATGATGGCTGTGGCTCCATATGGATCCTGCCAATAACGTGATCCCCCATTCCATGGCTGTGCCTCCACCTTCATGATGCCATGCTGTGGCTGTGTCCCCATGTCATCTTGCTATCCCCATGAATCACAGAATCCCAAGGGTTGGAAGGGACCTCGAAAGATCATCTAGTCCAACCCCCCTGCAAGAGCAGGGTAACCTAGAGTACATCACACAGGAACTTGTCCAGGCGGGCCTTGAATATCTCCAATGTAGGAGGCTCCACAACCCCCCTGGGCAACCTGTTCCAGTGCTCTGTCACTCTCACGGTAAAGAAGTTCTTCCTGATGTTCACATGGAACCTCCTATGCTCCAGTTTACACCCATTGCCCCTTGTCCTATCACTGGATATCACTGAAAAAAGCCTAGCTCCATCATCCTGACACCCACCCTTTACATATCTGTAAACACTGATGAGGTCACCCCTCAGTCTCCTCCAAGCTAAAGAGCCCCAGGTTCCCTCAGCCTCTCCTCATAAGGGAGGTGTTCCACTCCCTTCATCATCTTTGTGGCTCTGCGCTGGACTCTTTCAAGCAATTCCCTGTCCTTCTTGAACTGAGGGGCCCAGAACTGGATGCAATATTCCAGATGCAGCCTCCCCAAGGCAGAGTAGAGGGGGAGGAGAACCTCTCTTGCCCTACTAACCACACCCTTTCTAATGCACCCTAGGATGCCATTTGCCTTCTTGGCCACAAGGGTCCATTGCTGGCTCATGGTCATCCTCCTGTCCACCAGGACCCCCAGGTCCCTTTCCCCTTCGCTACTTTCCAGGAGGTAAACCGCAACCAGCACTGGTACATGGGGTTGTTCTTCCCCACATGCAAGACTCTACACTTGCCCTTGTTGAATTTCATCAAGTTTCTCCCCACCCAACTCTCCAGCCTGTCCAGGTCTCGCTGAATGGCAACACAGCCTTCTGGTGTGTCAGCCACTCCTCCCAGTTTAGTGTCATCAGTGAACTTGCTGAGGGTACACTCAGTTCCCTCATCCAGGTCGTTGATGAAAATATTAAACAGCACTGGTCCCAGCACCGACCCCTGAGGGACTCCACTAGTCACAGACCTCCAGCTAGATTCTGCCCCATTGACCACAACTCTCTGCCTTCTTCCTTTCAACCAGTTCTTGATCCACCTCACTACCTGATCATCAAGCCCACACTTCCTTAGCTTATCTATGAGGATGCTGTGGAGCCATTCTTTAGGCCTGTTGCCATCCCAGGTGTCAGAGATGCCCCTCCGTGGGCACATCCCCCTGGACTGGATGCATCAGTGCTCACCTGCAGAAGGTATTTTGCAAGAATGGGTGTGAGCACTTGCCCCTGTACAAGAATATTGGGTGTAGATCAAGAGCAGTGCCTCATTCACTGCAGTGACTGTGAGGGCATCTTCGGCCCGTTGCTGCTGGTGAGGCTGCTGAGTCTGAAGTCTCAGGGTGTGACTGGGGCTTGAGGAGCTCCCTATGGCTCCATCATGGCTCATGGCACCGTATATGTCAGGCTTCTTGGAGGGATACAGGTGCCCAGGGGACTATGGCACCCTGCCCTGGCACCCCTCTTGCAATCCTTTCTTGGCATCTTGCAGCACTCCCCAGAACAGGCACTGGACTCAGTCCTCTTCAGCAGGAGTGATGGTGATGGCAGGCACATGCTGCCAGGGAGTGCGCTGCACTTGGATGCCTGTCAGAAACCTCTGCCCTGAATCCCCCGGCGCTGTGCCCGGACTGGTTTCCCCCCATCACCCAGCCCCAGCAGCCCATGAGAGATGTTGATGCTGGACAAGCTGCAGCCCTTGGCTTTCCCCTCCCTCTCAGAGGCTGGGGCTTCAGCTGGTCAATGGCTTGCTGCAGAGGGCATAGCTGGGGCAGCTGGATGTGTGCCCTAGCCCTTGGGAGCATGATGCTGTCAGAGGTGGTCACACTCCCTGCCCTGTACTGGTGGCATTGCAGGACATTGCTCCGGGGATTGGTTTCTCCCACAGGCTGTGGGTTTCCCAAGCCCCTTCCCCAGATTTCCTCCTTGTCCCTGGAGAATCACAGAGGCTGTTGGTCCTGGGCCTGGGGACACCTCTGTGACCATGTCTCAGCAGTCACAGCTCAGGGTGTTGCGACAGAGTGTGGGCTGCTCCTCATTGCCGGTTTGGCTTGCAGCTCCTGGCCCTGGTGCTTGCCCTGCCTTTCTTCCCGCGGGAGGCTGTGGGGGGCTGGATCATGGCCTTTCATGATGCTGTGTCACACTGGGGCTGCTCTGAGAGCTCAGCTCCATGCCCAAAAGCCAAACACAACCCTGCTGTGGATAACCAGCTCCCCATAGCATTGGAACAGAAACAGCAGCCTCAGGCCCTTGAAGGGGACAAGCCATTGCCTTCACAACTGGGGTAGGGAGCGGGACCCCACTCTGCTGTGCCCCAAAGCCTATGGGGTGGGAAGGGATGTGCTAACAAGATGACTTCTTTGCAGGGGCTGGCTGCGCTGGTGTCCCTGGCTGCTCACTGTCCTCTTGGTCCTGCTCCTCATCTACATCTCTGTGCCCATCCTCATCCGCCTCTTCCCTGTCCTGCTCACCAAATTTGTCTACCTGAACTTCCGTGAGTGCCCCAGGCTGGGAGAACCACCCAACTCGGGATTCATCAGGAAGAGAGTTGGGGGGACCCTGAAATGTGGGTGGGGTGCCCCCAGTGCATGGGTGGCACTGGTACAGCACCCATTGCTGTTTCCTTGCCATGGGCTTGCAGAGGAGGCATGTAGTTAATTTCTGTTGATGCCTCCTGTTCTGTAACCTGCAATAATATGGTGCTGTCCACCCTATTTACTGCCTGAAGTTGCAACATGTGGGCACGCACAGTGCCAGTGGGTTAGAAACCTGTGTGGGAAGAGGTAGCCGAGGGCTGTGCTCACTTCCCCGCTCTTGAGCTGGGCTGAGAGTGGCCCTGGGGTTCTAGGCAAATAATTTAAAATCAATAACATCCTGCTTTGGAACAAATGCATAAAAGCAGCTGGGTGTGATGATTCCCGGGTTGCCCAAGTGATGGCTGTGATTTTTTCCCCAGTGGCCTTTCCTTTCTTCGTTGACTTTCGTCAGCCAGAGCTGCTGCTGAACAACACCATCAACCTGTACCTCACGACTGAGCCGGGTGTGGTGGTTGGCATCTGGTGAGTGGGGCAGCCCCAGCATCCGGAGTGGGCACAGCTGGGTGGCTGCTCCAGTGTCCTGCAGCCCCCCCAGGTTAACCCCACTCTGCCTCTGCAGGCACACGGTGCCAGACAGCAGAGGTGCTGAGGCACTGGGCAAGGACCAGAAGTGGTACGAGGAAGCGCTTGGCGACAATCACCCCGTGATCATCTACCTGCACGGCAATGGGGGGACCAGGCGAGTACCTGTGAGCACCCCTACCTCTGCCAGGAGAGGAGGCTGCTCCCACACAGCATCTTTGTTTGGGTGAGAACTAGCAAACTCCATGCAGCAGCCAGCAGTGCTGCCTTGCCAGGGCTGCTGTAGCAGTGTCTGACCCCACGAGTCAAGGACAGTCCCTTGGAGTTTAAGGGAAACGCCAAATCCCACTCAGCCCAGAGCATCCAACTCTACCCTCCTGAGAGGAGGTCACCTCAGTCCCTTGCTGCTGGAGGAGAAGGTTCTTTGAGGGTCCCTGCCTGAACTCTAACCTCATTTTCCCCATCAGAGCTGCAAGGCACCGCATCCAGTTCTTGAAGGTAAGTGGTTGCTTGTGATTGGACTGGCACCTGCTGGGAGTAAGGCTCACACTGGCCCCAGGGCCTCAAGAGAGACCCTGGCCAGAGTGAACCCCACCATGCTGGGGGTCCTAAGGTGCAACCTCCACCCAGACATAAAACAGTGCTGCTCCTCCAACAGACAATGGGTGCTGCTGGCTTCCACATCCTGGCTCTCGACTACAGAGGTAAAGTCATTCCCCTGCCTCTTGCTGAGTGACCCTCCTAAGGCCAGCCTCCCCAGGTTCGTGACACCTAGCCATGTCCCCTGCAGGCTATGCGGACTCCAGCGGGCACCCCACGGAGAATGGCTTCACCACGGATGTCCTGGCACTCTATGACTGGGCCAAAGCACGGAGTGGGAACAGCATCATTCTCTTCTGGGGACACTCCCTGGGGACAGGGTAGGTGTGGGGCTGGGCAATAGGTGGTGTGTTTGCCCCATGGGTGCTGCCTCACTGAAGTCTGCAGACAGTCCCTGAGCTGTGACACTGCTGCCAGAGTAGCGCCACTTGGGGATGGACAAGCGGTTGGAGCAGCTCCTTGGTGGAAGCATCTACAAGGCAAAACCCAGCAGGAAAAGCGGGTGTTAAGGGTGCTGTGCATCCCACTGAGGCATCATTGCTGCTCCCCCTCACTTTCACCTCTCTTCTCACAGGATTGCTACAAATGCAGCAAGGAAACTGCAGGAGGAGCGAGGTAAGGGCCACTGTGGCTGGGTTGGCCCTGTGCAGTTGTCCTCTGGGCTCTGCACATCCCTGATGTGCCACAATTCAGGGGCCACTGAGGAGCTGGGGATCCCTGTCACAGCTAAAGCATCAGGGTCAGCTCCTGGAGCAGGGACAAGCGACCATTCCCATGCTTCTTAGAGGGAAGGGGGCATTTTGGTCTCATAGCTGATGCCTGGGGAGAGAAATTCCCCCATACCCATGCCTGCTCTCACTGCACTCTGACCTCAGGGGTCCAGGTTGATGCCATTGTTCTGGAGTCGCCCTACACCAACATCCGTGAGGCAGCTGCGCACATCCCCCTCACCAAGGTGAGCGCAGGGCTTCAGTCCGTAGGGTCCCACCATGGTTACAGATCAAGGGCTCTCAGAGGCAGCCCCAGCTCCCTGGGTCTTCCCCCCTTTGCAGAGAAGGGTGCATCAGTCAAGGGCAAAGCTTAGCACCCCCCAACTCTCTCCCTGGCAGATCTACCGCCAGTTCCCAGGCTTCGAGTACCTCATCCTGGACTCACTCGCTCGGGCTGACATGTTCTTCCGCAGCGATGAGAAGTGAGTGTCTGGTGGGAAGGGGCACCACTGCGCTGTGGGGATGGTAGTGGTACCACCTGGTCAAGGAGAGGGGGTTTGGACATGTCACACCATGAAATTCCTGTGTTCTGATTTAGGTTTGCTCATCTTACTCATGCTTTATGAGTGGCTTTTTATTTGCAGAGCTTCAGATACCACTATTACTGCTGCATAAAGTCCACAAACCACTATCCTCTTTGTGAGCAATACACGCTCCAGTCCCACCCACAGCACAGCATGCACACCTCAATAGCCTTTACTGAAAGCCTTGAAGCTTTTGAAGCCTGAGCACTCCATAACCAGGTCTAAGCTTTTAGGGTGCTTGGTGCTGCCATGCCAGGACAAGTGGTGTGGGCATCACCCTGGAGTGGTTCAGCAGCTGCCTGTAGCTACCGATGGGCTGGGCTGACTCTGAAGGGCAGTGCCAGGAGGTCAGGATTGCTGTGAGAGATTTTGCAGGGGCTGGGGAGGCTCCTGTGGGCCCATCAGTTCCCGTGTGACTCCTCAGCACTGTGCTTGCTGTTCACAGTGTGCAGGTGCTGTCCTGCCCGCTCCTCATCCTGCACGCAGAAGATGATTCCATCCTGCCTCAGCTCCTGGGACGCAAGGTGGGGACTGGTCCCTGTGCATGGGCTTTAATGTGGGTGGGCAACGTTTGAGCCTGGGGTTGGGGGGCTGAAGTGGCTGGAGAGGAGGTGGCCATCCCTGGGATGCCACAGGGGGTATGAGAACCTCTCCACATGCCACTAACAGAGCTCCCACCCTGCATCAGCTCTTTGAGACAGCACGCAGCGCCTACAAGGACAAAACCAAGGTGAAGTTCATTACCTTTCCCAAAAAGCTAGGCCTGGGCCATGACTACATCTCCTTCAACCCAGAGGTGCCTGCCTTGGTGAAGTAAGTGCTTCTCTGCAGAAATGGGGGGTACAGAATGAGCTCAGACCACTTCTTCCAGGGGTGCATCCTCCCGTCACAGCCATGCAGGTGTCTTCAGTCTGCTCCTTCCCCTCTTATACTGCTCACTGGCATCACTTATTGAACTCCAGTTGCCCCTCACTACCCCAAAGCTGTCTTAAGCCTGGGTGTCATGGGGTTGTGGCACTGCAGCGAGGTCCTATCTACTCTGCCCTGCATACAGAACTTTGCTTTAAGCACAGCACAGTCCTACATCTAGGGATCAGAAACCAGGCTCTGAAATGGTCAGCAATAACTGTATAAGATTTACCGCATCTTGTTACAGAGACTTCCTGAACATTAAGTGATGCCAGCTGCTGCATGTAGCAACCACAAGCACTTACTCAAATCCACACCAGGAACCTGTTATGGCACTGAACTTACTGTTGTAAGTAATAAAACTACTGAAAAATGTTCTAATTATCCCACTGCCTCAAGGATGCTTCGGGATACTTGGGGGATGGGGATACTGTTGTGATCTGGCTGCTGCTCCTGGAACAGGACCATAAAAACCATACCCAGGAGCAGCACATGGGGCATTGGGGGGGGATGGGACACACAGGTACATAGCCCTACTGCAACTACCCCTTAATTCCCCAGCACTGATGCCTCAGGACTGGCAAGAGCTGCATCCCAAGTCCTGCTTCAGCATCACCTGCAAGGGCTCAGACAGCTGTGCTCAGTGGTGCTCCTCACCCTATCACTGTCTGAGCCCCAACCCCTCACCCCTGACACCCAGCTTTTTGCATTAGTGTTCATACGAGCCCAGTCCCTAATTTAGGCTTCAGCAAAGAGCCCCCTGGACTCCAGTGACACAACAGGGCAAGAGTTCTCGCATTCTGCACGACACGAGCTACAAAAATCACCCCTTCCCCACCCATAGGAAAGCCAGCAGCAGCACAGACACCACAGAGCGGAGACAGAGCATTGTACAGAGGCTGTGCTCACGTCCCTCAGCTCCAGCTGCCAGCAGCTCCATGTCCCTACGCGGCTGTGCCGTTGGGTGTACTCTGCTCAGCCGTGTCCCGGGGCTCATTGGGTGGTGGAATCTTCAGGTTGGAGGGCTCCACGTGCCAGATGTCCCGGGCATATTCCTTGATGGTGCGGTCGCTGGAGAACTTGCCAGCTGCTGCGATGTTCCTGATGACCATCTTGGTCCATGCCTTGGAGTTCTGCAAAGAGGGAGGTGGGACTGTGGCTGGAGGCTTGCACCCGTGGGTGCTACACTGGCCCTAAGATGGGGGACTCCCTGCAGCGGCACATCCAGGAGCCTCCTCACCAGGAACCCATGTACGTGCACAGACCCATCCCCAAGGAAGGGGATGCGGTGCCCCCATCAGAGCTCCCCTGCCTCGTCCCCAGGCCGGCACTCACCAGGTACAGCTCGCTGACCTTCTCCTGGCACCTGACATAAGCCTCATAGTCTGCAAAAACTTTAAACCTGCAGCAGCAAAGAAAGGAGTTGGCGGCAGCAGGAATGCAGAGGTGGGAGCTTGGTGTGGACGGTGGCTGCAGCACACAGGGCTTGGGCTGCCGCATCTTGGGCTGCCTCCAACACGAGCACTTCAGACAAGTTCACCCTGCCCAAGCCCTGTTTGCGCAGAGCCCTGCAAGCCTGTGGGTGCTTCGGCACGTGTGCTCTGGGAGGGCACACTGGGAGACATTGCTCTAGTGCAGATGCTGGTGGCCCTTGGCTGCTTAATGCTCTGGCCAGGAAAGCCCTGCAGATGCTTACAAGCATCCATCATCTGGTGAGGGCTGTGTACCCAAATACATCTTGGCCTTAATGTACCCCAGGCTTTAATGGGCCAAGCATAAGGTGCTGGACACGGACCCATCTCTTGTACCAGTGAAGCATCAATTGCTCGAGCACATGCACATCATCAGAGCTAGAAAATTGGACATTATCAGCCAGAGGGTGGACGGTCGGTGCAGGGTGCTGCTCCACATGGGCACCAGGAGTTTGGTAGGGGAACCCAACCCAGGGGATGGATGGCATCCCAGGGCTCACCTGTCGTGGTGGAAGAGCATGTTGACCACATCGCTGAAGAGCTCAGGCTCCTCTGGGGAGAAGAAGCCACTCTTAATCTGGTCAACGGCTTCCTTCAACTCGGGGAGCTGGTTGTAGTACTTCTGGGCATTGTACCTGCCAGGGAAGGGCTCATATGAGACTATGCTGCTCCAGCTGCCTGTGGTAGCGTCCCCACGGTGTCCCCAGCCCTCACCCTTCCCTGTCCAGCTCTGTGACATCCTCCACCCTCATGCCAAAGATGAACAGGTTTTCCTCTCCAGCCTCCTCAGCCATTTCCACGTTGGCTCCATCCATGGTGCCGATGGTCAGAGCCCCATTCAGCATGAACTTCATGTTCCCTGTGCCCGATGCCTCAGTGCCTGCTGTGGAGATCTGCTCCGACAGGTCAGTAGCAGGGATCACTGCCAACAGAACATGTGGACACAAGGGGCTCACAGTGACCAGCTTTGCATTTATAATGTCAAAGGTTGCATTTCCTGCCTAGCAGTGACAGAGCCGTGGGCTGGTGAACAGCCATGGGGCCGATGTACCCTCCCCACAGTGTGCTCCACACGGGCTACCTTTCTCTGCCAGCGAGACCCTGTAGTTCTCCAGGAAGATGACCTTCAGCTTACTCCCCACAATGGGGTCGTTGTTCACCACCTGAGCCACAGCATTAATGAGCTTGATGATCATTTTAGCCATGTGATATCCTGGGGCAGCCTAAGAGAAAAGCCACAGGTGAGCCCAGAGAGCTGGCCAGGGGCAGGGGAGGTCCACCCAGTGCCCACCTGCCCAGGAAGGACCTGCTCAAGACTTCTTCCATCACCTCATCCAACCCACGTGTTGCACCACCAAGCTTGCAGGAGCTTCTCTGACCAAAAGAAGTACATGGCTGTGCAAGCCCCAGAACTCGGTGCCTTGCTTGGATTGAAGGCAAGAAGCGCTCCCTGCCCCCCCCGCCCCTGCCCTCCAGCACTTCCTGGAGAGCTTCATGGCCTGGCCACATGAGACATCTGCAACCAGTTTCCCCAAGGCATTGTCAAGGACTTCCTCCAAAATGCCTAAAACTCTTGACCCAACTCACCTTGCCCCCAATGATCACTGTCCTTGGCACAAAGAGCTTTGCAGGATCCTTCCTGATGCCTGGAGAAAACAGCAGCAAAGTGTCCCACTCTGTTTTAGCTGCATCCCAGGGGCTGGGAATGCTCATGCACCCGCAGGGGAGCCTGTCCCCTTGGGGTGCATGGTGGCTTACGGTTGTACATAGTGATGATGTGCAGGCAGTTCATCAGCTGCCGCTTGTACTCGTGAATCCTCTTCACATGCACATCGAACATGGAGGAAGGGTTGATCTTCACTTTGTACTCCTTCTCCAGGTACAGCGCAAACTTCACCTTGTTCTCCTGGGCGAGGGCACAGAGCACGTCAGCGCCAGCCTTTGCTCCCCCTGCCTCCAGCCCCTGGCCACCCCCTCACCTGCTTCACTTTGGCAACCTCCCGGATGAAGAGGTCGTCGTCCACGCACCCGTGCAGCTTTGTCAGCTGGCTCAGGTCCCGCACATAGTCCTCACCTATTTTCTGCAACAGGAGCACAGGCACGCGCTGACCACGGGATGTGCGCCGGCGCCTTCGTGGGCGTGCTGCTCCCGGCTGGCAGAGCCAGCAGTTCTTGGGAAGCAGGAGCAGAGCCCTCGGGTAAGGCATAAACACACCTCCACCATTTAGAAGATGTAAAGGGCTGAGACTGGGGCAGTGTTCCCAGGGTCAGGAAGGGCTGGGGGCCAGCACGCTCCCCCCACAGCGTTACCTCTGCGATGAGCTCCGCCAGCCCCGGGTTGCAGAGCAGGAGCCAGCGCCGCGGGGTGATGCCGTTGGTCTTGTTCTGAAACTTCTCCGGCTCCAGCGCTGCAAAGTCCTCAAAACTGTGAGGATGAGGAGGGGGCAAGTTCAGGTTTGCCTCCTGGCACCACCATTACCAAGCCAAGCGTGATCCCACCACCATGCTTACACTTGAGTCTTGACTATTTCCGAGTGGATCTTTGCCACGCCATTGACAGCGTGGGAGCCGACGATGCAGAGATGGGCCATGTTGATCCGCTTGGTACCTCCCTCCTCAATCAGGGACATCCTCTGAAGTCGGTCCACGTCGTTAGGGAAGAGGAATGCAATGTGCTGTGGAGAAGGCCAGAGAGACGGTGAGGGGTGCTGGCATTTAGGGATTTCCCACCCAATTGCTCCTGAGGAGAGGGCCACAGCGATGTCTCCAATGCACTTGACATGGTGAGCCACAGAGCGATGGCTTTTACTTGAAAGTGACAGTGCAAACCCCCTCCAAAGGGTGCCCTTCCCCAGCGTGGACGTCTCCAGACATAAGGACATCCCAAGCCCCCACAGTCATAGAGGTGGGTTTTGGGGCACGTGTGGCCAGCGGAGCTGTTTCAGGAACAGCCTTGTGCTGCCAGCCCAGGAGGCCAAAACTCCACCTCTTTTGTATCCTCCACCTCATCCCTTCCCAGGATAAACTCTGTGTTTAGGGAGCAAAGAAAGGCCAACAGGTAAGGCTCTGGAGCAGTGTGTGAAGTCTTTAAAATAGCCAGTAACTGCAGGATGGCAACTGCGCACCAACCTCCCAAAACATCAGGCAGAAGCACCTGGCCACACACCCAACATCATTGGTCTGTGCACCCCTTAGTCCTGAGACAGCACAACACATGTCACCCCTGTGCCCCTCTCTGGAGAGGGTTCCTCTGCTGCCCAAGGCACTTACATCCAGGTGTCTCTGGTTGATCTCATAGATGATCTGCAGGTGTCTGGGAAGCAGTTTCTCCACCAGGTCCACTGGCCAGCGCTCCAGGGCTTCGGGAAGCACTGTGTGGTTGGTGTAGGCAAAGGTCCGCTTGGTGATGTCCCAGGCCTGCCAGGGGAGAGCTGGTGCTGAGCAGAGAGGCTGGCTGCCAGCAGCCATGCACAGTCCTCCCACCATGGTCAGCAGCACGGCCAAGCCGACTCCTCCAAGTTCCTACCCATTAAACCCATCCTGACCAATCCACATCATTCCCCAGGCCACCAGCAGCTACAAAACTGGTTCCCCAGCTCCTCCATCATGGGCTGGCAGGAAGATGAGTGCAAACAGAGGGGACCAGCAGCCAAGTCAGGTCTCTCTACCTTGTTCCACGGCAGCTTCTCGATGTCCACGAAAATCCGCATCAGCTCAGGGATGGCCATGGCAGGGTGAGTGTCATTCAGCTGGATGGCAACCTGTGGCAAGAGCAGCATGTGGGGATGTGTGGGGGACATGTGGGCATCCCACTGCCCATCAGCTCTGCACAGGTACCCAGAGAGGGTCCACAAAACATCTCCAGGCCTGGGGGGCACCTGGGAGGCATTGACATGAGCTCCAAGGCACATGTCAGGGCAACGTGGGCTCGTACCTGGTCAGGGAAGGAATCAAACACGATTCCGACACTGTCTGTGCTCCCAAACTTGGATGCTTTGAAGCGGCGTATGATGTCCTGGAGGGTGGCAGCCACAACGAAGTACTCCTGCTTCAGCCGCAGCTCTTTCCCTTCAAAGAACTGAGAGCAGAGGAGCAGGCACTGAAGCACTGCAGTGCGCTGCCCAGGCACTGCCTGCGCTGCGGGAGCTGGGCCTCCCTGGGCCTTCCTGCATGAGGGACCTGCACCAGCACACGTGCACCGGCACATGTGCACCGGCACACATGCACCACACAGCGCGGTGCGAGGCCCCACTGCTTTTCCTATGCTGCTTCTGGCAGCAGCTCTAACCCCAGCATCTCTCCATGCTTTCCAGATTGCAGCACAGGGTGTGAGATGTGCCTGCCACTGCCAACAGGTTGAGTCCCTCCCAGGCATCGTCAAAACCTGTTCTCCCTGGCTTGAAAAGTCTGGCCAAAAGGAAAGGTACTGGGGACACAGGAAGGGAAGCTGCAGGGGCTGTAAGACCGAGGAGCTAATTCTGAGCCAAGAATTAAAGCCACTGTTCATACACCTGGCACCTGGGAAGCCTGGGCTAGGCTTAAATGGGAAAACCCCATCAGGGCTTGTCCAAAACAGACTGCAGAGAGCGGAAAGCTGCCCTTCAGCTTCTTCCCCTATGCCTGCAAGCAGGACATTCTCATCCCCTACTCCCTTTTACCACACTGAGCACAGATTTGCCCAGGAACAGTCGTCTCTACTGCAGCTCTGGTGAGAAACAGCAATCCCACCCAAGCACTACAGTCAACTTGAAGCACAACTAAAAGCATCTCTGCGATGTCTCGGGGCTACTCCACTTCACACTCTGTCTGGGTGCTCTTTATCCATCCCTAAACCAGGGACACTCTCCCTCCGCATCGTGACTTACATTGTCATTGGGGTAGAGGACACGGGATATGTTCTCCGCCAGATTTCTGTCCAGCACAGCCTGGATGTAGTCTCCGACATTGACTGTGGAGGAGCAGAGGGATAAGGTGGGCACGGGAACCCCCTCCACCCCATCCTGCTGGCACCCCACCAGCAGCCACTTACAGTCGCGCAGGTTGAAGTCGTTGGGTGCTCGAGCCGACCACAGGCGCATGGTGTTGACGGTGTTGTTCAAGTACCCGGGCACGGGGGTATCGTAGGGCAGCGCCAGCACCACCTACAACATCAGCAGGAGAGCTGAGGCTGGGCTGTGCCCCTGGCTGGTGTCCCTCCAGGTCTCCCCTGCCCCACCTGAGCCTTCCCATCCCACAGACCCTCCTCCGGGACTGAGCTCAGGGCTGCATCCATCTTCACGGTGGGGACGTGCTTTGTACCCACAGCCCCTGCCATAAGGACTTCTCAGCTCCCTCAGGTCTGCCCAGTGCCTGGTGTTTGCCAGAAGCACTCAGCGGATGGAGAACGGTCTGCGAGGGTCAGAAGAAGCTTAATTTAAGCTATCGTACCGTGCTGTGCATTGCACGCAGACCTGCTGCAAGTGCTTTTGGGTATTTCAGAGGTTGGCTGCAGTTGTGGAGCACCAAAACCTGTCCCCATTCCTAATGTCCATCTCCTCCCCACTTTGCTTCACCACTGCATTTTCCGCCCCAGCGAAGCACCCTCGCCAATACAACCCCCCCCACCCCCCCAACAGGGATGCTGCAGTACCCATGGCAGGGGTGCAGGCCCCCAGGTGATGGGACAAGCCACGCAAGGGGGTCCCCACACACTGGCCCCCATGAGGCTGTGCCCCAGCCCGTACCTGGGTGTCGACCCACTTGGCGCCAGTGGCAGCGTGCTCCACGCGGCCGTAGAAGTGCACGGGCAGCATGTACTCGGGACGGGCTTTCTCCCAGGGGTTGCCGTGCCGGAGCCAGTCGTCGGCTTCTTCCACCTGCCAGAGGGACGGGAGCTGTGGTGGGGCCACCCAGCCCCAGGGACCTCCCCAGGCTGTGCCACGTGCGGGACTGGGAAAGGCTCTGGCTGCATCGAGGGGATGATGCTTTGGAGACCGTCTGCCCTAAACCTGAATTCTGGTGCCACAGGGTGAGCCTGGAGTCTCTGCCCCAACCACCCTGAACCCCATAGTCCCCCTGCCACAGGGGTGAGGGATGGGGATGAGGAGGTGGGGACAAAATGAATGTTCCTCAGTGCACCGCTAACACTGATGTGCTGTGGCCAAGATGCCACCAGCCCCTCAGTGTCAGTGTCAGCCTGCCGGCCAGCTAATGAAGTGGACTTGTTCCCTGCCCCAGCAGTGCTGGGGAGAGCCCAGGCTAGAGATCACCTTTGGCACAGCCAGGTCAGAGCTCCGGGCAGCAGGGACATTGTGTGAGGGCCAGGGGAGATAAGCCACATCAGGACGCAGCAGCCAGGGAATGCTGTGCCAAGGAGGAAAGGCCTCCACCTGCTGGCAGCAGGGACAGATTTGGGGAGTGCTCACAGGGTCCCTCTGGGCACTCGGGGCTGCCTCCCACCAGGGGTGTTGCAGATGCACACCACATTTTCCACTGCATTTCCTAATCGGCCTCTTCCACCCTCTGGTGCTTTAACCCAGATGTCAGGCAGCACAGCAGGGCTCGGGGGCTGCATCTGGCCTCCACCAGACATCCCCACACCATCCCTGTACAACCTCAGTGAAACCATCCTCACCCCAGGAGGAGCACGGACACAACCTCTCCATCCCTGTTTGCACCAGTTTAAGAACTTAAACTTGCTCGAAAAATGCCTGACAAGTTTTAAACACCACAGCACCGGCAGCTCCTGCAGCCTCCAAGCTAAGAGAGAGCCTCTGTGCTCCCTGATCTCAACCTGATCTAAGGGGGAGGCCGGATTCAGGGCTTTGGCTGTGCCAGGGGAAGGTGAGGGCCACGCGCCTCCTTCCGTACCTGCCACCCGTCCCGGATCTTCTGGTTGAAGATGCCGTACTCGTAGCGGATGCCGTAGCCGTAGGCTGCCAGCCCCAGCGTTGCCATCGAGTCGAGGAAGCAGGCTGCAGGGGACAGAGGAGAGCACTGAGGGGCACTTCCCTGGGGAGCCCCAGGAGGCAGTGGGTCCTTCTCCCATGGAGCGCAATAGCCAGAAGCCCTGCAGGGATATGACCCCGGGCCAGCAGCAGCTGCTCACTGCCTGGCCACCCAACACCTCTCATCCTGTGCTGGACAGGCTGGAGCAATAAACCCCTATCCCCTGTTTTAGGTACCCCCTGCAGAGGATGCAAAGTCCCTGGGGCCGTGCCCCATCTCCCCAGGATTGAAACCATTTGGGGGCTCACTCACCAGCAAGCCTGCCCAGGCCACCATTGCCGAGACCAGCATCCTCCTCGATTTCCTCCAGCTCTTCCATGTCCAGCCCAAGCTATGGAGGAGAAGGAGAAGGTGATGGGCCAGACACGCTCAGTACCCAGCCCCGGGGAGCAGATGCGCTGCTGGCACGAACCCCTGGGTGCTATTCTGCACCTACTGCTGCCGTCCCTCTTAGGGTGGCCTCCAGGAGGGGTGGAAAGACCCAACCCTGCAAGACCCACCCCTGCAGGTGGGACACTGTGATCTGCACCCAGAGCAGCCTTCCTCCCCCTCCAGGGCTGCTCACGCTGTGGTAGAGACCAGCTCTGGTGTTTGAAGTCCCTCCACCAGCCTTTACAAGGGACGCACGCACCAGTGACCTCGCCATGGACAAGCTCCTTGCGCCTGGGGGCTCGTCCATGAAATAACCAGGGCAGAGCCATAACCAGGGTGCTGGTCCCAGGTCTTTCAGGCAGGTCTCCGAGGGCTCATTCCCAGCCCTGTTCCCTCTCCCTGTGCCCCAGCACCACAGCTGCAGCCCCGCAGGGCAGTGCTGTGTTCCTGCTCCCCCAGCACCCCCTCTGGGGCAGCCACCCATGTGCATCACTGCCCTCTGGCGCAGTAACCCACGTGCCCATCCCCATGGCCGAAGGCACCACCCTTTAACAGAGGTACCCAGAGAAGCAACCACACCACTTTCACAGGGAAACCTCAAGGTTCCAGTCTGCGATGCTTGGGATGCTTGGGAGGAAGGGGTTCTGCCTATGCAAAGCACCTCAGGCAGCTCAGCAGGAAATCAGACGGTGCCTTGTCAGCACTGAGCCACCTTTTCCCATGGAAACCCCTTGGTCTGCATCTCCCCTGATGTCCCACGGTCACAGCAGGTAGGGACAGCCCCAGTGCCATGGCCACCCATGCAGGAGAACCAGACCCTGCACTGCTCATGGGTAAGAGACAGCACCTTCACCCAGCCCTGCATTGCATGTGTAGCCCTCAGTGCCCACACAAGTATTTCAAGTGATTTCTGTTCTACCAAACATTTTATTTGAGAAACATTTGGCATTTGTGTCAGGGCAGCTCAGCACATGCACTAAGGAAGGTTCTGCCCAGAGCTTCACCTGCCATCGACTGGAAAAGGGGGTGATTTCCAATCAACCTCACACCTTTTGCTTCCCCAGGCTACCATCATACAGCATCCCAGGCTCTTCCCCTCACCCGCACCCCCAGCTGAGCTGCCAAGATCAACAGGTAAGAGATAAAAAAGCCTAAAAATAAAATCCTCTCCCTTGATCATGTTTGCACAAAAGCTGCTCCTGCTGCTGTGCAGACACCCCAGTTGCACATGACACGCACTGGACACGATGGTCTGAGCGGTGAAAGGTAGTGGGAAAAGGAGCCACTCAAAAACCTTTGACAACCCAAGTGCCACATGTTGCCAGCCCCAGGGTGAGGCTGAGTTGGGCTCCTCTGCCATTGATTGTGGCTGTTAACGGCCTCATGCATAGAACCATGAGTCTCCTGGCAGTTTATGGGCTCAGCAGAACTGTACTGCAGCCCTCAGCACACAACCCTGGGGCTGGGCAGCCCTGCTCAGGTGCAAGTGCTGGCTGCAGCCCCGGGCCTTGTGAAAGCAGGTCCTGGAGCAGCATTCATGCACTAAGGCATCACCTGCTGCTCAGGGAGCAGTTTGCAGATAGTGTGGTAAAACGCGGACATCTCCAGGATCCAGAGAGCACAGAGCCCTCCTGCCCTGGGGCCTCACTGCCTGGGATGCTCACCTGGTAGATGGCTTTGTCGCAGGCATTCTGCAGCCCCAGGTTAATCATGGTGTTCTGCAGTGTCCGCCCCATGTAAAACTCCAGGGAGAGGTAGTAAATCCTCTGAAAGAGAAAACCAACCCAGGTCACCTTCCCCAGGCCTGGAGGAGGCTCCCCTGCACTGCAGGAGCTGCTGCTGGGAGTTCTCTGAAAGCAAGAGGAGAACCCTGGCTGTCAACAGGGCAGGGGGCTTTGCACCAGGAACTTGAGGGCTGGGGCTTCTTGGAGGCCCTGAGGCAGCCGTGCTGCAGCCCCTGCCCTGCTCTCCTGCCCCTGCTGTTTCCCAAGCCAGGAAGAGGGCAGTGCCCAGGTGGTTTGTTGGGAGAAGCTCTGGTGCCTGGTCCAAGAGCAGGGACAGCTCCATGATGGTCGGCCTGAGCACACCGGGGACTGCAGTGGCACAAAGGCAGCCTTTAAAGAGGAGACATTACCCAATGTCCCCATGAGCTGCAAAGCAACTGGAAAAACAAGGGAGCCACTGGGAACAGAGGTGTGGAGCTGCCACAGGTCACCGGCTTCCCCTGCTGCCCCCTTGGGTTTGCTCTCATCTCCCCTCTTGCTGACACAATGGGTGCAGGATGTGGTCAGGAAGGTGGTAGCTTGTGTAAGCTGTCGCCTGTGTCAGCACCAGCAGGTTTTAAGGAAGGATTTAGGCTGGAGGAAGTTGCTGACTTGACAGCTTTCCCCAGGACCTGCACTGGGGCGGGCTGGAGATGGTGATGGCAGAAGGCTCAGGGGAGACCTTAGAGCAGCGTTCCAGTACCTAAAGGGGGCTGACACGAAAGCTGAAGCAAGGGCATGTAGGGACAGGACAAGGGGCAATGGCTTTAAACTGACAGAGGAGAGATTTAGACCAGATTTTAGGCAGAAGCTCTTCCCTGTGAGGGTGCTGAGGCACTGGCACAGGTTGTCCAGGAAAGCTGTGGCTGCCCCATCCCTGGCAGTGTTCAAGGCCAGGTTGGATGGAGCTTGGAGCAACCTGGTTGAGTGGAAGGTGTCCCTGCCTGTGGCAGGGGTTGGAACTGGATGAGCTTTAGGGTTCCTTCCTGCCCAAACCATCCTGTGACTCTGCGTGCTGGGCAGCATGAGTCGGGTTTACTTGGCTTGGTCCCAGCAGAGCTGGAAGACATGATGCAGGGTGGACGGCACTCAGCGTGGCTCAGCTATATGGAAGAGACCCCACGCTGAAGCCCTAGACGGGGCTTATCTTTCTCTCCTCCCTACAGGACATGGCAAGGATCTGAGCAATCAGGGGCTGGCACTAGCCCAGCGAGGTGTTGCCTGGGCCACCCTCCCAGGAAGGAAATTGGAGTCGACAGAGCCATCCAGGTTGCAGGAGGGGATTACTGCTTAATCCCCAAGCAGCCAGGGCCCTGTGCTCTCGGTGGGTGCAAGCCAGCTCACGAGCAGGAATTCCTGCACAAAACCAGATCTGTCTTGCTTCGGATCCCTGCAGCACAGATCAGGCTTGTGCCTCTTTCAGGCAAGATCTGCTTGCCGCTGGCTGCATTCAAGCCCTTCAAGTAATTCACCCTAGAAGGCTTTGCAGCTGCGTTTGGGAGAGCTCACCCACGCCAGCACTGTGGGGCAACAAACGCTGTTCCCATGCCCTGCACCCAGCTCCCAGCCAAGCTGCGCTCTCTTTGTTTTGCAAAGCAAAGGACAGCGGCCTCCCCCTTGTTAAAGTCCAGTCCCTCTGCTCAGCAGCGCTAAGGGGAATATCCCCAGATCAAAGCAAAACCGAGCCCCCATTCCTGTATTTTTCCGGCAAGTTCACAGAGGGACGGTTGGCACCCAAGGGGTTACAGCGGTTGTAGGAATTCCCACACTCCCACACTGCAGGACCCCCTTGGGAAAACGGGGGGTGGGAGGGGGGCTCCCTCGCACCCCCGCCCTGCAAAGAGAGCTCCCGCCCAGCACCCCCTCGCTCCCACCTTGGGGTCCTTCTCGTAGTAGTACTGCTGCGTGCGGATCCAGCGCCCCACCAGGTGGTCCCGCACGGTGTGGGCCAGGGCGAAGTAGTAGTCGCGGGGGGTGGCCACGTTGCGGTCCTTGACCAGGGTGAAGTGGAGGTGCCGGTTGAAGCCCCGCTTCAGCTCGGCCACGCTCTCGGCTCCCACGATCCCGCGGATGCTGATCTGCTTCCGCCGCTCCTGGTCCGACAGCGGCCGCGACATCCCGGCGGGGCTGCGGGGGACGCACACGGGGGTCACGGCCGCGGCGGGGCTGGGCACGGGCCGCAGGTTTGAGCTCCGCCCCGGGCTGACACCGCCCCGGGGAAGGCACCGGCAGCGGGACGGGGAGGGGCCGCCGCCACGGCCCGCCCTTGGTGGGGCGGGAGCAGCGCAAAGGGAGGGGGTCCTGGAGCCCGGCAGCCCTAGGGGGGGGGGGGGCACCGAGGGGCAAAGGGAGGGGGCAGGGAGCCGGGGAAGAAGCGGAGCCCGCAGCAGCACCGGGCGCTGCGATCCGGTCCTGGCTCTCACCGGGGCGGCAGCGGGGGCTCCACCCGTCCCACTCAGGGCTCCGCCCCGTGCTCTGGAGCCCGTGCTAAGCCCTCCCCGCCGGGGCCGGGGGTAAACCCGCTCTGCGGGCCCACCCGTGCCCTGCCGCGGGCCCACCCGTGCCCAGCAGCCCCTCCCCGCCCTCCCCTCGCCTCCTCACTGGTCCCTGCGCTCCGGAATCCCTGTGGGAGTGGCGCGGGATCTCCTCCGGTCGGCTCCGGGCCCTTCACAGCCGCCTCCCCGAGGGCAAGAATAGCTGACCTGAGCATGCAGCGCAACTCTTCCTCTTCCTCTTCCTCCAGCCGTGCCTGCGCAGGCCTTCCAGCGCTGGGTGTTTTCCCTGCCCAGTTCTGCACAGCTGAGCCCAGGCGCAGCCGAAGAGCATCACAACCCAACCGCTGCCCTGTTCCACCCCTTGCTCCTGGGCTTACCCAGCCACTCGACGGATATGCTGGCCAGGTCCAAGCAGGACGAGGCTCCACACTGAGCCGGGTCGTGGCAAAGGGCTGGAGCAGCTCACCAAAACTTGAGGAACCAGCCCGAACCGCACAGATGCAACGTGGGCAAAAGGGAATGTGCCCCATCTTCCCGATTCTTCACAGGGCAGATTGAAGGATGCTGTTCAGGTGGAAGCCTGGGCACGGTTTCCTCACCAGTTGGCAGCAGACAGGGGCTGGGTGCCTGCAGCAGCCTTCCCCTCTTTTGCTGTCTGAGCTCAGCACTCACGTTGGCAATGGGAAATTGTCACTGCTCCTCATGCACGCAAAGAAGGGAGGCAGGAGTGTGCTTGGTATGGGAAAGGGTCAGGAAAAGACTGGGTGGGATGTGCGACTGCTGGATTTGGTGTTCATGGCTATGCCTGGGTTGGCTTCCATCGAGCCCTGCAGGCATAACACAGGATTTGCAATGACCCATCTCCCTCCTGGGGCATCTCCTGCTCATGGGATTGGGAAGTTCCTGTTCTCCTTGCTCCACAGGTGCTGGTGCCTTGCTGGCTGTGTCACCTCTGTAGGGAGAGGGTGCTGGGGTGCTGCCTGTGTCAGCAGCATAAGCACCCTGCACCCCTTGGTCATCTCATGCTGCTGCTGCAGTGCTGGGTTTCAGCTGGCTTCTGTACCCCCCCTGACTCCCATGAACCAAGTTCTGTCCATTCTCTGCTGCTGTCTCCCAGCAGGGACAGGGAGGGATGTGCAGTGTGTTGCACTGACCTGCACTGGGGTGGGATGAGATGGTAACCAAAGCAGGGGCTGTGGTGGCACAGTGATGCTCTGGGAAGCTGTGCTCTTCTCTCATAAAAGTCCTTTATTAGAACAGCAAACATGACACTTCTCTTCAGTACAGCGGCTGTATGCAGCTATCATCGCGGTACAGGGGGACGACGTCTTACAATCACTGGGAGTCTAATAAGCACCATGAACATCCTAAAGAACAGGGGATAACGGCTGAGAGAGGAGCCCCGGGTGAGCCGGCCACAGGGGCTCATCAGGAATTCACCAAAGAGCTGCTCGGCGTTGCCCCGCAACACGGCTCTCCTGCAGCTGAGAGAAGCTCCTCGGTGTAAGTCAACAAGATAGCACCCATCCAATAAATTAGGTAAACTTAAAACTAGAGCAACAAAGGAACGAATGGGGCTATCCTAGAGGAGGGCATGCTGGAAGGGAATGGTCTATTTACACTTGTCTTCCTGCTGGACCAGTACTCCCGAAGCATCCCACCTGATCCCGGATCTGGAGCTGCAGCTCTCCAGTCAGGCTGGATAAGCTGGTACCTGCCTGGCAGCGGCACCGCTGCCTCCCCAGCTCTTTACCACACCGGGACACAGCAAGTGACCGAACAGTGAAGCGTGGGGCCATGCGCATGCAGGCGCCCTCGGCATGGGGACGCAGCTGGCACCGGGCATGGCACCCACAGCTCCGACTCTTTTCCTGCCTCTGAATTACCAGAAAGTCCCTACCAGGGTAGGCTGATGGGAGCTGCTGCCAGCAGCAGGTGCAGGCAGGGCAGTGGGTGCATATTCCTGAGTGCGTGGCAGGGCTGTGGCCAGCTCTCCTTCCTCCCCATCCTCATCCCCGGGCTCCCCATCAGACCCTCCCTGCAGAATGCATTCTCCAGTGAACAGAAAGACACTCAGGATTTTAAGGCTAGGCTTTATATGGCAACTATAAAAAAATAAACACTAATCTCCAAAGAGCTGGGCAGGGGCTCTCTGGTCTATGGCTGTGACGTGCGTGCTGATGCCGGGCTGCGGGGAGCTGGGGGAGACCCTGCCAGCACCCAGAGCACCCAGGGACAGGGCAGCCACTCCCTGCCCCACTGCTGTGCCCCAGGGAAATGCCTCTTGGGGACAAGGGACAGGGCTGGGTGTTTTGGTAAGGACACAGAGACTGACTGGTAATCCAGGACCCACCTCTACACATGACTGAGGGTGCTCTGCAAGAAAGGCCACAGGGGAAAGAAATATCCTGCAAAGTAAGGGGGCTGGTGTGGGCAAAAGCTTTCCCGTGGTGGGGGTCCCTCCATCCAGCCCCATGGGAGGGGAAAGCGCTTTGCCAAATGAGACGAAATTGTCCCCCTTGAAACCTCAACTCAAATTGAAGAAACCAAACCTAAAAGCGGACACAGAGGAACATCTCAGGCTACTTAGGTACTTCATCAGCCAAAAGAGCTAAAGAGCGAAGCGCACACACACAGGACAGCGCAGGAGGATGGAGATCAGAGGCGGACAAAAGCTGGGTTCTTCCTTCCCGCTTTGCCTCTCTGTCTCCGGCTGGCGGCTGAGCAGGGACCCGGCGGCTCGGCAGCAGCCGTGTCCCACAAGAGGGAACAGGCTGGCTCCTCTCATCCTGAGAAGAGGCAGCCGGCTCCAGGAGCATCCTCATGGCATGGCCGAGCGCGAAGTGTAGAACTCAGGGACCGGCAGGCCGGTGTGCAGCGTCACCTGCAAAGAGACACAGGGCTCAGCTGAGGCCCTCCATGCTTGGCAGGACAACTCAGGGCTGGCACACTGTCCCCAGGGAGGGCAGGAGCAGCACCCAGGCAGAGGCAGGGTGCAGCCAGAGATGTGGGGAGCCCACTACTCCTCCTGCCCCACTGCACATCCTCCCCGTGGCAGTGGGGGCCTGGGGTAGGGTAGGAGAGGCTGTCCCCAGAACTGCAGCAGTGGCTCCATCTCCATTTTCCATGGCTTGCCAGCACTGCTGGGTCCCTGTGAGGTGAGATGCTGGTACCAGTGGTACCAAGCCCCAGATATCCTGAGTTGGCTGCAGATAAATCCAGCAGTTGGCTGCCAGAGAGGTGGGACATGGCAGCAGTTGGATTCTTCTGCAGATGGGATGGACAAAAGGGGATGGAAGGGCCTGAAGGACCCTGAGCTGCTCGGTATAGGAGACTTCCAGGAAGCCCCTGAGCTGAGTGTGTGCCATACAGCAGATGAGACATGGCCAATTCCTGGTGCGAGGAAGCTGAGCAGCAGGAGGGTGCTGGGGCAGAGCCATGCTATGGCATGGGGAGATGCTCAAGCACAACCTTTAACAGTCCCTTCCAACCCAAACCATTTGCTAAGTCTGTAAAAATGGGAGCTAGGCACTCAGCCTGGCATCATCTGGGGATGGGAAGTGATGCAGCAGAGACTGCAACAAAGGGATAAAGGGAAAGGGAGAGGAATACTGGAGACCTCAGGGTGTCTAGGAAAACCTTGGTCTGTAAGGGATATGGGCAGGCTCTGTTTGTGCAGACTGACTGGGTGAGGGGCCAGTCCTGCAAATACTCACACAGGCACCAATGAGCTGTGCATGGGTAATTCAGTTCCCTCTGCAAATGCTTTAGCTTGGGATGAAAGCACAATTTCTTCTTTTATTGGAACAGCAGCATTTTCCCCTTCAGACAGTTACAGAAAACTTTGTCTAAAGCAATTATTTCCCTCTTAATTACAGTTAATTATTCATAAACCTTTGAAGAAGGATAATGAGTGACTTGGATTTATTAGCAGCCTTTTATCAGTATCTCATGGGATTTCTCTGTTATCAGGGGATTTAATCTCTGCCTTACCCAGAGAACTGTCAGAAAGCAGAGAAACTCCAGGAATGTCCTTTTTGTTAGGGCTGTGTAGAGGATTTTTGTAGGAATTAAACCCACAATGAAGTGGGATGGTTCTACCACACCAAATTAATCATAGAATCATAGAATAGTTAGGATTGGAAAGGACCTGTAACCTCTAAGACCAGTTCAGACAAGATGGTCTTCTTTAATGTCTCCTGATTAAACACCAGCTCAGCCCCAGTATGTTGCACATTGGCCAGCCCTTCCTCAAGCTGGCAGCCTCCCTGCCTGCAGGGCTCCTGGGGTGGGAATCTCTGGCAGGGATGCTCGCAGGGTTTGGGGTGGTAACAACCAACCTCTGCCCCAGTGCTGCTAGAAAACTGTTAGTGCCTTGGTGACAGCAATGGTCTGCCTGATACCCTGAACAGAGCATGCCCTGATCCAGAATCTTAAGAGAAGCCACTCGGTGCCTCTGCCCTTGTACAGAGATAGTGCCTTTGACATCCACTGCGGAAGACCATGCCAAACTGCTCAACACCCCAAGGTCATCTGACGTGTCCTAGGATGTGCCTGGGCACGTGTGCAGTGCTGGAGGTACAAGCAGTGGTAGAGTGGATGTGCCAGAGCCAAGGCTCAGTGACTGTGGAAGACTCAGTGTGGGGGGACGATAGCAGGGATGTGATCAGTGAGAAGAAAAATAAAAGATGGAAATACCAGATAGGCCCAGGGAGCCACCACTTGGTGATGTTCAGGATAGCTGATAGCTTGGGAAAGAGGAAGAGAAGAGGGGTTTGAAACTCCCTGGAGGGAAAAAGGTTTTAAAAGGTGCCCTTCTCCCTGGTAATGCTCCTGACTGGAGAGTCCTAGGAGAGCTGCAAGACCTGATGAGGCTCTTGTTGGGTACCATCACAAAACAGTTATAAAACTGTTGCACAAGAGCCTTCCCCATGAAGTGTCTGTGCTGCTGAGCATCACCACACACTGCAGTGACAGCAGCACTGGAGGGTCTGCCAGCAAGCTCACCCGCAGGGTGTGCTGCTGTGGTGCTCCAGAGCATGGCCAAAGCACATACCTGCACGTTCCTGTTGAGGCTGACCGCAGGGAAAAAGAGGCCCTCCAGGTTCTCAAAGGCAACAGGCCCCTGCTGGTCCTCATTGATGGAGAACGTCAAAGTCCTCCTGGTCAAATCCAGCAGCACTCCCACCGTGGCGCCTTTCGTTATCCCACCCTCGGTTCTGTGGGGGCAAGGAGAAGATCAGAGCATCTCTGTGGCTTAATGTCCTCTGTGCTCCCAGCTCAGGGTTCAGGCCACGATGGACCTCAAGGGCTGATGATGCTGAACTTCACAGCTCACACAGGGGCCAGGCCATGACCCGCACCCATCCCAGCTGAGCACCATCCCTGGGCACCTCCTCCTCCAGCCTCCTGCAAAGGTGCTCTCTGCTTGCCATGATGTCCCTCTGAGGGTAGAGCTGCCTACTGGAGCAGGCACAGCAACACAAATGTGGAGGAAAGCAAGTGGACCTGGGAAGCAAAACTGCAGGGCCCCTTCAGGCCCTGCTGACCCACCAGGGAATGGCCTCTGAGGCTGCAGGAAGATGATACCAGGCTCCTCCCAAGCTAGCGCCGAGCTTCAGAGCCCCCAGCCCCATTGTCCATGGGGAAAGCGAGCAATAGTTGCGGCACCATAGTAAAGGCAAACACTACTCTCTTACTGCATGAGTTGCAAGGCTTTGGTGCTAATGCGAAGAGGGTGCTATACAGGAGTGCTGCCATGCACGCTCAGGGGAAGAGTCAGCATGGAAAGAGTTGCTGTAGGCAGGGAAGGAACATTGGAGCAAGGCAGAACCAGGGAGGCAGGGACTGTCCTTTGCTTGGGGAGAGGGCACATCCTCTAACAGAGGTGATGAGGAGCGATGCCACCCTTCCCATGGGCACCTGTAGGTGCCACTGGAAAAGCTATGGGGTCTTACTTGGGCTGAAGGTGGGCTGTGGTCTCTGGGAGGAAGACCCTGTTCCAGACCACGTACCTGTTGGTGTGCGAATTGTTGTGCATGAACCAGCTCCGGTTATTGTCCACGTACATGGCCCAGGCCTTGTCGTCCTTGCCCAGCATGGCATCCTTCAGGACATCAATGCGCGCCACACCAAAGGCCGGGTCAGGGTGATTATCGTAACGATCGATTGACAGCTCCCAGTAATGGAGCCCTTTGGAAAAGCCCGTTTTCCCCAGCACAACCCTGTCATCATAGCTGTTGCAGGTGACAGTCAGGTTGTCATTAGAAAAGATGATGTCAGCATGGGCAGAGGCAGGATCGAAAGAAAACCAAGCAACTGGAATACACAAACAACATCAGGTTAGTGTGGAGGGAGCAGAGATGTAGGTGGCCGAGCCATGCAGAGCAGACACGGAACACGGCATGCTGCATGCAGAGCCGACATGGAGGGCAAAGGCTTGGGCTGCTGCCTGCCAACATGGCAGCAAGAAGCAGGCAGGGAGCTGCACAGCAGAGGAGTGCTGGCTCAGGGAGGGCACCTTCCATCACGGAAGGATGCTTTGAGCTTGTGCGGCTGCAGCCTGCCAGTGTGGCTAAGGTCTTATGGCCAGGACTCAGTGGGTTTTGTTCTCACTGGTTCTCAGTGCTTGTCTGTCTCCATGTCCTCCCACTGTCTGTGAGCCCACAGGATCCTCAACATCTCTTAAAATTTGGCCCTAGCAGAAGGAGACGTGATCCCAGCCAGGTCTCCAGGCTCTAGCTAACATAACTAAGGGTTAGTCATGCAAGCAGCAGTTTGCAGGGTCAGGCCCACTGTGGGGTGGAGGCTGAGGGACTTTTGACAAGGGCCTGTAGGGACAGAACAAGGACGAATGGCTTTAAACTGACAGAGGGGAGACTTAGATTAGGTATTAGGAAATTCTTCCCTGTGAGGGTGCTGAGGCACTGGCACATGTTGCCCAGAGAAGCTGTGGCTGCCCCATCCCTGGCAGTGTTCAAGGCCAGGTTGGGTGGGGCTTGGAGCAACCTGGTCTAGTGGAAGGTGTCCCTGTCTGTGGCAGGAGGGGTTGGAACTGGTTGAACTTTAAGGTCCTTTCCAACCCAAACCATTCTAGGATTCTACGATTTTACAATTAGAACATAAACTGTGTATGTAGTTGAGGGCTGGCAGTCCCAGGAACCAAAAGCACGTACAAAGGTCTACATTGACAGAGATGCTATGTCACATCAAGAATGGCCCCTGAGGAGCAGCTGGCCACATGTAAGACAAGAGCTAGCTCATGGGAAAGCTGGAAAATGCACAAAAACCTCCATGACTTGGCACGGCTGCTGGTTTAGATGCAGAGGACTTGGTTACTGCAAATCTGACAGTTACAGTGTCATGTCCTGGACAAGACAGAGGCACAGGGTTTCACAAGCCACCAGCCCGGTTCCCCAGGTGGTTTTCTCCAACGGTCACTGAAACGTGAACTGACACATCCACAAAACACTCTTAGGCCTGCAGGAGTAAATACGGCTTGAAAAATGAAACACTCTGGTGAGATTGATTCATTGGTTTATTGGATCGTTTCACAGGACAGCTCACATGCACGCGGGTGCCCCACTTTTGCAACTCGACAGAGGTGATTCCGTACCTGCCACCATTTTTTTAATGTCAACTGTGGTCATTCCCAAGGACAGGCATGCAGGAGAGAAAACAGCACGTAAAGGTGGGTAAAGAAAGGAGCAAGAAACAATCTCTGCTTGTCTGCTTCGTACGGACCTGTCAGCGCTCTGCGTGAACAGGGGCAGAGATTGAGGCAGGGTGGGCTCAGGCTGCGGTGAACTGCCCAAGGTAGGAGTCCTGTAGGGCAGGACATGGGAGTGAATTCCCAGGGGAATGAACATGCAGGCAGTCTGACAGGGACAGGCAAGTGGCTACCATGAGCTTGCTCCAATTAGCTGCAGAGGGGCTAATCACCTCCTCGGCATCTGGCCCGTGTTCAAGCACCCATAATGAACTGGAATACATATTGCTTTGAGCAGGACGAGCAGTTCTTAATTACAGGGCTGCATCCAGAGCACTAACTTCAAGCTTTACTTTAAAACTGTAATGGAGAAAACTTAAAAGGCCTTTACACTGTATGGTCATCATCATTCCTCCTCCGAATCTGCCTACTGCCATGACATCCAAGGGCACTGTGCAAGTAGGGTGTGCGCAAGGAATGCTGCTCAGTCACCAAAGGAAAGTTAAATATCAAACAAGGAAAAAAGGATGAGCAATGTGGAGCAGGTACCAGTTAATTGTAATAAATATACTTGCCTAATTGAGAATAAGGCGTTCCTTGAATGTCAAAATTGCATCCTATAAAGAGATACTACATTTCACACATCACAGCTAAGAAACAATAACTGTCTAACAACCACCCGTGAGCATTTAACCATTAAGTAAGCATCCAGCCAGCCACAGGAGGCTTGATTCATTAAAAGCTAGAGAGCATGGAAAGGGTCACAAATGCAACCGGTGAGTTTGAGTGTGGACTGTTGGCTGTTTTGTTGAGTCTTATCCCTGGGAAGTGTGGACTATGTTTTTCCATTGCCAAATCTCATCACAGCCATCATGAGCATCAAGGTCAGGTTGCTAACTGCCCAGGATGCCAAATCATTGAACGTTCCTCCAGAAAAGCCTTGGTAAATATTCTCTACATTGACTCTCAGCTGAATCGCTTAAAAAACAGTCCTTGGAGGACAGGGACTGATGAAAGAAAAGCAGCCACTGGTGTGTTCAGTGAATAGGGACCACCAAGCTCTCCCAGGCTGCCTCCTCTGCTGTGTGTGTGGCCTGGGCAGAAGTGGAGCAGGGGAGGGGGTCTCCAGGGGCAGATGGCTGGCTGCAGACCCCTGATAGCACCCAGAGGGCACTGGGCTGTAGCTTCGACTGCAGCTGCGCAGGCAGGATGTGTTGGGGTGCCCTTCATCCTCCTGTGACTGGGCTGTGCCTGACCCCTGGCTGCAAGCACCTCCTGGGAGCCAGAGACTGATCCAGGAGCTTGTCCTCCTGAGGAGGAGTGGCCAACATGAATCCCCATGTTGGCACTGCATGGGAGGGCATTCATGTATTTTAAGGATTCCCCTGTGGGGAAGCATCTGGCTGCAGTTGTGTGCCCTGCCATGCTGCTGGTGAGTGCCAAGCAGCATCTCCAGAGGTTGTTTTAATGAATCGAGCCCCGTGCCCCTATTCAGAAAGTGTTTTCAAGGTCTCTGTGCATCGCTGTGATATAAGTTCACCTGAGCGCGAAACAGCACGGACACACGGGCACATTCAGAACCCCACCACCCCAGAGCATAGCTGCAGAGGTCCTCACTGCACACACAAGTATTGCTCATGGCCATCACAGTGGAACTCTGGACACAAAGTAAGAACCGTCCGTAACAAAACAGAGTTCAAGCCATTAGCGCACAGCAGTACGATGAAGAAATAAACATAAAAAGCACAAAGAAAAGAAAGTTGCAGGGTCCCAGGTTATTCTGGCAAGGGTCATGCTGCGGCATTCCTCATTCCAGGTTAAGGGATGGAAATCAATCAGGGGCCCCCATTCTTCCTGGGCTTAGAGCAGAGCAAGCCATGAATTAACTCCATTGGAGCCCATGGAGTGGTGTAAATCCAGACTGGTGGAAGAATCAGGGCCCAGGATCTTTAGCAACAGAAGGTGTGCGAAGACCGGTTAGAAAACAGCTCAGAGATGCTCTGTGACTGTGGCTCCTTCACTGGCTGCCTGATATTGTCACTCATCCTGCCTGTACTGCCTACATCCCACCACAGCCCTTGAGGACCAGGCGCAAGGAGGCAAGCAAAGTGCTTGTGAGTGCTGTCAGATGAGCAAGGGTTCACCGGAGTGGTTTCCTCTGCTCTGCAGAAAACAGGAGTTCAATACGATCCTGTCTGGTTTTGCACAAGCTGAGCCCAGTGCTCAAAGCTGAGTGGGCAAGAGCCCACATCTTCCAGGTTCTTAAGCAGCCAGACTACAAGGGATCTGTGAGGTGGCCTTAGCTAGACCTTGCTTGCATCTAGACTTGATTCTTTCTTAAGAAAGGTCTAGATTTAATTGAGCAAACTAATTTCATAAAACAAATCTCACAGCAGAGGCTGAATTTCCTGGTTGTATAGGGAAAGCAAACCATCGAGATGTCCTCACAGGTTTCTCCCAGGGAGAGTCTGTTCTTGTGACTGTTCTTGGACACAAGATCAACATAAACTAGAGATGGGTGATGTGCTCTGCTGGCTGGCTGTGCGAAATGGTTCAGCCAGGCTGACCCTGCCAAGAACAGCACCCAAGTAAGGAGTTACTGTGCTGCTCAATCACCCCACACCTACCCATGCTGGTATATACATATGAAAACACCACAAGAACTCCCTCTGCGCAGGAGCAGGCCACTGACAAAAGGAAGGAGCTTCCCCTGCTATCCGCATGTCATGGGAAAAACAAACACAACGAACGAAACAAACAAATACTTTGGAGATGCCCAGAAGCACAGACCAAGAGGAAATGCCAGAGGCACTCAGCTCACCAGCTGAATTCAGGGACTGTAAAGAAGAATGCAAGCTCAGCTGGTGGGCCGAAGATCTTAGCTCAAAGTAGGATCTCCCCGGAAAGCTGGGTTGTAGATTAAGGGTGGAGGAGAAAGGACTCATTCTACGAAGCTGCGATCTTTCCAAAGGCACTGGAAAAGGGAGGGTCTGTTCTTCTGACTGCGTGTCTAAATGTAAGATCAATGCAAACTAGAGATCAGAAATGGGATCTGCTGGGTGGTGTCACTCCATTGCCTGAGATCAGACCTCAGACCAGAGTACGGACGCTGTGGCACGCACGGACCCTGCTCTGCTGCAGCGAGCGTGCGTATGGTGTGTGGAGCAGGAATGTCTGGTGCTGTGCAACCCAGCGAGACCCTTCAGGAAAGCCTTGCCTCTGACAGTATCGGCAATAAACAGACTTTCATCTTCCAAAACGTTCCCATGCCATCAAATTCAATATGCTTGTCTTTAAAAGTGAGTCCTGCACCTCTTCACAGCAATGCACCTAAAAAAATTCACAAGTTACCATGCACACTTCCCATCGTGCTTTAACACATCTCATACCTTTTTGTGCACAATTATTAGTGGAGTAAAAAGTAGTCACTTGGTAATGCTGAAAGGCATTTTTGCAGGGCTGTGCTAAGCTGTATTACTCTAAGTACCACCAAGCACCCACCTTACTCAAAGGTTGTTCGGGATGTTGTGTTCTTGGTATCCCTTTGTACCTGTCAAAACACATCTGAGCCTTACAGTAAGAATTTAACTCATGTGATTCACAGCACAATGTCAGAGTAGGGGCAATCTCTTGGGTCATGGTTTTCTGTTCCGCACTACCATGAACAGTCATCTCCTGCAATTTCTTCCCTAGCCTTGTCAAGGGATATGTGAACATGGAAATGTAGAATCCACCATCCTCTACACAGTCGAATCAGATAAACTCACAAACACTGTGTCCCCAAGCCTTCGTGTCTCAGCTGTGAATATGAATTTGTTAAAACAAATAAAAGGAAGCATTTATTTGCACACTGGGCTTTAACTGCTGCAATGAGCTGCTGCACGAGGCTGTGGAAGCAAAGAGTGTCAGTGGGTTCATAAAGGTTAGATAAATTATTGCACAACAAATGAAGCTCAAGGTTAGGGAGGAACATGCCCTCTAACCAAGAGTAAGAGAAACTACTACCAAGAGTAGCCACGCTCATGGCTCTACCTAACTAGCATCTTCTGTTCCTATAGCTCCCTGAAGACTCTTTTCCCTTCTGTTGTTCACCCCTTTCCAAAAGCTGCTAGTTAAAAAGACTTTGATGCTGCTGAGGATCACCCCATGTCTGGTAAGGAACTTAAAGTTGAGCCCCAGATGAGGAACTGGGCTTGAAAGAAGAGCAAAGTTTCTGGTGCTCAACTAGGCTGGGGACAGGTTCTCAGACTGGGGTACTCCAACTCCTCTGCCACATCCCCACGGTGGCAGAGATGGCTGGGAGTGGATGCTCATGGTGCTGGCAGAGTTGTCCAAGTCTGGGAACCCAACAGAGGGGATGGCAGGGCACAGGGTGTGACAAGACACATGTTCCTCCCTGACCCTTTTCTCCTGGCTTGTCTCTCACATAAGCCAAAACCAGGCTTGCCTTGAAACTCTGCAGCTATGCCTAAAGCTGGAGACTCAGCAGTTGAGAGAAAGTAGAGCCTCAGCTCTTCCCCTGCTGTCTGGCTGCAGGCAGCACATGCCCAGGAGAGCATGGCTGAAGGCACAAAGCAGCCAAACGGAAGGGCCAAGGTGTGGGGAAAGGTGAGAACAGTGCAGCAGGTTTTGGCAGGAGGGAGGTCAAACATCTGCACCAGCCAGGAGTGCAGATCTGGGCCTAGGGAGCAGGCAGGGATAGTCCCCTCCAGCACTACTGAGCTCCTCTTCTCCACCTCCACCAGGGCAGCTTGGTCCTTCATCCCACCATCCAGCTTACCAGACAGTCCATGGGAAAACACAACACTGGAGGGATGCAGAAACCATCTCAGAAATCCTTGTAGAGAGAAGCAGCCCAGCAGCCAGCCATCCTGCAGACCCTGATCCCACTGCAACTGGAAGTCATCTCTGTTCCTTGTCACAGCCCATTAGGTGCCTGTTTCTAGGGTGGCTGTTTGCAACCCACCAAGACCAGCAGACCAGAGCCAGGGGCTTCTGCAAAGCCTTTCAGAGGCTGCTCTTACAGCAGCCAAAAATGCACCAAGCAAACACTGGGTAGGCTGAAAATGGGAACATGCCAGGATGAAAACAGACTGCGTCCCACAGTCAGGAGGAGACTGGGCAGAGGCTGGAACATCTGCTGGATGAGGAAACACAAGAGAGCTGGGGCTGCCCAGGGAGGAGGAGCTGGAGGAAGACCTGGGGTCTCCTAGGGGTGAGCACAGCCAAGCAGTGCTGCCTCTGGCCAAGCTTTGTAAAGTGTCTGGGCCTTGGCACAGCATCACCTTGAAAACCATCTTCCAGACTCATTTCCAAGTCTACAGACGAATTCCATTCAGGTGCTGAAGAAACAGTGAGGTTAAGCCAGGCCCCACGTCACAGGGCTTGCAGTGATGGTCCTGGGGGCACTGGCTAAGACACGACAGGACAAGATATACTGGTAAGGCTGCAGCGGAACAGCCTGACATCAGCTAGGGAGAGGACACAGTTCAAGGTAAGGACCGTTGCCTTTAGCCCTTGCTGCCATGTGGCTGTAATGATGATGATGCAGATCTTCATCCCAGAGGGCCCAGCACATGAGAAGGGCTCCAGGTCACAGATCTTCTCCCAGCTGGGAGCCACCTTCCTCTGATGCTGGCACCAAGCACCATCCTTGAAAACTGAACTGCAGTTTCCTCAGCTGGAATACGTAGTTTCCTGTCAGATGAGCAGGAGATGGGCTGGGAAGGTGCTCCGTGCCTTGCTGTAGGCTTGTGTGTACGCTGGCTTCCCATGGGACATTCCTGTGGGACATTCCTGTCGGTGCTGCCTGGCTCTCCTTGGCTGTTTGGCTGGGCAGGACCACAAAAGCACGTCTGCAGAAACCCAGACACAATTTTATCCTCTTCTTATCCTGGTTCTCTTCAGATGCTGAGACCCTGCAGGACGTTTCATTCCCTGTGAGCCTCTACAGCCCATTTCACTGCTCACTAAAGGCAGAAGAAAGACTTCAACTGAATTCCACAGGCTGCAGATAAGGATCTTGTGTGCTAGAAGCCAGCTTTGAAGTAACACCCTCTAAGCAGAATTTCTCATAACCACTTCACAGCAAGACAGCCGTGTTCACAGAGATGTTCTCTTCATATCGAGATCATCTCTTCTTTTGTCCCCTCTTCCTGCATGAACACTTTGCAGGAAGCTGCAGAGCATGGCTGAAGGGAAAAGCTAAGCCTGCTTCAGATGAAACAGCATTTAAAGGCCTGATGTTGCTGTGAAGGCCAGAAACAAGAGCTGTGATGCATATGGTGGCTCTATTTAACAAGTCACTTGAATATGCGGAAGATGCACATACATGTAATGTATTTAACTTTGAATCCAAACAGCTCAGGTGATCTCAAAGAGCAGAAAATGCTCCAGGCCCATTTGTCTTTTTCTCCTTCTTTCTTTAGTGCTGGAATAACAAATGCAAAAGCCCATGCAGTGAAAAGGCTGAATGCAGCACACTTTCATCTTATAGTCAGAAGAGTGAAACTCGTTTGCTGGCACAGACCAAGGCATCAGCTCCAAGCACAGCCTGGCCTGCTGGGACCATGAACAGTTATTTTCTCCCAGGTTCTGTCATGTTTTGGAACTGTGTAATAGGCGAGCTTGGCTTGACAGTGAAACATCTATGAGGGCAAAGCAGAGCTGGAAAGATCATAGTTCAGACCCTGAAACTTCTGACAACTTCAAGCCCAACTGGTTTTGGTTAGGAAACTGTGTCTCAAATGGATCTAATGAGACACAAATGTGACGAGAAGCCAAAGCTCTGCTGCCTCCTGCAAAGGCTGGTGAAGCAGGATAGTGAAGTGGGTGAGAACTGCTGACCTTCAGGCTTTGGGAGAAGTCCTGGCCGCTCCAGCGTGGGGCTGGATCTGGGTTGTCCTGTCCCTGGATGTCCAGAAGAACACTGCAGCTTCCTTGATGCTGGTCCCCAGCTTTGCAAACACACACAGAGCTCAGACGTGCCAAGGCCTTTGTGGCCTGTGATTTGAGTTTTCTGTCTCTTGTATGAGAAGGTTTGTCACAGGTTTTCTATCTACCTTGCATCTGTTACAGGTCAGTCCCATTCCTCACTGACTTGTCCTGCTTATGCATCCAAACCTAGTAAATGCCCTTTCCAAACTGGAACAGTTATCTCCTGCAGATGAGTGCAGGCAAGCAAGTGACAATGCTCTGTGTAACCTTCTTCTGCTTTTATCTTCTATTCTTTCAGCAGAAACCCCTTTTTTTCTCCTTGCCCAAAGCCACCAGATATGCTCTGTGGCAAGAAGGCTCTCACCTTCCTTCCACCCCACCAGCAGCCCCACGAGCTGTGTGTGCTCCCCCCTGACTCCAGACTGCATCTGCCAGCATCTGCTGGGGCTGCAAGAACATGCTGCTGCTCTGGAGCCAGCTGCCAGCCAGATCTGGTGATGCTGTTGTGATCCACAATCTTCACACGGCTTGAAAAGAGAGATTTTAGCCTGGGAGTAAGGAAAAAGGATTCCACCAAGTGTGGAAAACTCCCAAGGAGCAGTTTCTTGCCTGGCAGCAAGGCCACAGGGCAGGACACATGCTGGTGGGGGCTGGATCCTTTCTTCACACCTGCATTTGTCTCCCATCTTGTCTTGGAGCCAGCCTTAGGATTCTCCACCTGCGTGTCAGAAACAAGCCAATTTTCCGAGACGGATTAAGTGCCTGGTGTGACAAATGTACTTAAAGTCAGGCTGGGAGACTCCTCTGCAGCCTGCAAGGGAGTGTTCAATATTCTGAGTGCCTGCAGTGCAGGGTGATGCAGACGATGCTGGCAGGGCTGTGCACCCCATGTCAGCAAGGACACCCATGCCGCTCCATGGTCCCTCTGCTCTCTGCTGCCCACAGCCAGGGGCTGAAGGAGGCATAGTGTGGTTAAGGCACTGTGCAGCCACACACAGCCCTTAGTATTCCAGAAGCAATGTGACAGCGTTTTGTTTTAGATGGAATTACTGAAAACATCTGAGCTTCCCTCTGTGTAATACAAGGCCTGCTACACCCAGATTTTAAACACCTCTCTGCAGGATACCTCTCTCTGTACCTCTCCAAAGCACATCTTCTGTAAAGGAAAGGGGTAAGGGACAAGTTCTGGCACTGTTCAAGGCTCCTGACACAACCTTTCCCCTCCCATCAGTGCTGGCTTTCCTTTCCTGCAGTGATTGCTTAGGTACTGGACGACCAGCAGAGCAGTTCCTTGTATTGCAATGCTAAGCTTAGGTGTGCTGGATGGGCCCCATGCGTGCGTGTGAGCAGTGTCCGAGCGCGCTGGGCTGGAGCTGTTGCAATGCCTTACCCTCAGATGTCTGGAGGACCAGGGTCTTGCTGTATGGGCTGACTCCTGATTTGTTGAAGGCTTTGACACGTGCACTGTACGTGCTGTTGAAGTGAAGCCCATCCACCGTGCACATGGTCTCCTTCCCCACATACACCTCCTGCAAAGCAAGCACAATCAGTGCCCTGACCATGGAGCCCCACGGGTGTGAGAGCAGCTCCCAGAAGTTGTGATGTACAGGGTTCAACAATGCTCTGCTACCGGGGCCAGACTTACAAACACTGTGTATGACTTATGTAGAGCAAAATAACCCTCTGATTTGTTCCTTGATAATACTTTGTGCTGCATTAAAAGAAGTATGGCCAGCAGGTCGAGGGAGGTGACTCACCTCCTCTGCTCCACTCTGGTGAGACCCCACCTGCAGTACTGTGCTCAGCTCTGGGGCCCCCAACACAAGAAGAACACAGACCTATTCGTGCTGGTCTAGGAGGCCACAAAGATGCTCTGAGGGCTGGAGAATTGACCTGCTCTTGGCAGGAACTGCCACCTGTACAACAGTTATCACACCCAGCTCACTTAACAAATTGCTGCCTGACATGGTCAGCTCAGTGCTTTCAGGCAGGAGAATGGCTCAATGATTTCAGAAGCCAGAGATGTTCCCCTTCGTGGCACCAGCCATGTGGCACCATTGGCTGGAGCAGCCCTCGCCAACCCCAGCAGCAGGGACACCACGCACATGCAAGCCCCTTCCTGCTGCTGGTGGGATGAGAGAAGGCTGGAGTGCTTGGGAATTGCCCTGGCCTTGCCAGGATGGCTGTGCTGAGCCTTGGTCTCCTCATGCCCATCCTCCTGCCCCCTTCTCTCTTCAGATCCCACCTGTGTCACTTCTCTTCTGCCCCAGCTTTGTTTGGCTTGTGCCTGATTGAATTTCTTGTGGATGAATTCAGGAAACTTAAGGGGCTGGTCCCTGCACCCGCTCTTGGTGGATGTGAACACACCAGGGTAATTATCAGCGTGTCAGATCAGAGAAAATTCGTACTTTAATTGTGTAATTACAGCAATTTACAAGCCCTCGGGCCTTAAACACCTCTGCTTGCTGGCATCTGGCAAACCAGGAGTCCTTCATGGCTATTAGCATCCTTTGCATGAAATATTTAGCACCCTGAAAAGATGGAGCTTCAAATGTGCTCTTTGCGATTGAAAGTCATATTGGCCACTGGAAAGGTATTTCCACTCCCTCAAATAACCTTGTCTCCACCAAGAGCCTGCAGCTCATCCACACCATTGGCTTTGGGCACCCCAGCACCGAGGCTTGTGTCTCCAGGGAAAGAGGGGACTGGCAAGAACCTTGGGGAACTCTTTGGTCACTTCATGGCAGGGAAACACGAGACCCAGGAGCAACCTCTCGCTGCTGGGACTGGTTCACACCTGAGCACTTACCCTGAACTGGCCGCCGTTGCCATCATCGAGCTCCAGGATGTAGCCTTCCACCTGCACCGTCGACAAGGGGGGCTGCTTCCAGGACAAGGTAGCACTGTTGTTGTGGGTGCAGCACTCCTCCAGCTGCAGGATCGGGGGGGCCGGCACTGGGGAGGAAACTAAACACAAATTAGTGTAACCCTGGCTGCTGACACCACAGAGGAGCAGCAGGGGGACAGCTGCAGCACGCACGTCTCAGCTGGAGCATGGGGGATGCAGTTATTGCCTCGGTGTGAAGCCAGCTCAGCACAAGGGATGTAACTGTGGTCTCAAGGTGAGAGGTGGGGGGGAAGCAGAAGGGGCTGTTCTCCAAACAAGCTCCACTGAGTTCCTCCACCCTGCAGATGAAGCTGAGGTTTCCCCAAGAGCTTCTCTGGTTTCTTGCTGTTTTCTATTGCATTTTGGTGAAACACGGCACAGCGATGTACCTGGTATGAAACTGCCTGGAGTTTTCACAGCAGCTGGGCTCAAACATGGGAGATTCTCTTGCACCCTCAGCAGAGCTGGCTGCAGCCACAGGTCTTCTCTACAGCCCAGCAGCCACGATGGCTCCCAGCAGCCATGCCCAATGCACCCTTCTCACTGCAGCAAACACCAGTGGGGCCATTACTTGCCGATGCTCATTATTTTTACAGAGGAAGCATGTGGCCAGTGCATTCCTGTGCCTAAGCACTGAGAAATGCTGGTGTGAGCAATGGGTCCAGAGTCAGGAAATCCATCCATGGTGGCGATGAAGAGCCATGCCAGACCCGTAGTGGGTGGCCTCTCCTCTAGGCAGCTCATTTGCACCAGCAGAAGGTACAGGTCCATGTTCAATGCCCCCCTGAGCTTCCCTGCGTCACAGCCCTTTTGCATCTCCTGTCAGCTTCCCAGGGCTTGACAAGTTGCAAATTGCTCACAGGTTGCAGCTTCTCTGCTTCCTGCAAAGCGATGCAAATGCAGCAGCTCCACAGTGTGGGAGAGTGAGCACAGAGGGAATGCAGAGCGAGGAGGAAACTAAAACTGAAATCAAGGTCTAAGACAACAGTGAGAAGATAGGAGGGAGGGAAAGAGCCCAAGCTAAGTGGTGTAGCTCTTTGTGCCTTTGTGTTAGGAGGGACACCGTGGCTGCCTGCAGCCGGCAGCTTGCTCACTGGCCCACACCAGATTCTGCTCAGCATTAAGCAAGAGAATGTGTGTGAGCAGAGGTTTCAGAAGTGCCTTGTGCTGCTCCTGAGACCCTGGTCCCAGCCTGCAGAACGCTTTCTATTGCATTGTCACGCATAATCAAGTTCCTAGCACCTTGGTCTAGCACACAGCTGCCCAGGGATCCAACACAGGAAGGCAGATGGCCCAGGGGTGCAGAATACACAGAAACAGGAATAACTCTGGGTCTGGGGCTTGCTGGGAGATGAGAAACTCTCCTCTCCTGCCCATTCTCTGTGATGAGCTGCATAGAAACAC
The DNA here is from genome assembly GCF_012275295.1 of Melopsittacus undulatus. NCBI lineage: Eukaryota > Metazoa > Chordata > Aves > Psittaciformes > Psittaculidae > Melopsittacus > Melopsittacus undulatus. The sequence continues at coordinate 13,176,208 of NC_047530.1, forward strand.
TCAGCATGAACAGAGACAGGCTTTTGAAAGGCACAGGAAATATTCTTACCTTTCATCTGGACAAAGTCGAGCTGATGGATGGACTGCAGCAGAGGGGCATTGTCAAGGTTCAGGTCGAAGTCTGTGGTCATCCGGGGTGTGAGTGTCCCCTTTCCCCACTGGTCCTCGGTTAAGTGCACTCTCCTGATGAGAGCGTCGGAGATCTGGTGGCAAGGAGCAGCCTCAGCTATCAAGGGCTACACTGTATGCTGTGCCTTGTCCCTACCCTGCTTTCCTCCTTCCCTGTGCCTCCCAGGCTGCCACGGCTACCCCTGACTGCCAAAGGCTGGGACATCACACATGGTTTCTAGCATTGCCCTTCACTGCAGGCTCAGATTGGCAGAGGGACCCCAGGAACTCTGGGGACTACTTTAAAGCCAGGGTCTAGTACCAAAGGAATCGGCCCAGGAACGAATGCTGTGATGCACTTCTCAAGTGCTGTATGTCCATTTTTTGCTGGAGAGCCATGAGACAGCATGCTGTGATCACTGCTCCAGAGATACACCACCATCTACTGCAATCCTCTCTTTCTCTGGTCAGAGTAAGAATATACCTGGCCTGGTTCTGCTTCTGTCCTGCTGCAAACCTGGAGGTAATGAGAGGCTGGCCCTTGATTTTACAGCTGGAAAGGCTGGGGACATCACCCTTGGTGTAACTCCCCAACTCTGCTGCATTACCCCATAGCCCTGAGCCTTTCTTGCTCCCCTCACAGCCCACATGTGAGCAGCCCCACACCAACCTGCAGGAAGCCACTGGGGTCATTCTCCTTGATGACCTCCAGGCAATACTCCATCAGGCCCGTGGTCTGGCGCAGCTTGACCGTGCAGTGAGAAATCTGGTCTCGCACCACCTGCAATGGCACAAGGAGAGCAGCATTGCTTGGAGCTGTGGGGTTTTGGGATATGGGGAGAAAATGGGCTTTGGTGCTCCGTGAGCACAAGGACAGGGTCAGGGCAATGCAGAAGGAGACAGAAGACTCATGGGAACAGAAAAAGCCCAAACTGGCCAAAGCTCAGACACTAAATTCCAGATCTTTGAAAATCTGGTGAAAACCAGCAAGCCTTATTTAGCTCAAAATTATTAACTCATGTGATTATTCAAAGCAGTAGGGCAGTTCCATGCTCTGTCTTTAACTAAGACAGCTTCCAAATGGCAGCTTATGAACTTGATGGAAATCAAATGCCTACCTCCATAGATACACAGCTGCTGCTGCAGCCTCTGTGGGCTGCCCTATCCATCCCCGGCACAGAGCCAGGCTGTGGGGCTGGCTCCTAGTGTTCTGGTATTTCCAAGAAGAATGAATGCACCACCTCCCTCAGCTCTGACTAATGTGTTTGAGAGAGACAGCACTCATCTCCCATCAGCTGAGATGGACCATGCTGCAGGATTGCCTCATTTTCTACACTGGCTGCAGCGGGATCCTGGGGATGAGCTCAGAGGGAGAAATGTGCCAGTGAGAGAAGATAAATCCACTCAGTTTGTGGCAGGACTCCCTGCAGTATGCTGAGTTCTGCCTGGAGCTGCCCAGGCTGCATGCTAAAGCACATCTTGTAGCCACAGACAGTTCCCCCAGGGGGATGTGTTTTAGCATCCCAACAGCAGAATCCAAGCAAGTGTGTGGTGGTCTGGCCTGAGCCTGCAGGCTCTGCTGACCTTCCCTGAAATACAGCGGGCAGGAAGGGTTCAGGCCCTGATGCCACAAGGGTATATTTGAAGGTTGGCTGGTTCCTCACACTGAATCCCCGCAGAAGGAGACAGTGCAGGTCTGCACCCAGTGTCAGTGAGACTTCTATCACAGGAGACTGGCAGAGCAGCTCAGGAAGAGAGATTTTATGCTTTAGAGGAATGTGCTTATGGCAGATTATTTGTTTTTCCTTTGTAAGAGCTTTAAAGCTGGGTAAAATTTTCTGCTAGGACTGAACAAAGCTATGCAGCTCCCGAGACCACAGCTATTCAGGATGATACAGACAGTGAAGATGAGCATCTGCAGCTGCAGTGTGATGGGAAAAGCTGCAAGAAGCAGCAATTAACATTTCAGTGAACCCCAGTGCCTATGTGCCCACCATTCCAATGGCACAGCAAAATGAATGCCCTGGGCTCTTCCTGTGAGCATCCCTACTGGTGTGAGGGATGGGGAAGTGAAATGAAGCACATGTCAGCCTCCTGTGGTGAATAAACCTGGGCTTCAGGAGGGGCAATGGTTCCCACAGAGCAATCAATCACATCCTGTGTTGTTTAATTATAATTTAATCACCTCTACTTAATCATCTAACAGGAAGAAAACAATTACCAGTCTTGCAACTTGGGACAACATATCTGCTTCTGTGAAATGCCAGGAAAGCATTATCCTAGACGGCTCCTGGTTTTTAGGGAGCATCCACTCCCTGCTGCTTTGAGCAATCCCAACCTGATGTTTCCAGCCTGCTGCACAGGGGGGTTGGAGCAAGCCCAGGCAATGGGACCAGGCTGTGTGCAGGGTGGACAAGGCAGCAGAGGGTGCTCCCATATTGCTCCTCTGGACTAAGATGTGTGTACAGAGGGTTAAAGATATGCTGGATTGCTCTGAGATGTGGCCAGCGAGCAGCACAATGGGTACACACTGGTTTTGGCCTCAAACACTGTCATTAGAGAGGAGAGTTCATTCAATGTCAGTTTCTGACACTTGAGTGCACTGGGATGTAGTGGAGGCAACAGCTAGTCCTGGAGATCTGGATTCCCACACTGACCTTTCCTGAAAGCATGACTTCCTTTCTCAGCAGTGATGGTCAGTCCTTCGGAATGGGATCTAAAAGGTGCAAAGCCTTGCAGCAATCCACAGCCCTGCCATGCAATGCAAAGCAGTCTTTTACATTAGTTTAGTCTCTTCTGCTGAGAGAGGATGATGTGGGGTTGTTTTGCTCTTGCAAGGGTTGTGTGGATGTTGGGTCTCCCAGCTGCAGACCATGGTGTGACCCTGAGTGTGAGACAAGCCCAGAGTGTGGGCTCCAGCTTTGCTCTGAGAGCATATCCTGACTGCATTGGCTGAACCAGAGCAAGGTTTTGCATTACCTGCCTGCTGGGCTGCAGATGGGCAAGTGGGGATCCCACCCTGAACACCCAGAAAAGCAGCCTCCTTCTTTTATGCAAGATCTCTCTCTGGGAAAATGCACATGCCACCAGGAAGACAGCGAAGATGGGACTGGTAAACAATCTTCTTATCTGCTTTGCAGCTTAAATATCTGGTTTGTCCAGGATAATGAATTTGTGAGCCTCCCCCTGCCTTAGTAGATGCTTTCGAAGCATTACCAGCAGAATTGCCATCTGCTCCCTCCAGCCAGATGTGAGCCCCCAAGAAACAGCACTTGCTCAGTGAAGACAGGCAGCTTGTCCCAAGACAGCTCTGGACCCATGGCTAGCTCCCCAGCACCCACTTGGCCAAGAGATGAGGCGAGAGGACCTGCCACCACTGCTCCGGTGTTAGCTGAGACCTGTGGGGCTTCCTGGCACTGCCTGGGAGGATGGAGCTAGGGCATAGAGATGCCAGTCCTTGCTTTGCCCCTCTACCCTGCCTGCTCCTTAGAAGCAGGGTGAGGAGAGGCCAGCACCAAGGAGGCTCCAAGCTCATTAATTACCACGCTTCCTGACAGATTATCCCTGCTAATAAAGGTCTGGTCAGGAGTGGAAGCACTTGCTGCAGGCTGCCACTGAGGCTATGTAAATCTTCATGCATGTGGGTGCAAACAAGAAATTTCATTCAAACATGACATTTGTAAAGGTGGTTGAAGGCCAGAACAGAGAGGCTGTGGAGTCTCCAGCCTTGAAAACATTCAAAACCTAACCAGAGGCAGCCCAGAGAAACCTGCTCTAGGTGCTCAGAAACTGCACTCAAAGCAGTGGAGGCAGCTCTGCCCCCGCCTACACCTTTAGCCCCAGCAATCCTGCCCTTCTGTAACTGTGATCCCCTTTGGGGACCAAGCACCTGAAGAACTAGAGCATGGAAGAGCAGTTTAATTGCAGCATCTACACAGCAGGCAAGCCAGCAAGTTCCCCTCATCACCAACAAACTGTTTTCAAGGCACTAAGAGTGATCTCTGGCTGGGACCTAGTGGGGCTTCATGGCTTTACAGCTTTTGCACTCTATACAAGAGAAATGGGACGCATACAGGAATGTTGATTAAGGAAAGGAAAGGTTTCAAGAATAAGACATAGACATCTCCCACACCTTTGAAGGCATGGTCTAAACCCAGTGAGGCCAGTGAAGCCAAAAAGTTTTCCATATCGCCTTAAGTATCCTGTGGTTCTCCTCGTGCATCTGGGATTTCATAGAATCATAGAATAGTTAGGATTGGAAAGGACCTCAAGATCATCTAGTTCCAACCCCCCTGCCATGGGCAGGGAGCTCTCTGTTACCCCAGTAATGAAGAGTATTTTGATGAAGGGAGCTGAAAATGAAACTTGGAAGTTCCTAAAATCCCTGACTCATGCAAACAAATAAGGCTGTGTTGGGCAGATAACCAGGAAACCACACTGCCACGAATCCTGTATGAAGGTACACAGTTTACAAACCTCTCCTGAAACTATGTTGGTAACACACCACACTGAATGGTGACATGCTCTGGGAAAGGGCTAATGGCTCAGGTGGAAAAGAGATCTGGGCAGCTCCATACATTCTGTTTGTGGTAGTTTCTATCAGATGCTTTTTTTTTCCCCTTCAGCTGCCAAAGGAGGAAACAGCCAGAACCTGACTGCTAATTACAGCCTATAAAAAGGACTTTTGCTGTGCACTCACAGCAGTTCACTACTACCTTAAAACAGGACATTTATTTCAGAGCTTTTATTCCCTGTAAGATGACATTAACTATAATTTACATTTTAATATAGCTCCTAGAAGGCAATAACATCTGCACGCATCTCTACTTACACGTCTTCCTCCCCGTCCTCCTCTTTTTAGTACTTGGCTGATAACCGATTTTCAAGACACTCAACCTCACTTGAACCTCAGCTCCTCAGTGCCTGGGATGAGTCCTGCTGGGAAAGTCATATGGAGGACATGGAGCCCCCTTGGGCACACCATGGATGGGGTTCGGTCACCTGCATGGCTGTGGGGATGGAGGGCAGTGTTATAGAGCATTGGTGCTGTGCTTTGCCGCAGCGCTGCAAACCCAGATGGAAAAATCCCTGGGACAGATCCCGACAGTTAGTGCTGAATCCCACAACCACGCATCCTCTGAGCAGAGCACTTCCAGGTGGATGTTTCCATGGTGACTTGCCTCTTGCTACTGGGAGAGAAGGCTGAGGCTGGAGCTGGGAAAAGCAGAGCTGCTGCATTAACAACCCTGTGCAATGCTGGTGGTGACACATCCTGAAGCCTTGCACAGCTTGTTCTGATCAGAGGCTTCTGTAGGCACCAACAAGTACGGGAAAGTGCAATATGGAGACTTGATCTCCAATGCAGAGCCACTGGAGAAAATGGCACATAAATGCTGTGGGAGACAGACTTCAACAGAACATGCAGAAAGCTGGAGAGACATCAGAAAATCAGGGACATCCCTGCAGCTCAATCACAGCTCAGTGGCCAGCTCCCAGTGCTGATGTCCTTCCCAAGGTAGTCAGATACCATGGCAGGGGGAAAATAGTGCAGAGTGTGGAGGGATTTGTAAGATAAAGCAGTGGTCCAGTATCTGCATCTTTGGGAGATAATGTACGTTGTAATGAGTTTATCAGACCTGTGTGTCCTGTCTGGTGTTTCCGTATAGAAATGGTGTAGTGCAGGAAACTAGGCCTGTACTTCTGTCCTGTCTCTCACCCTTTCACATCAGTCCTGACCACCAGAGACCTAATTCAAGAGGGACACCAAGTTCCCTTGGGCTTCCTGGAAAATCCTGACTGTAATCCCTAAAAAAAGATCATGGACCAGCATTTCATCTCTGGAGATCCAGCACTATGGACAAGAGCCCTTGGTGAGCATTTCCCATATAATTAACTCCCCTGGAAAGTGTGACAACCACTGCTTGCCTGCAAGGGCTCTGTGGCCAAAGCGCCATGGTGAAATCACAAAGCAAAGACATCCTATGACCTGAAGGCCAGAAGAAGCTTAAAGGAGGTGCATCCAGTGCTCAGTCCATGTGTGCTGTGGAGGAGATATTTCTTCCTGGGACAATGCTGCGGGGAAGCCTCTGTGTCCCCTGCACAAATGAGTCTGTGCTGTAGGACATCTTCCCTTGGGGAGGCCATACTGATCCTCTGAAAACCAGGGTCAGCAATGAGGAGCAGGACAGACAAGGAGGTCTGTCCTGAAGGTGGAGCAGGCACCTGGCCCCACTGCTCCTCCAGATGCTGGAGGACATGGCAGTGGCATGTGGGCTAACAGGCCAGGCTTGTGGTGGCCTGGTGTGATCGGGAGACCATGTGCATGCCCAGTGAGAACAGTAGGGATGTACCAAACAGGACTGAGGCTCTCCTGCACCCCCTGTCCTGTCTGCATCTTGTGAAAGCAGGCAAGACCCTCTCTGTCCCTGTCCCCAAACCAGAGGGTATGGAGATGATGCTGAAGCAGCAGACACTGCTCTCAGCCTGATGATGCTGAAGCCACAGGAGGCAAATCTCAGTGTGCAAGACTAGCTGGCACTCGAGTGGGTCACAGCTGCAAGACTCTCCCTGTATAAGTGTAAGAGCAAGCACTGATGCATTTATTACTTACCCCTCCCAACCCAGTAAGAATTAAAAGGGAAAAACAAATCATTTCAGGCTAAAAATCTGCCCAGTACTCCACAGGCTGCAGAGCAGAGGGGAGCAGATTTTGGGTTTTAAACACCTCCTGCTGTGATGCTACCAATAACTGGATGCAGGCTTGTGTACCACATCTACTGGAGCATGCAGGGCCACACAGCCCTTCCTACCCATGCAGCTCCCTTCCCATGGCACATGGGGAGCTGCAAGAGCTTGGTCCTTCAGGGAGGGTGGCTTGGGGGCTCATTTTAAGAGAGTCCAGTGTGAAACCTAGGGTCTGTTTCTTCTTTTAAGGGCCAGACCTACTAATGGGAAAGGCCAGCTGATAATAACAGTGGATGGGGTTGGGATGTACATATAAGTGTGCTGGTGAGGGCAAGCAATGGGATGCAGATCGCTTCCTCTGGCCAAAAAGTGAAAGGCCTCCATGGGTTGTGCTGAGCAGGGAAATTCTTTGTGCTGCTTGGCTTTGTGAGAGTTTAATTAACTGTGCCCTGAAGGGGGAGAGGGGAAAAGAGCCTACCAGGCAGTGGAGGCCTTCTCTGCACCTAGAAGACAGGCTGGTGGCACGGCATGCCTATTGGGGGTTGTGCTTTACTGAGCATTGCTGCTCCCACAGAGCTGCTGTTGTCCATCTCCTGATGGAAACACTCACAAGCCCTTGTATTGTTGTGCCCATCATCTGCAGACAGACTGGAGACTGATGGCCTCCTCCCTCATTTTAGGCAGGGATGGTGGCCAAAAGCAAGGCCAAGGGGATGCAAGTGTAGACAGAGAGAACACACATCTGTTTCTAGCCAGAATAGTGAAATGCCATTGGAAATGCCCATCCTAAAGGACAAAATGGTCTACAGACACTGGGCACTGCTACTACACCCACTCCACCACTCACAGGTGAGATCTGGCCCTTTGCTTCCATTCTCATCCCTAGATGATCTGAAAAGAAGCAGTGTTGTGACTGCAGGAATGACAAAAGTCAGGAGCCCATTCTCACACTGAGCTGACCTCAGTGCTCACGTTGAGGGCTGCATTTCAGCTGCCCCAGCACCAACAATTCACTTCTCAATGCGAACACCACCCTGAGGCCATGAGGTGCT